>NC_064831.1:3122553-3722553 GCF_024166365.1 Elephas maximus indicus
ACAACCCTAACCCCCTAACAACAAACAACACTAACCCCCTAACATCAAACAACCCTAAACCCCTAACATCAAAGAACACTAACACCCTAACAACAAACAACCCTAAACCCCTAACACCAAACACTAACACCCAAACAACAAACAACACTAACACCTAGAAACCAAAAACACTAACCCACTAACAACAAACAACCCTAACCCACTAACAACAAACAACCCTAACACCCTAGCAACAAACAACACTAACCCCATAACATCAAACAACCCTAAACCCCTAACATCAAACAACACTAACCCCCTAACAACACAAAACACTAACACCCTAACAACAAACAACACTAACACCCTAACAACAAAAACCACTAAACCCCAACAAGAAACAACCCTAAACCCCTAACAACAAACACTAACCCCCTAACAACAAACAACACTAAACCCCTAACAAGAAACTACCCTAACCCCGTAACAAAAAACAACACTAATCCCGTAACAACAAACAACCCTAACCCCCAAACAACAAACATCCCTAACCCCCTAAGAACAAACAATCCTAACCCCTGAACAGCCAACAACACTAACCCCCTAACCACAATAAACACTAACACCCTAACAACAAAAACCACTAAACCCCAACAAGAAACAACCCGAAACCCCTAACAACAAAAAACACTAACCCCCTAACAACAAACAACCCTAACCAAACAACAAACAACCCTAACCCACTAACAACAAACAACACTAACACCCTAACAACAAACAACCCTAACCCCCTAACAACAAACAACACTAACACCCTAACAACAAACAACCCTAACCTCCTAACAACAAACAACACTAACCCCCTAACAAAAAACAACCCTAAACCCCTAACATCAAAGAACACTAACACCCTAACAACAAAAAACCCTAACCCCCTAACAACAAACACTAACCCCCAAACAACAAACGATCCTAACCCCTAAAATCCAAAAACACTAACCCACTAAGAACAAACAACCCTAACCCACTAACAACAAAAAACCCTCACACCCCAAAAACAAACAACACTATCCCCCTAACAACAAACAACCCTAAACCCCTAACATCAAACAACACTAACCCCCTAACAACACAAAACACTAACACCCTAACAACAAACAACAGTAACCCCGTAACGACAAACAACACTAACCCCCTAAAAACAAACAACCCTAAACCCCTAACATCAAACAACACTAACCCCCTAACAACACAAAACACTAACACCCTAACAACAAACAACACTAACACCCTAACAACAAAAAACACTAAACCCCAACAAGAAACAACCCTAAACCCCTAACAAAAAACCCTAACCCCCTAAGAACAAACAACACTAAACCCCTAACAAGAAACTACCCTAACCCCGTAACAACAAACAACACTAACGCGGTAACAACAAACAACTCTAACCCCCAAACAACAAACAACACTAACCCCCTAACAACAAACAACCCTAACCCCCTAACAACAAACAATCCTAACCCCCGAACAACCAACAACACTAACCCCCTAACCACAATAAACACTAACACCCGAACAACAAAAACCACTAAACTCCAACAAGAAACAACCCTAAACCCCTAACAACAAACAACACTAACCCCCTAACAACAAGCAACCCTAACCAAACAACAAACAAACCTAACCCACTGACAACAAACAACACTAACACCCTAACAACAAACAACCCTAAACCCCTAACAACAAACAACACTAAAACCCTAACAAAAAGCAACCCTAACCCCCTAACAACAAACAACACTAACCCCCTAACAACAAACAACCCTAACCAAACAACAAACAACCCTAACCCACTAAGAACAAACAACACTAACACCCTAACAACAAACAACCCTAACCCCCTAACAACAAACAACCCTAACACTCTAACAACAAACAACACTAACCCCATAACACCAAACAACCCTAAACCCCTAACATCAAACAACACTAACCCCATAACAACACAAAACACTAACACCCTAACAACAAACAACACTAACACCCTAACAACAAAAACCAATAAACTCCAACAAGAAACAACCCTGAACCCCTATCAATAAACACTAACCCCCTAACAACAAACAACACTAAACCCCTAACAAGAAACTACCCTAACCCCGTAACAACAAAAAACACTAACCCCGTAACAACAAACAACCCTAACCCCCAAACAACAAACAACCCTAACCCCCTAACAACAAACAATCCTAACCCCCGAACAACCAACAACACTAACCCCCTAACCAAAATAAACACTAACACCCTAACAACAAAAACCACTAAACCCCAACAAGAAACAACCCTAAACCCCTAACAACAAACAACACTAACCCCCTAACAACAAACAACCCTAACCAAACAACAAACAACCCCAACCCACTAACAACAAACAACACTAACACCCTAAGAACAAACAACCCTAACCCCCTAACAACAAACAACACTAACACCCTAACAACAAACAACCCTAACCCCCTAACAACAAACAACACTAACCCCCTAACAACAAACAACAGGAAACCCCTAACAAGAAACTAACCTAACCCCGTAACAACAAACAACACTAACCCCGTAACAACAAACAACCCTAACCCCCTAACAACAAACAACCCTAACCCCCTAAGAACAAACAACCCTAAACCCCTAACATCAAAGAACAGTAACACCCTATCAACAAACAAAACTAACCCCCTAACAACAAACACTAACCCCCAAGCAACAAAAAACCCTAACTCCTAAAAACCAAAAACACTAACCCACTAACAACAAACAACCATAACCAAAATCAACAAACAACCCTAACACCCTAACAACAAAAAACACTAACCCCCTAACAACAAACAACCCTAAACCCCTAACATCAAACAACACTAACCCCCTAACAACACAAAACACTAATACCCTAACAACAAACAACACTAACACCCTAACAACAAAAACCACTAAACACCAACAAGAAACAACCCCAAACCCCTAACAACAAACAACACCACTCCCTAACAACAAACAACCCTAACCAAACAACAAAAAACTCTAACCCACTAACAACAAACAACACTGACACCCTAACAACAAACAATCCTAACCCCCTAACAACAAACAACACTAACACCCTAACAACAAACAACCCTAACCCCCTAACAACAAACAACACTAACCCCCAACAACAAACAACCCTAAACCCCTAACATCAAAGAACACTAACACCCTAAGAACAAACAACCCTAACCCCCAACAACAAACACTAACCCCCAAACAACAAACAAACCTAACCCCTAAAAACCAAAAACACTAAACCACTAACAACAAACAACCCTAACCCACTAACAACAAACAACCCTAACATCCTAACAACAAACAACACTAACACCCTCACAACAAACAACACTAACACCCTAACAACAAAAGCCCCTAAAACCCAACAAGAAAAAACCCTAAACCCCTAATAACAAACACTATCCCCCTAACAACAAACAACACTAAACCCCTAACAAGAAACTACCCTAACCCCATAACAACAAACAACACTAACCTCCTAACAACAAACAACACTAAACCCCTAACAAGAAAGTACCCTAACCCTGTAACAACAAGCAACACTAACCCGGTAACAACAAACAACCATAACCCCCAAACAACAAACAACCCTAACCCCCTTACAACAAACAGCACTAACCCCCTAACAACAAAGAACCCTAAACCCCTAACATCAAACAACACTAACACCCGAACAACAAACAACCCTAACCCCCTAACAACAAACACTAACCCACAAACAACAAACAACACTAACCCCGAAAAACCAAAAACACTAACCCACTAACAACAAACAACCCTAACCCACTAACAACAAACAACCCTAACACCCTAACAACAAACAACACTAACCCCATAATATCAAACAACCCTAAACCCCTAACATCAAACAACACTAACCCCCTAACAACACAAAACACTAACACCCTAACAACAAACAACACTAACACCCTAACAACAAAAACCACTAAACCCCAACAAGAAACAACCCTGAACCCCTAACAATAAACACTAACACCCTAAGAACAAACAACACTAACCCCCTAACAACAATCAACCCTAAACCCCTAACATCAAAGAACACTAACACCCTAACAACAAACCACCCTAACCCCCTAACAACAAACACTAACAACCAAACAACAAACAATCCTAACCCCTAAAATCCAAAAACAATAACCCACTAACAACAAACAACCCTAACCCACTAACAGCAAACAACCCTAACCCGCTAACAACAAACAACCCTAAACCCCTAACATCAAACAACACTAACCCCCTAACAACACAAAACACTAACACCCTAACAACAAACAACACTAACACCCTAACAACAAAAACCACTAAACCCCAACAAGAAACAACCCTAACCCCCTAACAACAAACAACACTAAACCCCTAACAAGAAACTACCCTAACCCCATAACAACAAACAATCCTAACCCCGTAACAACAAACAACCCTAACCCCTAAACAACAAACAACCATAACCCCCTAACAACAAACAATCCTAACCCCCGAACAACCAACAACACTAACCCCCTAACCACAGCAAACACTAACACCCTAACAACAAAAACCACTAAACCCCAACAAGAAACAACCCTAAACCCCTAACAACAAACAACACTAACCCCCTAACAACAAACAACCCTAACCAAACAACAAAAAACCCTCACCCACTAACAACAAAAAACACTAACACCCTAACAACAAACAACCATAACCCCCTAACAACAAACAACACTAACACCCTAACAACAAACAACCCTAACCCCCTAACAACAAACACTAACCCCCAAACAACAAACAACCCTAACCCCTAAAAACCAAAAACACTAACCCACTAACAACAAACAACCCTAAACCACTAACAACAAACAACCCTAACACCCTAACAACAAACAACACTAACCCCCTAACAACAAACAACCCTAAACCCCTAACATCAAACAACACTAACCCCCTAACAACACAAAACACTAACACCCTAACAACAAACAACACTAATACCCTAACAACAAAAACCACTAAACCCCAACAAGAAACAACCCTAAACCCCTAACAACAAACACTAACCCACTAACAACAAACAACACTAAACCCCTAACAAGAAACTACCCTAACCCCGTAACAACAAACAACACTAACCCCGTAACAACAAACAATCCTAACCCCCAAACAACAAACAACCGTAAACCCCAAACAACAAACAACTCTAACCCCCTAACAACCAACAACACTAACCCCCTAACCACAATAAACACTAACACCCTAACAACAAAAACCACTAAACCCCAACAAGAAACAACCCTAAACCCCTAACAACAAACAACGCTAACCCCCTAACAACAAACAACCCTAACCAAACAACAAAAAACCCTAACCCACTAACAACAAACAATACTAACACCCTAACAACAAACAACCCTAACTCCCTAACAACAAACAACACTAACACCCTAACAACAAACAACTCTATCCACCTAAAAACAAACAACACTAACCCCCTAACAACAAACAACCCTAAACCCCTAACATCAAAGAACACTAACACCCTAACAACAAACAACCCTAACCCCCTAACAACAAACACTAACCCCCAAGCAACAAAAAACCCTAACTCCTAAAAACAAAAAACACTAACCCACTAACAGCAAACAACCCTAACCCACAATCAACAAACAACCCTAACACCCTAACAACAAAAAACACTAACCCCCTAACAACAAACAACCCTAAACCCCTAACATCTAACAACACTAACCCACTAACAACACAAGACACTAACACCCTAACAACAAACAACACTAACACCCTAACAACAAAAACCACTAAACCCCAAGAAGAAACAACCCAAAACCCCTAACACCAAACAACACCACTCCCTAACAACAAACAACCCTAACCAAACAGCAAAAAACTCTAACCCACTAACAACAAACAACACTAACACCCTAACAAAAAACAACCCTAACCCACGAACAACAAACAACCCTAAACCACTAACAACAAACAACCCTAACGCCCTAACAAGAAACAACACTAACCTCATAACATCAAACAACCCTAAACCCCTAACATCAAACAACACTAACCCACTAACAACACAAAACACTAACACCCTAAGAACAAACAACACTAACACCCTAACAACAAAAACCACTAAACCCCAACAAGAAACAACCCTAAACCCCTAACAAAAAACACTAACCCCCTAACAACAAACAACACTAAACCCCTAACAAGAAACTACCCTAACCCCGTAACAACAAACAACACTAACCCAGTAACAACAAACAACCCTAACACCCAAACAACAAACAACCCTAACCCCCTAAAAACAAACAATCCTAACCCCCGAACAACCAACAACACTAACCCCCTAACCACAATAAACACTAACACCCGAACAACAAAAACCACTAAAACCCAACAAGAAAGAACCTTAAACCCCTAACAACAAACAACCCTAAACCCCTAACAACAAACAACACTAACACCCTAACAACAAACAACCCTAACACCCTAACAACAAACAACACTAACACCCTAACAACAAACAACCCTAACCCCCTAACAACAAACAACACTAACCCCCTAACATCAAACAACCCTAAACCCCTAACATCAAAGAACACTAACACCCTAACAACAAACAACCCTAAACCCCTAACAACAAACACTAACACCCAAACAACAAACAACACTAACCCCTAGAAACCAAAAACACTAACCCACTAACAACAAACAACCCTAACCCACTAACAACAAACAACCCTAACACCCTAGCAACAAACAACACTAACCCCATAACATCAAACAACCCTAAACCCCTAACATCAAACAACACTAACCCCCTAACAACACAAAACACTAACACCCTAACAACAAACAACACTAACACCCTAACAACAAAAACCACTAAACCCCAACAAGAAACAACCCTAAACCCCTAACAACAAACACTAACCCCCTAACAACAAACAACACTAAACCCCAACAAGAAACTACCCTAACCCCGTAACAAAAAACAACACTAATCCCGTAACAACAAACAACCCTAACCCCCAAACAACAAACATCCCTAACCCCCTAAGAACAAACAATCCTAACCCCTGAACAACCAACAACACTAACCCCCTAACCACAATAAACACTAACACCCTAACAACAAAAACCACTAAACCCCAACAAGAAACAACCCTAAACCCCTAACAACAAACAACACTAACCCCCTAACAACAAACAACCCTAACCAAACAACAAACAACCCTAACCCACTAACAACAAACAACACTAACACCCTAAGAACAAACAACCCTAACCCCCTAACAACAAACAACACTAACACCCTAACAACAAACAACCCTAACCCCCTAACAACAAACAACACTAACCCCCTAACAACAAACAACAGGAAACCCCTAACAAGAAACTAACCTAACCCCGTAACAACAAACAACACTAACCCCGTAACAACAAACAACCCTAACCCCCTAACAACAAACAACCCTAACCCCCTAAGAACAAACAACCCTAAACCCCTAACATCAAAGAACAGTAACACCCTATCAACAAACAAAACTAACCCCCTAACAACAAACACTAACCCCCAAGCAACAAAAAACCCTAACTCCTAAAAACCAAAAACACTAACCCACTAACAACAAACAACCATAACCAAAATCAACAAACAACCCTAACACCCTAACAACAAAAAACACTAACCCCCTAACAACAAACAACCCTAAACCCCTAACATCAAACAACACTAACCCCCTAACAACACAAAACACTAATACCCTAACAACAAACAACACTAACACCCTAACAACAAAAACCACTAAACACCAACAAGAAACAACCCCAAACCCCTAACAACAAACAACACCACTCCCTAACAACAAACAACCCTAACCAAACAACAAAAAACTCTAACCCACTAACAACAAACAACACTGACACCCTAACAACAAACAATCCTAACCCCCTAACAACAAACAACACTAACACCCTAACAACAAACAACCCTAACCCCCTAACAACAAACAACACTAACCCCCAACAACAAACAACCCTAAACCCCTAACATCAAAGAACACTAACACCCTAAGAACAAACAACCCTAACCCCCAACAACAAACACTAACCCCCAAACAACAAACAAACCTAACCCCTAAAAACCAAAAACACTAAACCACTAACAACAAACAACCCTAACCCACTAACAACAAACAACCCTAACATCCTAACAACAAACAACACTAACACCCTCACAACAAACAACACTAACACCCTAACAACAAAAGCCCCTAAAACCCAACAAGAAAAAACCCTAAACCCCTAATAACAAACACTATCCCCCTAACGACAAACAACACTAAACCCCTAACAAGAAACTACCCTAACCCCATAACAACAAACAACACTAACCTCCTAACAACAAACAACACTAAACCCCTAACAAGAAAGTACCCTAACCCTGTAACAACAAGCAACACTAACCCGGTAACAACAAACAACCATAACCCCCAAACAACAAACAACCCTAACCCCCTTACAACAAACAGCACTAACCCCCTAACAACAAAGAACCCTAAACCCCTAACATCAAACAACACTAACACCCGAACAACAAACAACCCTAACCCCCTAACAACAAACACTAACCCACAAACAACAAACAACACTAACCCCGAAAAACCAAAAACACTAACCCACTAACAACAAACAACCCTAACCCACTAACAACAAACAACCCTAACACCCTAACAACAAACAACACTAACCCCATAATATCAAACAACCCTAAACCCCTAACATCAAACAACACTAACCCCCTAACAACACAAAACACTAACACCCTAACAACAAACAACACTAACACCCTAACAACAAAAACCACTAAACCCCAACAAGAAACAACCCTGAACCCCTAACAATAAACACTAACACCCTAAGAACAAACAACACTAACCCCCTAACAACAATCAACCCTAAACCCCTAACATCAAAGAACACTAACACCCTAACAACAAACCACCCTAACCCCCTAACAACAAACACTAACAACCAAACAACAAACAATCCTAACCCCTAAAATCCAAAAACAATAACCCACTAACAACAAACAACCCTAACCCACTAACAGCAAACAACCCTAACCCGCTAACAACAAACAACCCTAAACCCCTAACATCAAACAACACTAACCCCCTAACAACACAAAACACTAACACCCTAACAACAAACAACACTAACACCCTAACAACAAAAACCACTAAACCCCAACAAGAAACAACCCTAACCCCCTAACAACAAACAACACTAAACCCCTAACAAGAAACTACCCTAACCCCATAACAACAAACAATCCTAACCCCGTAACAACAAACAACCCTAACCCCTAAACAACAAACAACCATAACCCCCTAACAACAAACAATCCTAACCCCCGAACAACCAACAACACTAACCCCCTAACCACAGCAAACACTAACACCCTAACAACAAAAACCACTAAACCCCAACAAGAAACAACCCTAAACCCCTAACAACAAACAACACTAACCCCCTAACAACAAACAACCCTAACCAAACAACAAAAAACCCTCACCCACTAACAACAAAAAACACTAACACCCTAACAACAAACAACCATAACCCCCTAACAACAAACAACACTAACACCCTAACAACAAACAACCCTAACCCCCTAACAACAAACACTAACCCCCAAACAACAAACAACCCTAACCCCTAAAAACCAAAAACACTAACCCACTAACAACAAACAACCCTAAACCACTAACAACAAACAACCCTAACACCCTAACAACAAACAACACTAACCCCCTAACAACAAACAACCCTAAACCCCTAACATCAAACAACACTAACCCCCTAACAACACAAAACACTAACACCCTAACAACAAACAACACTAATACCCTAACAACAAAAACCACTAAACCCCAACAAGAAACAACCCTAAACCCCTAACAACAAACACTAACCCACTAACAACAAACAACACTAAACCCCTAACAAGAAACTACCCTAACCCCGTAACAACAAACAACACTAACCCCGTAACAACAAACAATCCTAACCCCCAAACAACAAACAACCGTAAACCCCAAACAACAAACAACTCTAACCCCCTAACAACCAACAACACTAACCCCCTAACCACAATAAACACTAACACCCTAACAACAAAAACCACTAAACCCCAACAAGAAACAACCCTAAACCCCTAACAACAAACAACGCTAACCCCCTAACAACAAACAACCCTAACCAAACAACAAAAAACCCTAACCCACTAACAACAAACAATACTAACACCCTAACAACAAACAACCCTAACTCCCTAACAACAAACAACACTAACACCCTAACAACAAACAACTCTATCCACCTAAAAACAAACAACACTAACCCCCTAACAACAAACAACCCTAAACCCCTAACATCAAAGAACACTAACACCCTAACAACAAACAACCCTAACCCCCTAACAACAAACACTAACCCCCAAGCAACAAAAAACCCTAACTCCTAAAAACAAAAAACACTAACCCACTAACAGCAAACAACCCTAACCCACAATCAACAAACAACCCTAACACCCTAACAACAAAAAACACTAACCCCCTAACAACAAACAACCCTAAACCCCTAACATCTAACAACACTAACCCACTAACAACACAAGACACTAACACCCTAACAACAAACAACACTAACACCCTAACAACAAAAACCACTAAACCCCAAGAAGAAACAACCCAAAACCCCTAACACCAAACAACACCACTCCCTAACAACAAACAACCCTAACCAAACAGCAAAAAACTCTAACCCACTAACAACAAACAACACTAACACCCTAACAAAAAACAACCCTAACCCACGAACAACAAACAACCCTAAACCACTAACAACAAACAACCCTAACGCCCTAACAAGAAACAACACTAACCTCATAACATCAAACAACCCTAAACCCCTAACATCAAACAACACTAACCCACTAACAACACAAAACACTAACACCCTAAGAACAAACAACACTAACACCCTAACAACAAAAACCACTAAACCCCAACAAGAAACAACCCTAAACCCCTAACAAAAAACACTAACCCCCTAACAACAAACAACACTAAACCCCTAACAAGAAACTACCCTAACCCCGTAACAACAAACAACACTAACCCAGTAACAACAAACAACCCTAACACCCAAACAACAAACAACCCTAACCCCCTAAAAACAAACAATCCTAACCCCCGAACAACCAACAACACTAACCCCCTAACCACAATAAACACTAACACCCGAACAACAAAAACCACTAAAACCCAACAAGAAAGAACCTTAAACCCCTAACAACAAACAACCCTAAACCCCTAACAACAAACAACACTAACACCCTAACAACAAACAACCCTAACACCCTAACAACAAACAACACTAACACCCTAACAACAAACAACCCTAACCCCCTAACAACAAACAACACTAACCCCCTAACATCAAACAACCCTAAACCCCTAACATCAAAGAACACTAACACCCTAACAACAAACAACCCTAAACCCCTAACAACAAACACTAACACCCAAACAACAAACAACACTAACCCCTAGAAACCAAAAACACTAACCCACTAACAACAAACAACCCTAACCCACTAACAACAAACAACCCTAACACCCTAGCAACAAACAACACTAACCCCATAACATCAAACAACCCTAAACCCCTAACATCAAACAACACTAACCCCCTAACAACACAAAACACTAACACCCTAACAACAAACAACACTAACACCCTAACAACAAAAACCACTAAACCCCAACAAGAAACAACCCTAAACCCCTAACAACAAACACTAACCCCCTAACAACAAACAACACTAAACCCCAACAAGAAACTACCCTAACCCCGTAACAAAAAACAACACTAATCCCGTAACAACAAACAACCCTAACCCCCAAACAACAAACATCCCTAACCCCCTAAGAACAAACAATCCTAACCCCTGAACAACCAACAACACTAACCCCCTAACCACAATAAACACTAACACCCTAACAACAAAAACCACTAAACCCCAACAAGAAACAACCCGAAACCCCTAACAACAAAAAACACTAACCCCCTAACAACAAAAAACCCTAACCAAACAACAAACAACCCTAACCCACTAACAACAAACAACACTAACACCCTAACAACAAACAACCCTAACCCCCTAACAACAAACAACACTAACACCCTAACAACAAACAACCCTAACCTCCTAACAACAAACAACACTAACCCCCTAACAACAAACAATCCTAACCCCCGAACAACCAACAACACTAACCCCCTAACCACAGCAAACACTAACACCCTAACAACAAAAACCACTAAACCCCAACAAGAAACAACCCTAAACCCCTAACAACAAACAACACTAACCCCCTAACAACAAACAACCCTAACCAAACAACAAAAAACCCTCACCCACTAACAACAAAAAACACTAACACCCTAACAACAAACAACCATAACCCCCTAACAACAAACAACACTAACACCCTAACAACAAACAACCCTAACCCCCTAACAACAAACCCTAACCCCCAAACAACAAACAACCCTAACCCGTAAAAACCAGAAACACTAACCCACTAACAACAAACAACCCTAAACCACTAACAACAAACAACCCTAACACCCTAACAACAAATAACACTAACCCCCTAACAACAAACAACCCTAAACCCCTAACATCAAACAACACTAACCCCCTAACAACACAAAACACTAACACCCTAACAACAAACAACACTAACACCCTAACAACAAAAACCACTAAACCCCAACAAGAAAAAACCCTAAACCCCTAACAACAAACACTAACCCCCTAACAACAAACAACACTAAACCCCTAACAAGAAACTACCCTAACCCCGTAACAACAAACAACACTAAACCCGTAACAACAAACAATCCTAACCCCCAAACAACAAACAACCCTAAACCCCAAACAACAAACAACTCTAACCCCCTAACAACAAACAATCCTAACCCCCGAACAACCAACAACACTAACCCCCTAACCACAATAAACACTAACACCCTAACAACAAAAACCACTAAACCCCAACAAGAAACAACCCTAAACCCCTAACAACAAACAACACTAACCCCCTAACAACAAACAACCCTAACCAAACAACAAAAAACCCTAACCCACTAACAACAGACAACACTAACACCCTAACAACAAACAACCCTAACTCCCTAACAACAAACAACACTAACACCCTAACAACAAACAACCCTATCCACCTAAAAACAAACAACACTAACCCCCTAACAACAAACAACCCTAACCCCCTAACAACAAACACTAACCCCCAAGCAACAAACAACCCTAACTCTTAAAAACCAAAAACACTAACCCACTAACAACAAACAACCCTAAACCCCTAACATCAAACAACACTAACCCCCTAACAACACAAAACACTAACACCCTAACAACAAACAACACTAACACCCTAACAACAAAAACCACTAAACACCAACAAAAAACAACCCTAAACCCCTAACAACAAACACTAACCCCCTAACAACAAACAACACTAAACCCCTAACAAGAAACTACCCTAACCCCGTAACAACAAACAACACTAACCCCGTAACAACAAACAATCCTAACCCCCAAACAACAAACAACCCTAAACCCCAAACAACAAACAACTCTAACCCCCTAACAACCAACAACACTAACCCCCTAACCACAATAAACACTAACACCCTAACAACAAAAACCACTAAACCCCAACAAGAAACAACCCTAAACCCCTAACAACAAACAACACTAACCCCCTAACAACAAACAACCCTGACCAAACAACAAAAAACCCTAACCCACTAACAACAAACAACACTAACACCCTAACAACAAACAACCCTAACCCCCTAACAACAAACAACACTAACCCCCTAACAACAAACAACACTAAACCCCTAACAAGAAACTAACCTAACCCCGTAACAACAAACAACACTAACCCCGTAACAACAAACAACCCTAACCCCCTAACAACAAACAACCCTAACCCCCTAAGAACAAACAACCCTAAACCCCTAACATCAAAGAACAGTAACACCCTATCAACAAACAAAACTAACCCCCTAACAACAAACACTAACCCCCAAGCAACAAACAACCCTAACTCCTAAAAACCAAAAACACTAACCCACTAACAACAAACAACCATAACCAAAATCAACAAACAACCCTAACACCCTAACAACAAAAAACACTAACCCCCTAACAACAAACAACCCTAAACCCCTAACATCAAACAACACTAACCCCCTAACAACACAAAACACTAATACCCTAACAACAAACAACACTAACACCCTAACAACAAAAACCACTAAACACCAACAAGAAACAACCCCAAACCCCTAACAACAAACAACACCACTCCCTAACAACAAACAACCCTAACCAAACAACAAAAAACTCTAACCCACTAACAACAAACAACACTAACACCCTAACAACAAACAATCCTAACCCCCTAACAACAAACAACACTAACACCCTAACAACAAACAACCCTATCCACCTAAAAACAAACAACACTAACCCCCTAACAACAAACAACCCTAAACCCCTAACATCAAAGAACACTAACACCCTAACAACAAACAACCCTAACCCCCTAACAACAAACACTAACCCCCAAGCAACAAAAAGCCCTAACTCCTAAAAACCAAAAACACTAACCCACTAACAGCAAACAACCCTAACCCACAATCAACAAACAACCCTAACACCCTAACAACAAAAAACACTAACCCCCTAACAACAAACAACCCTAAACCCCTAACATCTAACAACACTAACCCACTAACAACACAAGACACTAACACCCTAACAACAAACAACACTAACACCCTAACAACAAAAACCACTAAACCCCAACAAGAAACAACCCTAAACCCCTAACAACAAACAACACCACTCCGTAACAACAAACAACCCTAACCAAACAGCAAAAAACTCTAACCCACTAACAACAAACAACACTAACACCCTAACAAAAAACAACCCTAACCCACGAACAACAAACAACCCTAAACCACTAACAACAAACAACCCTAACACCCTAACAAGAAACAACACTAACCTCATAACATCAAACAACCCTAAACCCCTAACATCAAACAACACTAACCCACTAACAACACAAAACACTAACACCCTAAGAACAAACAACACTAACACCCTAACAACAAAAACCACTAAACCCCAACAAGAAACAACCCTAAACCCCTAACAAAAAACACTAACCCCCTAACAACAAACAACACTAAACCCCTAACAAGAAACTACCCTAACCCCGTAACAACAAACAACACTAACCCAGTAACAACAAACAACCCTAACACCCAAACAACAAACAACCCTAACCCCCTAAAAACAAACAATCCTAACCCCCGAACAACCAACAACACTAACCCCCTAACCACAATAAACACTAACACCCGAACAACAAAAACCACTAAACCCCAACAAGAAAGAACCTTAAACCCCTAACAACAAACAACCCTAAACCCCTAACAACAAACAACACTAACACCCTAACAACAAACAACCCTAACACCCTAACAACAAACAGCACTAACACCCTAACAACAAACAACCCTAACCCCCTAACAACAAACAACACTAACCCCCTAACATCAAACAACCCTAAACCCCTAACATCAAAGAACACTAACACCCTAACAACAAACAACCCTAAACCCCTAACACCAAACACTAACACCCAAACAACAAACAACACTAACACCTAGAAACCAAAAACACTAACCCACTAACAACAAACAACCCTAACCCACTAACAACAAACAACCCTAACACCCTAGCAACAAACAACACTAACCCCATAACATCAAACAACCCTAAACCCCTAACATCAAACAACACTAACCCCCTAACAACACAAAACACTAACACCCTAACAACAAACAACACTAACACCCTAACAACAAAAACCACTAAACCCCAACAAGAAACAACCCTAAACCCCTAACAACAAACACTAACCCCCTAACAACAAACAACACTAAACCCCTAACAAGAAACTACCCTAACCCCGTAACAAAAAACAACACTAATCCCGTAACAACAAACAACCCTAACCCCCAAACAACAAACATCCCTAACCCCCTAAGAACAAACAATCCTAACCCCTGAACAGCCAACAACACTAACCCCCTAACCACAATAAACACTAACACCCTAACAACAAAAACCACTAAACCCCAACAAGAAACAACCCGAAACCCCTAACAACAAAAAACACTAACCCCCTAACAACAAACAACCCTAACCAAACAACAAACAACCCTAACCCACTAAGAACAAACAACACTAACACCCTAACAACAAACAACCCTAACCCCCTAACAACAAACAACCCTAACACTCTAACAACAAACAACACTAACCCCATAACACCAAAGAACCCTAAACCCCTAACATCAAACAACACTAACCCCCTAACAACACAAAACACTAACACCCTAACAACAAACAACACTAACACCCTAACAACAAAAACCAATAAACCCCAACAAGAAACAACCCTGAACCCCTATCAATAAACACTAACCCCCTAACAACAAACAACACTAAACCCCTAACAAGAAACTACCCTAACCCCGTAACAACAAACAACACTAACCCCGTAACAACAAACAACCCTAACCCCCAAACAACAAACAACCCTAACCCCCTAACAACAAACAATCCTAACCCCCGAACAACCAACAACACTAACCCCCTAACCAAAATAAACACTAACACCCTAACAACAAAAACCACTAAACCCCAACAAGAAACAACCCTAAACCCCTAACAACAAACAACACTAACCCCCTAACAACAAACAACCCTAACCAAACAACAAACAACCCTAACCCACTAACAACAAACAACACTAACACCCTAAGAACAAACAACCCTAACCCCCTAACAACAAACAACACTAACACCCTAACAACAAACAACCCTAACCCCCTAACAACAAACAACACTAACCCCCTAACAAGAAACAACAGGAAACCCCTAACAAGAAACTAACCTAACCCCGTAACAACAAACAACACTAACCCCGTAACAACAAACAACCCTAACCCCCTAACAACAAACAACCCTAACCCCCTAAGAACAAACAACCCTAAACCCCTAACATCAAAGAACAGTAACACCCTATCAACAAACAAAACTAACCCCCTAACAACAAACACTAACCCCCAAGCAACAAAAAACCCTAACTCCTAAAAACCAAAAACACTAACCCACTAACAACAAACAACCATAACCAAAATCAACAAACAACCCTAACACCCTAACAACAAAAAACACTAACCCCCTAACAACAAACAACCCTAAACCCCTAACATCAAACAACACTAACCCCCTAACAACACAAAACACTAATACCCTAACAACAAACAACACTAACACCCTAACAACAAAAACCACTAAACACCAACAAGAAACAACCCCAAACCCCTAACAACAAACAACACCACTCCCTAACAACAAACAACCCTAACCAAACAACAAAAAACTCTAACCCACTAACAACAAACAACACTGACACCCTAACAACAAACAATCCTAACCCCCTAACAACAAACAACACTAACACCCTAACAACAAACAACCCTAACCCCCTAACAACAAACAACACTAACCCCCAACAACAAACAACCCTAAACCCCTAACATCAAAGAACACTAACACCCTAAGAACAAACAACCCTAACCCCCAACAACAAACACTAACCCCCAAACAACAAACAAACCTAACCCCTAAAAACCAAAAACACTAAACCACTAACAACAAACAACCCTAACCCACTAACAACAAACAACCCTAACATCCTAACAACAAACAACACTAACACCCTCACAACAAACAACACTAACACCCTAACAACAAAAGCCCCTAAAACCCAACAAGAAAAAACCCTAAACCCCTAATAACAAACACTATCCCCCTAACAACAAACAACACTAAACCCCTAACAAGAAACTACCCTAACCCCATAACAACAAACAACACTAACCTCCTAACAACAAACAACACTAAACCCCTAACAAGAAAGTACCCTAACCCCGTAACAACAAGCAACACTAACCCGGTAACAACAAACAACCATAACCCCCAAACAACAAACAACCCTAACCCCCTTACAACAAACAGCACTAACCCCCTAACAACAAAGAACCCTAAACCCCTAACATCAAACAACACTAACACCCGAACAACAAACAACCCTAACCCCCTAACAACAAACACTAACCCACAAACAACAAACAACACTAACCCCGAAAAACCAAAAACACTAACCCACTAACAACAAACAACCCTAACCCACTAACAACAAACAACTCTAACACCCTAACAACAAACAACACTAACCCCATAATATCAAACAACCCTAAACCCCTAACATCAAACAACACTAACCCCCTAACAACACAAAACACTAACACCCTAACAACAAACAACACTAACACCCTAACAACAAAAACCACTAAACCCCAACAAGAAACAACCCTGAACCCCTAACAATAAACACTAACACCCTAAGAACAAACAACACTAACCCCCTAACAACAATCAACCCTAAACCCCTAACATCAAAGAACACTAACACCCTAACAACAAACCACCCTAACCCCCTAACAACAAACACTAACAACCAAACAACAAACAATCCTAACCCCTAAAATCCAAAAACAATAACCCACTAACAACAAACAACCCTAACCCACTAACAGCAAACAACCCTAACCCGCTAACAACAAACAACCCTAAACCCCTAACATCAAACAACACTAACCCCCTAACAACACAAAACACTAACACCCTAACAACAAACAACACTAACACCCTAACAACAAAAACCACTAAACCCCAACAAGAAACAACCCTAACCCCCTAACAACAAACAACACTAAACCCCTAACAAGAAACTACCCTAACCCCATAACAACAAACAATCCTAACCCCGTAACAACAAACAACCCTAACCCCTAAACAACAAACAACCATAACCCCCTAACAACAAACAATCCTAACCCCCGAACAACCAACAACACTAACCCCCTAACCACAGCAAACACTAACACCCTAACAACAAAAACCACTAAACCCCAACAAGAAACAACCCTAAACCCCTAACAACAAACAACACTAACCCCCTAACAACAAACAACCCTAACCAAACAACAAAAAACCCTCACCCACTAACAACAAAAAACACTAACACCCTAACAACAAACAACCATAACCCCCTAACAACAAACAACACTAACACCCTAACAACAAACAACCCTAACCCCCAACAACAAACACTAACCCCCAAACAACAAACAACCCTAACCCCTAAAAACCAAAAACACTAACCCACTAACAACAAACAACCCTAAACCACTAACAACAAACAACCCTAACACCCTAACAACAAACAACACTAACCCCCTAACAACAAACAACCCTAAACCCCTAACATCAAACAACACTAACCCCCTAACAACACAAAACACTAACACCCTAACAACAAACAACACTAACACCCTAACAACAAAAACCACTAAACCCCAACAAGAAACAACCCTAAACCCCTAACAACAAACACTAACCCACTAACAACAAACAACACTAAACCCCTAACAAGAAACTACCCTAACCCCGTAACAACAAACAACACTAACCCCGTAACAACAAACAATCCTAACCCCCAAACAACAAACAACCGTAAACCCCAAACAACAAACAACTCTAACCCCCTAACAACCAACAACACTAACCCCCTAACCACAATAAACACTAACACCCTAACACCAAAAACCACTAAACCCCAACAAGAAACAACCCTAAACCCCTAACAACAAACAACGCTAACCCCCTAACAACAAACAACCCTAACCAAACAACAAAAAACCCTAACCCACTAACAACAAACAATACTAACACCCTAACAACAAACAACCCTAACTCCCTAACAACAAACAACACTAACACCCTAACAACAAACAACTCTATCCACCTAAAAACAAACAACACTAACCCCCTAACAACAAACAACCCTAACCCCCTAACAACAAACACTAACCCCCAAGCAACAAGCAACCCTAACTCTTAAAAACCAAAAACACTAACCCACTAACAACAAACAACCCTAAACCCCTAACATCAAACAACACTAACCCCCTAACAACACAAAACACTAACACCCTAACAACAAACAACACTAACACCCTAACAACAAAAACCACTAAACACCAACAAAAAACAACCCTAAACCCCTAACAACAAACACTAACCCCCTAACAACAAACAACACTAAACCCCTAACAAGAAACTACCCTAACCCCGTAACAACAAACAACACTAACCCCGTAACAACAAACAATCCTAACCCCCAAACAACAAACAACCCTAAACCCCAAACAACAAACAACTCTAACCCCCTAACAACCAACAACACTAACCCCCTAACCACAATAAACACTAACACCCTAACAACAAAAACCACTAAACCCCAACAAGAAACAACCCTAAACCCCTAACAACAAACAACACTAACCCCCTAACAACAAACAACCCTGACCAAACAACAAAAAACCCTAACCCACTAACAACAAACAACACTAACACCCTAAGAACAAACAACCCTAACCCCCTAACAAAAAACAACACTAACACCCTAACAACAAACAACCCTAACCCCCTAACAACAAACAACACTAACCCCCTAACAACAAACAACACTAAACCCCTAACAAGAAACTAACCTAACCCCGTAACAACAAAAAACACTAACCCCGTAACAACAAACAACCCTAACCCCCTAACAACAAACAACCCTAACCCCCTAAGAACAAACAACCCTAAACCCCTAACATCAAAGAACAGTAACACCCTATCAACAAACAAAACTAACCCCCTAACAACAAACACTAACCCCCAAGCAACAAACAACCCTAACTCCTAAAAACCAAAAACACTAACCCACTAACAACAAACAACCATAACCAAAATAAACAAACAACCCTAACACCCTAACAACAAAAAACACTAACCCCCTAACAACAAACAACCCTAAACCCCTAACATCAAACAACACTAACCCCCTAACAACACAAAACACTAATACCCTAACAACAAACAACACTAACACCCTAACAACAAAAACCACTAAACACCAACAAGAAACAACCCCAAACCCCTAACAACAAACAACACCACTCCCTAACAACAAACAACCCTAACCAAACAACAAAAAACTCTAACCCACTAACAACAAACAACACTAACACCCTAACAACAAACAATCCTAACCCCCTAACAACAAACAACACTAACACCCTAACAACAAACAACCCTATCCACCTAAAAACAAACAACACTAACCCCCTAACAACAAACAACCCTAAACCCCTAACATCAAAGAACACTAACACCCTAACAACAAACAACCCTAACCCCCTAACAACAAACACTAACCCCCAAGCAACAAAAAACCCTAACTCCTAAAAACCAAAAACACTAACCCACTAACAGCAAACAACCCTAACCCACAATCAACAAACAACCCTAACACCCTAACAACAAAAAACACTAACCCCCTAACAACAAACAACCCTAAACCCCTAACATCTAACAACACTAACCCACTAACAACACAAGACACTAACACCCTAACAACAAACAACACTAACACCCTAACAACAAAAACCACTAAACCCCAACAAGAAACAACCCTAAACCCCTAACAACAAACAACACCACTCCCTAACAACAAACAACCCTAACCAAACAGCAAAAAACTCTAACCCACTAACAACAAACAACACTAACACCCTAACAAAAAACAACCCTAACCCACGAACAACAAACAACCCTAAACCACTAACAACAAACAACCCTAACACCCTAACAAGAAACAACACTAACCTCATAACATCAAACAACCCTAAACCCCTAACATCAAACAACACTAACACACTAACAACACAAAACACTAACACCCTAAGAACAAACAACACTAACACCCTAACAACAAAAACCACTAAACCCCAACAAGAAACAACCCTAAACCCCTAACAAAAAACACTAACCCCCTAACAACAAACAACACTAAACCCCTAACAAGAAACTACCCTAACCCCGTAACAACAAACAACACTAACCCAGTAACAACAAACAACCCTAACACCCAAACAACAAACAACCCTAACCCCCTAAAAACAAACAATCCTAACCCCCGAACAACCAACAACACTAACCCCCTAACCACAATAAACACTAACACCCGAACAACAAAAACCACTAAACCCCAACAAGAAAGAACCTTAAACCCCTAACAACAAACAACCCTAAACCCCTAACAACAAACAACACTAACACCCTAACAACAAACAACCCTAACACCCTAACAACAAACAACACTAACACCCTAACAACAAACAACCCTAACCCCCTAACAACAAACAACACTAACCCCCTAACATCAAACAACCCTAAACCCCTAACATCAAAGAACACTAACACCCTAACAACAAACAACCCTAAACCCCTAACACCAAACACTAACACCCAAACAACAAACAACACTAACACCTAGAAACCAAAAACACTAACCCACTAACAACAAACAACCCTAACCCACTAACAACAAACAACCCTAACACCCTAGCAACAAACAACACTAACCCCATAACATCAAACAACCCTAAACCCCTAACATCAAACAACACTAACCCCCTAACAACACAAAACACTAACACCCTAACAACAAACAACACTAACACCCTAACAACAAAAACCACTAAACCCCAACAAGAAACAACCCTAAACCCCTAACAACAAACACTAACCCCCTAACAACAAACAACACTAAACCCCTAACAAGAAACTACCCTAACCCCGTAACAAAAAACAACACTAATCCCGTAACAACAAACAACCCTAACCCCCAAACAACAAACATCCCTAACCCCCTAAGAACAAACAATCCTAACCCCTGAACAGCCAACAACACTAACCCCCTAACCACAATAAACACTAACACCCTAACAACAAAAACCACTAAACCCCAACAAGAAACAACCCGAAACCCCTAACAACAAAAAACACTAACCCCCTAACAACAAACAACCCTAACCAAACAACAAACAACCCTAACCCACTAACAACAAACAACACTAACACCCTAACAACAAACAACCCTAACCCCCTAACAACAAACAACACTAACACCCTAACAACAAACAACCCTAACCTCCTAACAACAAACAACACTAACCCCCTAACAAAAAACAACCCTAAACCCCTAACATCAAAGAACACTAACACCCTAACAACAAAAAACCCTAACCCCCTAACAACAAACACTAACCCCCAAACAACAAACGATCCTAACCCCTAAAATCCAAAAACACTAACCCACTAACAACAAACAACCCTAACCCACTAACAACAAAAAACCCTCACACCCCAAAAACAAACAACACTATCCCCCTAACAACAAACAACCCTAAACCCCTAACATCAAACAACACTAACCCCCTAACAACACAAAACACTAACACCCTAACAACAAACAACAGTAACCCCGTAACGACAAACAACACTAACCCCCTAAAAACAAACAACCCTAAACCCCTAACATCAAACAACACTAACCCCCTAACAACACAAAACACTAACACCCTAACAACAAACAACACTAACACCCTAACAACAAAAAACACTAAACCCCAACAAGAAACAACCCTAAACCCCTAACAAAAAACCCTAACCCCCTAAGAACAAACAACACTAAACCCCTAACAAGAAACTACCCTAACCCCGTAACAACAAACAACACTAACGCGGTAACAACAAACAACTCTAACCCCCAAACAACAAACAACACTAACCCCCTAACAACAAACAACCCTAACCCCCTAACAACAAACAATCCTAACCCCCGAACAACCAACAACACTAACCCCCTAACCACAATAAACACTAACACCCGAACAACAAAAACCACTAAACTCCAACAAGAAACAACCCTAAACCCCTAACAACAAACAACACTAACCCCCTAACAACAAGCAACCCTAACCAAACAACAAACAAACCTAACCCACTGACAACAAACAACACTAACACCCTAACAACAAACAACCCTAAACCCCTAACAACAAACAACACTAAAACCCTAACAAAAAGCAACCCTAACCCCCTAACAACAAACAACACTAACCCCCTAACAACAAACAACCCTAACCAAACAACAAACAACCCTAACCCACTAACAACAAACAACACTAACACCCTAACAACAAACAACCCTAACCCCCTAACAACAAACAACCCTAACACTCTAACAACAAACAACACTAACCCCATAACACCAAACAACCCTAAACCCCTAACATCAAACAACACTAACCCCCTAACAACACAAAACACTAACACCCTAACAACAAACAACACTAACACCCTAACAACAAAAACCAATAAACCCCAACAAGAAACAACCCTGAACCCCTATCAATAAACACTAACCCCCTAACAACAAACAACACTAAACCCCTAACAAGAAACTACCCTAACCCCGTAACAACAAACAACACTAACCCCGTAACAACAAACAACCCTAACCCCCAAACAACAAACAACCCTAACCCCCTAACAACAAACAATCCTAACCCCCGAACAACCAACAACACTAACCCCCTAACCAAAATAAACACTAACACCCTAACAACAAAAACCACTAAACCCCAACAAGAAACAACCCTAAACCCCTAACAACAAACAACACTAACCCCCTAACAACAAACAACCCTAACCAAACAACAAACAACCCTAACCCACTAACAACAAACAACACTAACACCCTAAGAACAAACAACCCTAACCCCCTAACAACAAACAACACTAACACCCTAACAAGAAACAACCCTAACCCCCTAACAACAAACAACACTAACCCCCTAACAACAAACAACAGTAAACCCCTAACAAGAAACTAACCTAACCCCGTAACAACAAACAACACTAACCCCGTAACAACAAACAACCCTAACCCCCTAACAACAAACAACCCTAACCCCCTAAGAACAAACAACCCTAAACCCCTAACATCAAAGAACAGTAACACCCTATCAACAAACAAAACTAACCCCCTAACAACAAACACTAACCCCCAAGCAACAAAAAACCCTAACTCCTAAAAACCAAAAACACTAACCCACTAACAACAAACAACCATAACCAAAATCAACAAACAACCCTAACACCCTAACAACAAAAAACACTAACCCCCTAACAACAAACAACCCTAAACCCCTAACATCAAACAACACTAACCCCCTAACAACACAAAACACTAATACCCTAACAACAAACAACACTAACACCCTAACAACAAAAACCACTAAACACCAACAAGAAACAACCCCAAACCCCTAACAACAAACAACACCACTCCCTAACAACAAACAACCCTAACCAAACAACAAAAAACTCTAACCCACTAACAACAAACAACACTGACACCCTAACAACAAACAATCCTAACCCCCTAACAACAAACAACACTAACACCCTAACAACAAACAACCCTAACCCCCTAACAACAAACAACACTAACCCCCAACAACAAACAACCCTAAACCCCTAACATCAAAGAACACTAACACCCTAAGAACAAACAACCCTAACCCCCAACAACAAACACTAACCCCCAAACAACAAACAAACCTAACCCCTAAAAACCAAAAACACTAAACCACTAACAACAAACAACCCTAACCCACTAACAACAAACAACCCTAACATCCTAACAACAAACAACACTAACACCCTCACAACAAACAACACTAACACCCTAACAACAAAAGCCACTAAAACCCAACAAGAAAAAACCCTAAACCCCTAATAACAAACACTATCCCCCTAACAACAAACAACACTAAACCCCTAACAAGAAACTACCCTAACCCCATAACAACAAACAACACTAACCTCCTAACAACAAACAACACTAAACCCCTAACAAGAAAGTACCCTAACCCCGTAACAACAAACAACACTAACCCGGTAACAACAAACAACCATAACCCCCAAACAACAAACAACCCTAACCCCCTTACAACAAACAGCACTAACCCCCTAACAACAAAGAACCCTAAACCCCTAACATCAAACAACACTAACACCCGAACAACAAACAACCCTAACCCCCTAACAACAAACACTAACCCCCAAACAACAAACAACCCTAACCCCTAAAAACCAAAAACACTAACCCACTAACAACAAACAACCCTAACCCCCTAACAATAACCAATCCTAACCCCCGAACAACCAACAACACTAACCCCCTAACCACAATAAACACTAACACCCTAACAACAAAAACCACTAAACCCCAACAAGAAACAACCCTAAACCCCTAACAACAAACAACACTAACCCCCTAACAACAAACAATCCTAACCAAACAACAAACAACCTTAACCCACTAACAACAAACAACACTAACACCCTAAAAACAAACAACCCTAACCCCCTAACAACAAACAACACTAACACCCTAACAACAAACATCCCTAACCCCCTAACAACAAACAACACTACGCCCTAACAACAAACAACCCTAAACCCCTAACATCAAAGAACACTAACACCTAACAACAAACAAAACTAACCCCCTAACAACAAACACTAACCCACAAACAACAAACAACACTAACCCCTAAAAACCAAAAACACTAACCCACTAACAACAAACAACCCTAACCCACTAACAACAAACAACCCTAACACCCTAACAACAAACAACACTAACCCCATAATATCAAACAACCCTAAACCCCTAACATCAAACAACACTAACCCCCTAACAACACAAAACACTAACACCCTAACAACAAACAACACTAACACCCTAACAACAAAAACCACTAAACCCCAACAAGAAACAACCCTGAACCCCTAACAATAAAAACTAACACCCTAAGAACAAACAACACTAACCCCCTAACAACAATCAACCCTAAACCCCTAACATCAAAGAACACTAACACCCTAACAACAAACCACCCTAACCCCCTAACAACAAACACTAACAACCAAACAACAAACAATCCTAACCCCTAAAATCCAAAAACAATAACCCACTAACAACAAACAACCCTAACCCACTAACAGCAAACAACCCTAACCCGCTAACAACAAACAACCCTAAACCCCTAACATCAAACAACACTAACCCCCTAACAACACAAAACACTAACACCCTAACAACAAACAACACTAACACCCTAACAACAAAAACCACTAAACCCCAACAAGAAACAACCCTAACCCCCTAACAACAAACAACACTAAACCCCTAACAAGAAACTACCCTAACCCCATAACAACAAACAATCCTAACCCCGTAACAACAAACAACCCTAACCCCTAAACAACAAACAACCATAACCCCCTAACAACAAACAATCCTAACCCCCGAACAACCAACAACACTAACCCCCTAACCACAGCAAACACTAACACCCTAACAACAAAAACCACTAAACCCCAACAAGAAACAACCCTAAACCCCTAACAACAAACAACACTAACCCCCTAACAACAAACAACCCTAACCAAACAACAAAAAACCCTCACCCACTAACAACAAAAAACACTAACACCCTAACAACAAACAACCATAACCCCCTAACAACAAACAACACTAACACCCTAACAACAAACAACCCTAACCCCCTAACAACAAACCCTAACCCCCAAACAACAAACAACCCTAACCCCTAAAAACCAAAAACACTAACCCACTAACAACAAACAACCCTAAACCACTAACAACAAACAACCCTAACACCCTAACAACAAACAACACTAACCCCCTAACAACAAACAGCCCTAAACCCCTAACATCAAACAACACTAACCCCCTAACAACACAAAACACTAACACCCTAACAACAAACAACACTAACACCCTAACAACAAAAACCACTAAACCCCAACAAGAAACAACCCTAAACCCCTAACAACAAACACTAACCCCCTAACAACAAACAACACTAAACCCCTAACAAGAAACTACCCTAACCCCGTAACAACAAACAACACTAACCCCGTAACAACAAACAATCCTAACCCCCAAACAACAAACAACCGTAAACCCCAAACAACAAACAACTCTAACCCCCTAACAACCAACAACACTAACCCCCTAACCACAATAAACACTAACACCCTAACACCAAAAACCACTAAACCCCAACAAGAAACAACCCTAAACCCCTAACAACAAACAACGCTAACCCCCTAACAACAAACAACCCTAACCGAACAACAAAAAACCCTAACCCACTAACAACAAACAATACTAACACCCTAACAACAAACAACCCTAACTCCCTAACAACAAACAACACTAACACCCTAACAACAAAAAACCCTATCCACCTAAAAACAAACAACACTAACCCCCTAACAACAAACAACCCTAAACCCCTAACATCAAAGAACACTAACACCCTAACAACAAACAACCCTAACCCCCTAACAACAAACACTAACCCCCAAGCAACAAAAAACCCTAACTCCTAAAAACAAAAAACACTAACCCACTAACAGCAAACAACCCTAACCCACAATCAACAAACAACCCTAACACCCTAACAACAAAAAACACTAACCCCCTAACAACAAACAACCCTAAACCCCTAACATCTAACAACACTAACCCACTAACAACACAAGACACTAACACCCTAACAACAAACAACACTAACACCCTAACAACAAAAACCACTAAACCCCAACAAGAAACAACCCATAACCCCTAACAACAAACAACACCACTCCCTAACAACAAACAACCCTAACCAAACAGCAAAAAACTCTAACCCACTAACAACAAACAACACTAACACCCTAACAAAAAACAACCCTAACCCACGAACAACAAACAACCCTAAACCACTAACAACAAACAAACCTAACGCCCTAACAAGAAACAACACTAACCTCATAACATCAAACAACCCTAAACCCCTAACATCAAACAACACTAACCCACTAACAACACAAAACACTAACACCCTAAGAACAAACAACACTAACACCCTAACAACAAAAACCACTAAACCCCAACAAGAAACAACCCTAAACCCCTAACAAAAAACACTAACCCCCTAACAACAAACAACACTAAACCCCTAACAAGAAACTACCCTAACCCCGTAACAACAAACAACACTAACCCAGTAACAACAAACAACCCTAACACCCAAACAACAAACAACCCTAACCCCCTAAAAACAAACAATCCTAACCCCCGAACAACCAACAACACTAACCCCCTAACCACAATAAACACTAACACCCGAACAACAAAAACCACTAAACCCCAACAAGAAAGAACCTTAAACCCCTAACAACAAACAACCCTAAACCCCTAACAACAAACAACACTAACACCCTAACAACAAACAACCCTAACACCCTAACAACAAACAACACTAACACCCTAACAACAAACAACCCTAACCCCCTAACAACAAACAACACTAACCCCCTAACATCAAACAACCCTAAACCCCTAACATCAAAGAACACTAACACCCTAACAACAAACAACCCTAACCCCCTAACAACAAACACTAACACCCAAACAACAAACAACACTAACCCCTAGAAACCAAAAACACTAACCCACTAACAACAAACAACCCTAACCCACTAACAACAAACAACCCTAACACCCTAGCAACAAACAACACTAACCCCATAACATCAAACAACCCTAAACCCCTAACATCAAACAACACTAACCCCCTAACAACACAAAACACTAACACCCTAACAACAAACAACACTAACACCCTAACAACAAAAACCACTAAACCCCAACAAGAAACAACCCTAAACCCCTAACAACAAACACTAACCCCCTAACAACAAACAACACTAAACCCCAACAAGAAACTACCCTAACCCCGTAACAAAAAACAACACTAATCCCGTAACAACAAACAACCCTAACCCCCAAACAACAAACATCCCTAACCCCCTAAGAACAAACAATCCTAACCCCTGAACAACCAACAACACTAACCCCCTAACCACAATAAACACTAACACCCTAACAACAAAAACCACTAAACCCCAACAAGAAACAACCCTAAACCACTAACAACAAACAACACTAACCCCCTAACAACAAACAACCCTAACCAAACAACAAAAAACCCTCACCCACTAACAACAAAAAACACTAACACCCTAACAACAAACAACCATAACCCCCTAACAACAAACAACACTAACACCCTAACAACAAACAACCCTAACCCCCTAACAACAAACCCTAACCCCCAAACAACAAACAACCCTAACCCGTAAAAACCAGAAACACTAACCCACTAACAACAAACAACCCTAAACCACTAACAACAAGCAACCCTAACACCCTAACAACAAATAACACTAACCCCCTAACAACAAACAACCCTAAACCCCTAACATCAAACAACACTAACCCCCTAACAACACAAAACACTAACACCCTAACAACAAACAACACTAACACCCTAACAACAAAAACCACTAAACCCCAACAAGAAACAACCCTAAACCCCTAACAACAAACACTAACCCCCTAACAACAAACAACACTAAACCCCTAACAAGAAACTACCCTAACCCCGTAACAACAAACAACACTAAACCCGTAACAACAAACAATCCTAACCCCCAAACAACAAACAACCCTAAACCCCAAACAACAAACAACTCTAACCCCCTAACAACAAACAATCCTAACCCCCGAACAACCAACAACACTAACCCCCTAACCACAATAAACACTAACACCCTAACAACAAAAACCACTAAACCCCAACAAGAAACAACCCTAAACCCCTAACAACAAACAACACTAACCCCCTAACAACAAACAACCCTAACCAAACAACAAAAAACTCTAACCAACTAACAACAGACAACACTAACACCCTAACAACAAACAACCCTAACTCCCTAACAACAAACAACACTAACACCCTAACAACAAACAACCCTATCCACCTAAAAACAAACAACACTAACCCCCTAACAACAAACAACCCTAACCCCCTAACAACAAACACTAACCCCCAAGCAACAAACAACCCTAACTCTTAAAAACCAAAAACACTAACCCACTAACAACAAACAACCCTAAACCCCTAACATCAAACAACACTAACCCCCTAACAACACAAAACACTAACACCCTAACAACAAACAACACTAACACCCTAACAACAAAAACCACTAAACACCAACAAAGAACAACCCTAAACCCCTAACAACAAACACTAACCCCCTAACAACAAACAACACTAAACCCCTAACAAGAAACTACCCTAACCCCGTAACAACAAACAACACTAACCCCGTAACAACAAACAATCCTAACCCCCAAACAACAAACAACCCTAAACCCCAAACAACAAACAACTCTAACCCCCTAACAACCAACAACACTAACCCCCTAACCACAATAAACACTAACACCCTAACAACAAAAACCACTAAACCCCAACAAGAAACAACCCTAAACCCCTAACAACAAACAACACTAACCCCCTAACAACAAACAACCCTGACCAAACAACAAAAAACCCTAACCCACTAACAACAAACAACACTAACACCCTAAGAACAAACAACCCTAACCCCCTAACAACAAACAACACTAACACCCTAACAACAAACAACCCTAACCCCCTAACAACAAACAACACTAACCCCCTAACAACAAACAACACTAAACCCCTAACAAGAAACTAACCTAACCCCATAACAACAAACAACACTAACCCCGTAACAACAAACAACCCTAACCCCCTAACAACAAACAACCCTAACCCCCTAAGAACAAACAACCCTAAACCCCTAACATCAAAGAACAGTAACACCCTAACAACAAACAAAACTAACCCCCTAACAACAAACACTAACCCCCAAGCAACAAACAACCCTAACTCCTAAAAACCAAAAACACTAACCCACTAACAACAAACAACCATAACCAAAATAAACAAACAACCCTAACACCCTAACAACAAAAAACACTAACCCCCTAACAACAAACAACCCTAAACCCCTAACATCAAACAACACTAACCCCCTAACAACACAAAACACTAATACCCTAAAAACAAACAACACTAACACCCTAACAACAAAAACCACTAAACACCGACAAGAAACAACCCCAAACCCCTAACAACAAACAACACCACTCCCTAACAACAAACAACCCTAACCAAACAACAAAAAACTTTAACCCACTAACAACAAACAACACTAACACCCTAACACCAAACAATCCTAACCCCCTAACAACAAACAACACTAACACCCTAACAACAAACAACCCTAACCCCCTAACAACAAACAACACTAACCCCCAACAACAAACAACCCTAAACCCCTAACATCAAAGAACACTAACACCCTAAGAACAAACAACCCTAACCCCCAACAACAAACACTAACCCCCAAACAACAAACAAACCTAACCCCTAAAAACCAAAAACACTAAACCACTAACAACAAACAACCCTAACATCCTAACAACAAACAACACTAACACCCTCACAACAAACAACACTAACACCCTAACAACAAAAACCACTAAAACCCAACAAGAAAAAACCCTAAACCCCTAATAACAAACACTATCCCCCTAACAACAAACAACACTAAACCCCTAACAAGAAACTACCCTAACCCCATAACAACAAACAACACTAACCTCCTAACAACAAACAACCCTAAACCCCTAACAAGAAAGTACCCTAACCCCGTAACAACAAACAACACTAACCCGGTAACAACAAACAACCATAACCCCCAAACAACAAACAACCCTAACCCCCTTACAACAAACAGCACTAACCCCCTAACAACAAAGAACCCTAAACCCCTAACATCAAACAACACTAACACCCGAACAACAAACAACCCTAACCCCCTAACAACAAACACTAACCCCCAAACAACAAACAACCCTAACCCCTAAAAACCAAAAACACTAACCCACTAACAACAAACAACCCTAACCCCCTAACAATAACCAATCCTAACCCCCGAACAACCAACAACACTAACCCCCTAACCACAATAAACACTAACACCCTAACAACAAAAACCACTAAACCCCAACAAGAAACAACCCTAAACCCCTAACAACAAAAAACACTAACCCCCTAACAACAAACAATCCTAACCAAACAACAAACAACCCTAACCCACTAACAACAAACAACACTAACACCCTAAAAACAAACAACCCTAACCCCCTAACAACAAACAACACTAACACCCTAACAACAAACAACCCTAACCCCCTAAAAACAAACAACACTACGCCCTAACAACAAACAACCCTAAACCCCTAACATCAAAGAACACTAACACCTAACAACAAACAACCCTAACCCCCTAACAACAAACACTAACCCCCAAACAACAAACAACACTAACCCCTAAAAACCAAAAACACTAACCCACTAACAACAAACAACCCTAACCCACTAACAACAAACAACCCTAACACCCTAACAACAGACAACACTAACCCCATAATATCAAACAACCCTAAACCCCTAACATCAAACAACACTAACCCCCTAACAACACAAAACACTAACACCCTAACAACAAACAACACTAACACCCTAACAACAAAAACCACTAAACCCCAACAAGAAACAACCCTGAACCCCTAACAATAAACACTAACACCCTAAGAACAAACAACACTAACCCCCTAACAACAATCAACCCTAAACCCCTAACATCAAAGAACACTAACACCCTAACAACAAACCACCCTAACCCCCTAACAACAAACACTAACAACCAAACAACAAACAATCCTAACCCCTAAAATCCAAAAACACTAACCCACTAACAACAAACAACCCTAACCCACTAACAGCAAACAACCCTAACCCGCTAACAACAAACAACCCTAAACCCCTAACATCAAACAACACTAACCCCCTAACAACAAACAACACTAACACCCTAACAACAAAAACCACTAAACCCCAACAAGAAACAACCCTGAACCCCTAACAATAAACACTAACACCCTAAGAACAAACAACACTAACCCCCTAACAACAATCAACCCTAAACCCCTAACATCAAAGAACACTAACACCCTAACAACAAACCACCCTAACCCCCTAACAACAAACACTAACAACCAAACAACAAACAATCCTAACCCCTAAAATCCAAAAACACTAACCCACTAACAACAAACAACCCTAACCCACTAACAGCAAACAACCCTAACCCGCTAACAACAAACAACCCTAAACCCCTAACATCAAACAACACTAACCCCCTAACAACAAACAACACTAAACCCCTAACAAGAAACTACCCTAACCCCATAACAACAAACAATCCTAAACCCGTAACAACAAACAACCCTAACCCCTAAACAACAAACAACCATAACCCCCTAACAACAAACAATCCTAACCCCCGAACAACCAACAACACTAACCCACTAACCACAGCAAACACTAACACCCTAACAACAAAAACCACTAAACCCCAACAAGAAACAACCCTAAACCCCTAACAACAAACAACACTAACCCCCTAACAACAAACAACCCTAACCAAACAACAAAAAACCCTCACCCACTAACAACAAAAAACACTAACACCCTAACAACAAACAACCATAACCCCCTAACAACAAACAACACTAACACCCTAACAACAAACAACCCTAACCCCCTAACAACAAACCCTAACCCCCAAACAACAAACAACCCTAACCCCTAAAAACCAAAAACACTAACCCACTAACAACAAACAACCCTAAACCACTAACCACAAACAACCCTAACACCCTAACAACAAACAACACTAACCCCCTAACAACAAACAACCCTAAACCCCTAACATCAAACAACACTAACCCCCTAACAACACAAAACACTAACACCCTAACAACAAACAACACTAACACCCTAACAACAAAAACCACTAAACCCCAACAAGAAACAACCCTAAACCCCTAACAACAAACACTAACCCCCTAACAACAAACAACACTAAACCCCTAACAAGAAACTACCCTAACCCCGTAACAACAAACAACACTAAACCCGTAACAACAAACAATCCTAACCCCCAAACAACAAACAACCCTAAACCCCAAACAACAAACAACTCTAACCCCCTAACAACAAACAATCCTAACCCGCGAACAACCAACAACACTAACCCCCTAACCACAATAAACACTAACACCCTAACAACAAAAACCACTAAACCCCAACAAGAAACAACCCTAAACCCCTAACAACAAACAACACTAACCCCCAACAACAAACAACCCTGACCAAACAACAAAAAACCCTAACCCACTAACAACAAACAACACTAACACTCTAACAACAAACAACCCTAACTCCCTAACAACAAACAACACTAACACCCTAACAACAAACAACCCTATCAACCTAAAAACAAACAACACTAACCCCCTAACAACAAACAACCCTAAACCCCTAACATCAAAGAACACTAACACCCTAACAACAAACAACCCTAACCCCCTAACAACAAACACTAACCCCCAAGCAACAAAAAACCCTAACTCCTAAAAACCAAAAACACTAACCCACTAACAGCAAACAACCCTAACCCACAATCAACAAACAACCCTAACACCCTAACAACAAAAAACACTAACCCCCTAACAACAAACAACCCTAAACCCCTAACATCTAACAACACTAACCCACTAACAACACAAGACACTAACACCCTAACAACAAACAACACTAACACCTTAACAACAAAAACCACTAAACCCCAACAAGAAACAACCCTAAACCCCTAACAACAAACAACACCACTCCCTAACAACAAACAACCCTAACCAAACAGCAAAAAACTCTAACCCACTAACAACAAACAACACTAACACCCTAACAAAAAACAACCCTAACCCACGAACAACAAACAACCCTAAACCACTAACAACAAACAACCCTAACACCCTAACAAGAAACAACACTAACCTCATAAGATCAAACAACCCTAAACCCCTAACATCAAACAACACTAACCCACTAACAACACAAAACACTAACACCCTAAGAACAAACAACACTAACACCCTAACAACAAAAACCACTAAACCCCAACAAGAAACAACCCTAAACCCCTAACAAAAAACACTAACCCCCTAACAACAAACAACACTAAACCCCTAACAAGAAACTACCCTAACCCCGTAACAACAAACAACACTAACCCAGTAACAACAAACAAACCTAACACCCAAACAACAAACAACCCTAACCCCCTAAAAACAAACAATCCTAACCCCCGAACAACCAACAACACTAACCCCCTAACCACAATAAACACTAACAACCGAACAACAAAAACCACTAAACCCCAACAAGAAAGAACCTTAAACCCCTAACAACAAACAACCCTAAACCCCTAACAACAAACAACACTAACACCCTAACAACAAACAACCCTAACACCCTAACAACAAACAACACTAACACCCTAACAACAAACAACCCTAACCCCCTAACAACAAACAACACTAACCCCCTAACATCAAACAACCCTAAACCCCTAACATCAAAGAACACTAACACCCTAACAACAAACAACCCTAAACCCCTAACAACAAACACTAACACCCAAACAACAAACAACACTAACCCCTAGAAACCAAAAACACTAACCCACTAACAACAAACAACCCTAACCCACTAACAACAAACAACCCTAACACCCTAGCAACAAACAACACTAACCCCATAACATCAAACAACCCTAAACCCCTAACATCAAACAACACTAACCCCCTAACAACACAAAACACTAACACCCTAACAACAAACAACACTAACACCCTAACAACAAAAACCACTAAACCCCAACAAGAAACAACCCTAAACCCCTAACAACAAACACTAACCCCCTAACAACAAACAACACTAAACCCCTAACAAGAAACTACCCTAACCCCGTAACAAAAAACAACACTAATCCCGTAACAACAAACAACCCTAACCCCCAAACAACAAACATCCCTAACCCCCTAAGAACAAACAATCCTAACCCCTGAACAACCAACAACACTAACCCCCTAACCACAATAAACACTAACACCCTAACAACAAAAACCACTAAACCCCAACAAGAAACAACCCGAAACCCCTAACAACAAAAAACACTAATCCCCTAACAACAAACAACCCTAACCAAACAACAAACAACCCTAACCCACTAACAACAAACAACACTAACACCCTAACAACAAACAACCCTAACCCCCTAACAACAAACAACACTAACACCCTAACAACAAACAACCCTAACCCCCTAACAACAAACAACACTAACCCCCTAACAAAAAACAACCCTAAACCCCTAACATCAAAGAAGACTAACACCCTAACAACAAAAAACCCTAACCCCCTAACAACAAACACTAACCCCCAAACAACAAACAATCCTAACCCCTAAAATCCAAAAACACTAACCCACTAACAACAAACAACCCTAACCCACTAACAACAAAAAACCCTCACACCCCAAAAACAAACAACACTATCCTCCTAACAAAAAACAACCCTAAACCCCTAACATCAAACAACACTAACCCCCTAACAACACAAAACACTAACACCCTAACAACAAACAACAGTAACCCCGTAACGACAAACAACACTAACCCCCTAAAAACAAACAACCCTAAACCCCTAACATCAAACAACACTAACCCCCTAACAACACAAAACACTAACACCCTAACAACAAACAACACTAACACCCTAACAACAAAAACCACTAAACCCCAACAAGAAACAACCCTGAACCCCTAACAAAAAACCCTAACCCCCTAAGAACAAACAACACTAAACCCCTAACAAGAAACTACCCTAACCCCGTAACAACAAACAACACTAACGCGGTAACAACAAACAACTCTAACCCCCAAACAACAAACAACACTAACCCCCTAACAACAAACAACCCTAACCCCCTAACAACAAACAATCCTAACCCCCGAACAACCAACAACACTAACCCCCTAACCACAATAAACACTAACACCCGAACAACAAAAACCACTAAACTCCAACAAGAAACAACCCTAAACCCCTAACAACAAACAACACTAACCCCCTAACTACAAGCAACCCTAACCAAACAACAAACAAACCTAACCCACTGACAACAAACAACACTAACACCCTAACAACAAACAACCCTAAACCCCTAACAACAAACAACACTAACACCCTAACAAAAAGCAACCCTAACCCCCTAACAACAAACAACACTAACCCCCTAACAACAAACAACCCTAACCAAACAACAAACAACCCTAACCCACTAACAACAAACAACACTAACACCCTAACAACAAACAACCCTAACCCCCTAACAACAAACAACCCTAACACCCTAGCAACAAACAACACTAACCCCATAACATCAAACAACCCTAAACCCCTAACATCAAACAACACTAACCCCCTAACAACACAAAACACTAACACCCTAACAACAAACAACACTAACACCCTAACAACAAAAACCAATAAACCCCAACAAGAAACAACCCTGAACCCCTATCAATAAACACTAACCCCCTAACAACAAACAACACTAAACCCCTAACAAGAAACTACCCTAACCCCGTAACAACAAACAACACTAACCCCGTAACAACAAACAACCCTAACCCCCAAACAACAAACAACCCTAACCCCCTAACAACAAACAATCCTAACCCCCGAACAACCAACAACACTAACCCCCTAACCAAAATAAACACTAACACCCTAACAACAAAAACCACTAAACCCCAACAAGAAACAACCCTAAACCCCTAACAACAAACAACACTAACCCCCTAACAACAAACAACCCTAACCAAACAACAAACAACCCTAACCCACTAACAACAAACAACACTAACACCCTAAGAACAAACAAACCTAACCCCCTAACAACAAACAACACTAACACCCTAACAACAAACAACCCTAACCCCCTAACAACAAACAACACTAACCCCCTAACAACAAACAACACTAAACCCCTAACAAGAAACTAACCTAACCCCGTAACAACAAACAACACTAACCCCGTAACAACAAACAACCCTAACCCCCTAACAACAAACAACCCTAACCCCCTAAGAACAAACAACCCTAAACCCCTAACATCAAAGAACAGTAACACCCTATCAACAAACAAAACTAACCCCCTAACAACAAACTCTAACCCCCAAGCAACAAACAACCCTAACTCCTAAAAACCAAAAACACTAACCCACTAACAACAAACAACCATAACCAAAATCAACAAACAACCCTAACACCCGAACAACAAAAAACACTAACCCCCTAACAACAAACAACCCTAAACCCCTAACATCAAACAACACTAACCCCCTAACAACACAAAACACTAATACCCTAACAACAAACAACACTAACACCCTAACAACAAAAACCACTAAACACCAACAAGAAACAACCCCAAACCCCTAACAACAAACAACACCACTCCCTAACAACAAACAACCCTAACCAAACAACAAAAAACTCTAACCCACTAACAACAAACAACACTGACACCCTAACAACAAACAATCCTAACCCCCTAACAACAAACAACACTAACACCCTAACAACAAACAACCCTATCCACCTAAAAACAAACAACACTAACCCCCTAACAACAAACAACCCTAAACCCCTAACATTAAAGAACACTAACACCCTAACAACAAACAACCCTAACCCCCTAACAACAAACACTAACCCCCAAGCAACAAAAAACCCTAACTCCTAAAAACCAAAAACACTAACCCACTAACAGCAAACAACCCTAACCCACAATCAACAAACAACCCTAACACCCTAACAACAAAAAACACTAACCCCCTAACAACAAACAACCCTAAACCCCTAACATCTAACAACACTAACCCACTAACAACACAAGACACTAACACCCTAACAACAAACAACACTAACACCCTAACAACAAAAACCACTAAAGCCCAACAAGAAACAACCCTAAACCCCTAACAACAAACAACACCACTCCCTAACAACAAACAACCCTAACCAAACAGCAAAAAACTCTAACCCACTAACAACAAACAACACTAACACCCTAACAAAAAACAACCCTAACCCACGAACAACAAACAACCCTAAACCACTAACAACAAACAACCCTAACACCCTAACAACAAACAACACTAACCTCATAACATCAAACAACCCTAAACCCCTAACATCAAACAACACTAACCCACTAACAACACAAAACACTAACACCCTAAGAACAAACAACACTAACACCCTAACAACAAAAACCACTAAACCCCAACAAGAAACAACCCTAAACCCCTAACAAAAAACACTAACCCCCTAACAACAAACAACACTAAACCCCTAACAAGAAACTACCCTAACCCCGTAACAACAAACAACACTAACCCAGTAACAACAAACAACCCTAACACCAAACAACAAACAACCCTAACCCCCTAAAAACAAACAATCCTAACCCCCGAACAACCAACAACACTAACCCCCTAACCACAATAAACACTAACACCCGAACAACAAAAACCACTAAACCCCAACAAGAAAGAACCTTAAACCCCTAACAACAAACAACCCTAAACCCCTAACAACAAACAACACTAACACCCTAACAACAAACAACCCTAACACCCTAACAACAAACAACACTAACACCCTAACAACAAACAACCCTAACCCCCTAACAGCAAACAACACTAACCCCCTAACATCAAACAACCCTAAACCCCTAACATCAAAGAACACTAACACCCTAAAAACAAACAACCCTAAACCCCTAACAACAAACACTAACACCCAAACAACAAACAACACTAACCCCTAGAAACCAAAAACACTAACCCACTAACAACAAACAACCCTAACCCACTAACAACAAACAACCCTAACACCCTAGCAACAAACAACACTAACCCCATAACATCAAACAACCCTAAACCCCTAACATCAAACAACACTAACCCCCTAACAACACAAAACACTAACACCCTAACAACAAACAACACTAACACCCTAACAACAAAAACCACTAAACCCCAACAAGAAACAACCCTAAACCCCTAACAACAAACACTAACCCCCTAACAACAAACAACACTAAACCCCTAACAAGAAACTACCCTAACCCCGTAACAAAAAACAACACTAATCCCGTAACAACAAACAACCCTAACCCCCAAACAACAAACATCCCTAACCCCCTAAGAACAAACAATCCTAACCCCTGAACAACCAACAACACTAACCCCCTAACCACAATAAACACTAACACCCTAACAACAAAAACCACTAAACCCCAACAAGAAACAACCCGAAACCCCTAACAACAAAAAACACTAACCCCCTAACAACAAACAACCCTAACCAAACAACAAACAACCCTAACCCACTAACAACAAACAACACTAACACCCTAACAACAAACAACCCTAACCCCCTAACAACAAACAACACTAACACCCTAACAACAAACAACCCTAACCTCCTAACAACAAACAACACTAACCCCCTAACAACAAACAATCCTAACCCCCGAACAACCAACAACACTAACCCCCTAACCACAGCAAACACTAACACCCTAACAACAAAAACCACTAAACCCCAACAAGAAACAACCCTAACCCGTAAAAACCAGAAACACTAACCCACTAACAACAAACAACCCTAAACCACTAACAACAAACAACCCTAACACGCTAACAACAAATAACACTAACCCCCTAACAACAAACAACCCTAAACCCCTAACATCAAACAACACTAACCCCCTAACAACACAAAACACTAACACCCTAACAACAAACAACACTAACACCCTAACAACAAAAACCACTAAACCCCAACAAGAAACAACCCTAAACCCCTAACAACAAACACTAACCCCCTAACAACAAACAACACTAAACCCCTAACAAGAAACTACCCTAACCCCGTAACAACAAACAACACTAAACCCGTAACAACAAACAATCCTAACCCCCAAACAACAAACAACCCTAAACCCCAAACAACAAACAACTCTAACCCCCTAACAACAAACAATCCTAACCCCCGAACAACCAACAACACTAACCCCCTAACCACAATAAACACTAACACCCTAACAACAAAAACCACTAAACCCCAACAAGAAACAACCCTAAACCCCTAACAACAAACAACACTAACCCCCTAACAACAAACAACCCTAACCAAACAACAAAAAACCCTAACCCACTAACAACAGACAACACTAACACCCTAACAACAAACAACCCTAACTCCCTAACAACAAACAACACTAACACCCTAACAACAAACAACCCTATCCACCTAAAAACAAACAACACTAACCCCCTAACAACAAACAACCCTAACCCCCTAACAACAAACACTAACCCCCAAGCAACAAACAACCCTAACTCTTAAAAACCAAAAACACTAACCCACTAACAACAAACAACCCTAAACCCCTAACATCAAACAACACTAACCCCCTAACAACACAAAACACTAACACCCTAACAACAAACAACACTAACACCCTAACAACAAAAACCACTAAACCCCAACAAAAAACAACCCTAAACCCCTAACAACAAACACTAACCCCCTAACAACAAACAACACTAAACCCCTAACAAGAAACTACCCTAACCCCGTAACAACAAACAATCCTAACCCCCAAACAACAAACAACCCTAAACCCCAAACAACAAACAACTCTAACCCCCTACCAACCAACAACACTAACCCCCTAACCACAATAAACACTAACACCCTAACAACAAAAACCACTAAACCCCAACAAGAAACAACCCTAAACCCCTAACAACAAACAACACTAACCCCCTAACAACAAACAACCCTGACCAAACAACAAAAAACCCTAACCCACTAACAACAAACAACACTAACACTCTAACAACAAACAACCCTAACTCCCTAACAACAAACAACACTAACACCCTAACAACAAACAACCCTATCAACCTAAAAACAAACAACACTAACCCCCTAACAACAAACAACCCTAAACCCCTAACATCAAAGAACACTAACACCCTAACAACAAACAACCCTAACCCCCTAACAACAAACACTAACCCCCAAGCAACAAAAAACCCTAACTCCTAAAAACCAAAAACACTAACCCACTAACAGCAAACAACCCTAACCCACAATCAACAAACAACCCTAACACCCTAACAACAAAAAACACTAACCCCCTAACAACAAACAACCCTAAACCCCTAACACCTAACAACACTAACCCACTAACAACACAAGACACTAACACCCTAACAACAAACAACACTAACACCCTAACAACAAAAACCACTAAACCCCAACAAGAAACAACCCTAAACCCCTAACAACAAACAACACCACTCCCTAACAACAAACAACCCTAACCAAACAGCAAAAAACTCTAACCCACTAACAACAAACAACACTAACACCCTAACAAAAAACAACCCTAACCCACGAACAACAAACAACCCTAAACCACTAACAACAAACAACCCTAACACCCTAACAAGAAACAACACTAACCTCATAAGATCAAACAACCCTAAACCCCTAACATCAAACAACACTAACCCACTAACAACACAAAACACTAACACCCTAAGAACAAACAACACTAACACCCTAACAACAAAAACCACTAAACCCCAACAAGAAACAACCCTAAACCCCTAACAAAAAACACTAACCCCCTAACAACAAACAACACTAAACCCCTAACAAGAAACTACCCTAACCCCGTAACAACAAACAACACTAACCCAGTAACAACAAACAACCCTAACACCCAAACAACAAACAACCCTAACCCCCTAAAAACAAACAATCCTAACCCCCGAACAAACAACAACACTAACCCCCTAACCACAATAAACACTAACAACCGAACAACAAAAACCACTAAACCCCAACAAGAAAGAACCTTAAACCCCTAACAACAAACAACCCTAAACCCCTAACAACAAACAACACTAACACCCTAACAACAAACAACCCTAACCCCCTAACAACAAACAACACTAACCCCCTAACATCAAACAACCCTAAACCCCTAACATCAAAGAACACTAACACCCTAACAACAAACAACCCTAAACCCCTAACAACAAACACTAACACCCAAACAACAAACAACACTAACCCCTAGAAACCAAAAACACTAACCCACTAACAACAAACAACCCTAACCCACTAACAACAAACAACCCTAAACCACTAACAACAAACAACCCTAACACGCTAACAACAAATAACACTAACCCCCTAACAACAAACAACCCTAAACCCCTAACATCAAACAACACTAACCCCCTAACAACACAAAACACTAACACCCTAACAACAAACAACACTAACACCCTAACAACAAAAACCACTAAACCCCAACAAGAAACAACCCTAAACCCCTAACAACAAACACTAACCCCCTAACAACAAACAACACTAAACCCCTAACAAGAAACTACCCTAACCCCGTAACAACAAACAACACTAAACCCGTAACAACAAACAATCCTAACCCCCAAACAACAAACAACCCTAAACCCCAAACAACAAACAACTCTAACCCCCTAACAACAAACAATCCTAACCCCCGAACAACCAACAACACTAACCCCCTAACCACAATAAACACTAACACCCTAACAACAAAAACCACTAAACCCCAACAAGAAACAACCCTAAACCCCTAACAACAAACAACACTAACCCCCTAACAACAAACAACCCTAACCAAACAACAAAAAACCCTAACCCACTAACAACAGACAACACTAACACCCTAACAACAAACAACCCTAACTCCCTAACAACAAACAACACTAACACCCTAACAACAAACAACCCTATCCACCTAAAAACAAACAACACTAACCCCCTAACAACAAACAACCCTAACCCCCTAACAACAAACACTAACCCCCAAGCAACAAACAACCCTAACTCTTAAAAACCAAAAACACTAACCCACTAACAACAAACAACCCTAAACCCCTAACATCAAACAACACTAACCCCCTAACAACACAAAACACTAACACCCTAACAACAAACAACACTAACACCCTAACAACAAAAACCACTAAACACCAACAAAAAACAACCCTAAACCCCTAACAACAAACACTAACCCCCTAACAACAAACAACACTAAACCCCTAACAAGAAACTACCCTAACCCCGTAACAACAAACAACACTAACCCCGTAACAACAAACAATCCTAACCCCCAAACAACAAACAACCCTAAACCCCAAACAACAAACAACTCTAACCCCCTAACAACCAACAACACTAACCCCCTAACCACAATAAACACTAACACCCTAACAACAAAAACCACTAAACCCCAACAAGAAACAACCCTAAACCCCTAACAACAAACAACACTAACCCCCTAACAACAAACAACCCTGACCAAACAACAAAAAACCCTAACCCACTAACAACAAACAACACTAACACTCTAACAACAAACAACCCTAACTCCCTAACAACAAACAACACTAACACCCTAACAACAAACAACCCTATCAACCTAAAAACAAACAACACTAACCCCCTAACAACAAACAACACCACTCCCTAACAACAAACAACCCTAACCAAACAGCAAAAAACTCTAACCCACTAACAACAAACAACACTAACACCCTAACAAAAAACAACCCTAACCCACGAACAACAAACAACCCTAAACCACTAACAACAAACAACCCTAACACCCTAACAAGAAACAACACTAACCTCATAAGATCAAACAACCCTAAACCCCTAACATCAAACAACACTAACCCACTAACAACACAAAACACTAACACCCTAAGAACAAACAACACTAACACCCTAACAACAAAAACCACTAAACCCCAACAAGAAACAACCCTAAACCCCTAACAAAAAACACTAACCCCCTAACAACAAACAACACTAAACCCCTAACAAGAAACTACCCTAACCCCGTAACAACAAACAACACTAACCCAGTAACAACAAACAACCGTAACACCCAAACAACAAACAACCCTAACCCCCTAAAAACAAACAATCCTAACCCCCGAACAAACAACAACACTAACCCCCTAACCACAATAAACACTAACAACCGAACAACAAAAACCACTAAACCCCAACAAGAAAGAACCTTAAACCCCTAACAACAAACAACCCTAAACCCCTAACAACAAACAACACTAACACCCTAACAACAAACAACCCTAACCCCCTAACAACAAACAACACTAACCCCCTAACATCAAACAACCCTAAACCCCTAACATCAAAGAACACTAACACCCTAACAACAAACAACCCTAAACCCCTAACAACAAACACTAACACCCAAACAACAAACAACACTAACCCCTAGAAACCAAAAACACTAACCCACTAACAACAAACAACCCTAACCCACTAACAACAAACAACCCTAACACCCTAGCAACAAACAACACTAACCCCATAACATCAAACAACCCTAAACCCCTAACATCAAACAACACTAACCCCCTAACAACACAAAACACTAACACCCTAACAACAAACAACACTAACACCCTAACAACAAAAACCACTAAACCCCAACAAGAAACAACCCTAAACCCCTAACAACAAACACTAACCCCCTAACAACAAACAACACTAAACCCCTAACAAGAAACTACCCTAACCCCGTAACAAAAAACAACACTAATCCCGTAACAACAAACAACCCTAACCCCCAAACAACAAACATCCCTAACCCCCTAAGAACAAACAATCCTAACCCCTGAACAACCAACAACACTAACCCCCTAACCACAATAAACACTAACACCCTAACAACAAAAACCACTAAACCCCAACAAGAAACAACCCGAAACCCCTAACAACAAAAAACACTAACCCCCTAACAACAAACAACCCTAACCAAACAACAAACAACCCTAACCCACTAACAACAAACAACACTAACACCCTAACAACAAACAACCCTAACCCCCTAACAACAAACAACACTAACACCCTAACAACAAACAACCCTAACCTCCTAACAACAAACAACACTAACCCCCTAACAACAAACAACCCTAAGCAAACAACAAACAACCCTAACCCACTAACAACAAACAACACTAACACCCTAACAAAAAACAACCCTAACCCCCTAACAACAAACAACCCTAACACCCTAACAACAAACAACACTAACCCCATAACACCAAACAACCCTAAACCCCTAACATCAAACAACACTAACCCCCTAACAACACAAAACACTAACACCCTAACAAGAAACAACACTAACACCCTAACAACAAAAACCAATAAACCCCAACAAGAAACAACCCTGAACCCCTATCAATAAACACTAACCCCCTAACAACAAACAACACTAAACCCCTAACAAGAAACTACCCTAACCCCGTAACAACAAACAACACTAACCCCGTAACAACAAACAACCCTAACCCCCAAACAACAAACATCCCTAACCCACTAAGAACAAACAATCCTAACCCCTGAACAGCCAACAACACTAACCCCCTAACCACAATAAACACTAACACCCTAACAACAAAAACCACTAAACCCCAACAAGAAACAACCCGAAACCCCTAACAACAAAAAACACTAACCCCCTAACAACAAACAACCCTAACCAAACAACAAACAACCCTAACCCACTAACAACAAACAACACTAACACCCTAACAACAAACAACCCTAACCCCCTAACAACAAACAACACTAACACCCTAACAACAAACAACCCTAACCTCCTAACAACAAACAACACTAACCCCCTAACAAAAAACAACCCTAAACCCCTAACATCAAAGAACACTAACACCCTAACAACAAAAAACCCTAACCCCCTAACAACAAACACTAACCCCCAAACAACAAACGATCCTAACCCCTAAAATCCAAAAACACTAACCCACTAACAACAAACAACCCTAACCCACTAACAACAAAAAACCCTCACACCCCAAAAACAAACAACACTATCCCCCTAACAACAAACAACCCTAAACCCCTAACATCAAACAACACTAACCCCCTAACAACACAAAACACTAACACCCTAACAACAAACAACAGTAACCCCGTAACGACAAACAACACTAACCCCCTAAAAACAAACAACCCTAAACCCCTAACATCAAACAACACTAACCCCCTAACAACACAAAACACTAACACCCTAACAACAAACAACACTAACACCCTAACAACAAAAAACACTAAACCCCAACAAGAAACAACCCTAAACCCCTAACAAAAAACCCTAACCCCCTAAGAACAAACAACCCTAAACCCCTAACAAGAAACTACCCTAACCCCGTAACAACAAACAACACTAACGCGGTAACAACAAACAACTCTAACCCCCAAACAACAAACAACACTAACCCCCTAACAACAAACAACCCTAACCCCCTAACAACAAACAATCCTAACCCCCGAACAACCAACAACACTAACCCCCTAACCACAATAAACACTAACACCCGAACAACAAAAACCACTAAACTCCAACAAGAAACAACCCTAAACCCCTAACAACAAACAACACTAACCCCCTAACAACAAGCAACCCTAACCAAACAACAAACAAACCTAACCCACTGACAACAAACAACACTAACACCCTAACAACAAACAACCCTAAACCCCTAACAACAAACAACACTAAAACCCTAACAAAAAGCAACCCTAACCCCCTAACAACAAACAACACTAACCCCCTAACAACAAACAACCCTAACCAAACAACAAACAACCCTAACCCACTAAGAACAAACAACACTAACACCCTAACAACAAACAACCCTAACCCCCTAACAACAAACAACCCTAACACTCTAACAACAAACAACACTAACCCCATAACACCAAACAACCCTAAACCCCTAACATCAAACAACACTAACCCCCTAACAACACAAAACACTAACACCCTAACAACAAACAACACTAACACCCTAACAACAAAAACCAATAAACCCCAACAAGAAACAACCCTGAACCCCTATCAATAAACACTAACCCCCTAACAACAAACAACACTAAACCCCTAACAAGAAACTACCCTAACCCCGTAACAACAAACAACACTAACCCCGTAACAACAAACAACCCTAACCCCCAAACAACAAACAACCCTAACCCCCTAACAACAAACAATCCTAACCCCCGAACAACCAACAACACTAACCCCCTAACCAAAATAAACACTAACACCCTAACAACAAAAACCACTAAACCCCAACAAGAAACAACCCTAAACCCCTAACAACAAACAACACTAACCCCCTAACAACAAACAACCCTAACCAAACAACAAACAACCCTAACCCACTAACAACAAACAACACTAACACCCTAAGAACAAACAACCCTAACCCCCTAACAACAAACAACACTAACACCCTAACAACAAACAACCCTAACCCCCTAACAACAAACAACACTAACCCCCTAACAACAAACAACAGGAAACCCCTAACAAGAAACTAACCTAACCCCGTAACAACAAACAACACTAACCCCGTAACAACAAACAACCCTAACCCCCTAACAACAAACAACCCTAACCCCCTAAGAACAAACAACCCTAAACCCCTAACATCAAAGAACAGTAACACCCTATCAACAAACAAAACTAACCCCCTAACAACAAACACTAACCCCCAAGCAACAAAAAACCCTAACTCCTAAAAACCAAAAACACTAACCCACTAACAACAAACAACCATAACCAAAATCAACAAACAACCCTAACACCCTAACAACAAAAAACACTAACCCCCTAACAACAAACAACCCTAAACCCCTAACATCAAACACCACTAACCCCCTAACAACACAAAACACTAATACCCTAACAACAAACAACACTAACACCCTAACAACAAAAACCACTAAACACCAACAAGAAACAACCCCAAACCCCTAACAACAAACAACACCACTCCCTAACAACAAACAACCCTAACCAAACAAGAAAAAACTCTAACCCACTAACAACAAACAACACTGACACCCTAACAACAAACAATCCTAACCCCCTAACAACAAACAACACTAACACCCTAACAACAAACAACCCTAACCTCCTAACAACAAACAACACTAACCCCCTAACAAAAAACAACCCTAAACCCCTAACATCAAAGAACACTAACACCCTAACAACAAAAAACCCTAACCCCCTAACAACAAACACTAACCCCCAAACAACAAACGATCCTAACCCCTAAAATCCAAAAACACTAACCCACTAAGAACAAACAACCCTAACCCACTAACAACAAAAAACCCTCACACCCCAAAAACAAACAACACTATCCCCCTAACAACAAACAACCCTAAACCCCTAACATCAAACAACACTAACCCCCTAACAACACAAAACACTAACACCCTAACAACAAACAACAGTAACCCCGTAACGACAAACAACACTAACCCCCTAAAAACAAACAACCCTAAACCCCTAACATCAAACAACACTAACCCCCTAACAACACAAAACACTAACACCCTAACAACAAACAACACTAACACCCTAACAACAAAAAACACTAAACCCCAACAAGAAACAACCCTAAACCCCTAACAAAAAACCCTAACCCCCTAAGAACAAACAACACTAAACCCCTAACAAGAAACTACCCTAACCCCGTAACAACAAACAACACTAACGCGGTAACAACAAACAACTCTAACCCCCAAACAACAAACAACACTAACCCCCTAACAACAAACAACCCTAACCCCCTAACAACAAACAATCCTAACCCCCGAACAACCAACAACACTAACCCCCTAACCACAATAAACACTAACACCCGAACAACAAAAACCACTAAACTCCAACAAGAAACAACCCTAAACCCCTAACAACAAACAACACTAACCCCCTAACAACAAGCAACCCTAACCAAACAACAAACAAACCTAACCCACTGACAACAAACAACACTAACACCCTAACAACAAACAACCCTAAACCCCTAACAACAAACAACACTAAAACCCTAACAAAAAGCAACCCTAACCCCCTAACAACAAACAACACTAACCCCCTAACAACAAACAACCCTAACCAAACAACAAACAACCCTAACCCACTAAGAACAAACAACACTAACACCCTAACAACAAACAACCCTAACCCCCTAACAACAAACAACCCTAACACTCTAACAACAAACAACACTAACCCCATAACACCAAACAACCCTAAACCCCTAACATCAAACAACACTAACCCCCTAACAACACAAAACACTAACACCCTAACAACAAACAACACTAACACCCTAACAACAAAAACCAATAAACCCCAACAAGAAACAACCCTGAACCCCTATCAATAAACACTAACCCCCTAACAACAAACAACACTAAACCCCTAACAAGAAACTACCCTAACCCCGTAACAACAAACAACACTAACCCCGTAACAACAAACAACCCTAACCCCCAAACAACAAACAACCCTAACCCCCTAACAACAAACAATCCTAACCCCCGAACAACCAACAACACTAACCCCCTAACCAAAATAAACACTAACACCCTAACAACAAAAACCACTAAACCCCAACAAGAAACAACCCTAAACCCCTAACAACAAACAACACTAACCCCCTAACAACAAACAACCCTAACCAAACAACAAACAACCCTAACCCACTAACAACAAACAACACTAACACCCTAAGAACAAACAACCCTAACCCCCTAACAACAAACAACACTAACACCCTAACAACAAACAACCCTAACCCCCTAACAACAAACAACACTAACCCCCTAACAACAAACAACAGGAAACCCCTAACAAGAAACTAACCTAACCCCGTAACAACAAACAACACTAACCCCGTAACAACAAACAACCCTAACCCCCTAAGAACAAACAACCCTAAACCCCTAACATCAAAGAACAGTAACACCCTATCAACAAACAAAACTAACCCCCTAACAACAAACACTAACCCCCAAGCAACAAAAAACCCTAACTCCTAAAAACCAAAAACACTAACCCACTAACAACAAACAACCATAACCAAAATCAACAAACAACCCTAACACCCTAACAACAAAAAACACTAACCCCCTAACAACAAACAACCCTAAACCCCTAACATCAAACACCACTAACCCCCTAACAACACAAAACACTAATACCCTAACAACAAACAACACTAACACCCTAACAACAAAAACCACTAAACACCAACAAGAAACAACCCCAAACCCCTAACAACAAACAACACCACTCCCTAACAACAAACAACCCTAACCAAACAACAAAAAACTCTAACCCACTAACAACAAACAACACTGACACCCTAACAACAAACAATCCTAACCCCCTAACAACAAACAACACTAACACCCTAACAACAAACAACCCTAACCCCCTAACAACAAACAACACTAACCCCCAACAACAAACAACCCTAAACCCCTAACATCAAAGAACACTAACACCCTAAGAACAAACAACCCTAACCCCCAACAACAAACACTAACCCCCAAACAACAAACAAACCTAACCCCTAAAAACCAAAAACACTAAACCACTAACAACAAACAACCCTAACCCACTAACAACAAACAACCCTAACATCCTAACAACAAACAACACTAACACCCTCACAACAAACAACACTAACACCCTAACAACAAAAGCCCCTAAAACCCAACAAGAAAAAACCCTAAACCCCTAATAACAAACACTATCCCCCTAACAACAAACAACACTAAACCCCTAACAAGAAACTACCCTAACCCCATAACAACAAACAACACTAACCTCCTAACAACAAACAACACTAAACCCCTAACAAGAAAGTACCCTAACCCCGTAACAACAAGCAACACTAACCCGGTAACAACAAACAACCATAACCCCCAAACAACAAACAACCCTAACCCCCTTACAACAAACAGCACTAACCCCCTAACAACAAAGAACCCTAAACCCCTAACATCAAACAACACTAACACCCGAACAACAAACAACCCTAACCCCCTAACAACAAACACTAACCCACAAACAACAAACAACACTAACCCCTAAAAACCAAAAACACTAACCCACTAACAACAAACAACCCAAACCCACTAACAACAAACAACCCTAACACCCTAACAACAAACAACACTAACCCCATAATATCAAACAACCCTAAACCCCTAACATCAAACAACACTAACCCCCTAACAACACAAAACACTAACACCCTAACAACAAACAACACTAACACCCTAACAACAAAAACCACTAAACCCCAACAAGAAACAACCCTGAACCCCTAACAATAAACACTAACACCCTAAGAACAAACAACACTAACCCCCTAACAACAATCAACCCTAAACCCCTAACATCAAAGAACACTAACACCCTAACAACAAACCACCCTAACCCCCTAACAACAAACACTAACAACCAAACAACAAACAATCCTAACCCCTAAAATCCAAAAACAATAACCCACTAACAACAAACAACCCTAACCCACTAACAGCAAACAACCCTAACCCGCTAACAACAAACAACCCTAAACCCCTAACATCAAACAACACTAACCCCCTAACAACACAAAACACTAACACCCTAACAACAAACAACACTAACACCCTAACAACAAAAACCACTAAACCCCAACAAGAAACAACCCTAACCCCCTAACAACAAACAACACTAAACCCCTAACAAGAAACTACCCTAACCCCATAACAACAAACAATCCTAACCCCGTAACAACAAACAAACCTAACCCCTAAACAACAAACAACCATAACCCCCTAACAACAAACAATCCTAACCCCCGAACAACCAACAACACTAACCCCCTAACCACAGCAAACACTAACACCCTAACAACAAAAACCACTAAACCCCAACAAGGAACAACCCTAAACCCCTAACAACAAACAACACTAACCCCCTAACAACAAACAACCCTAACCAAACAACAAAAAACCCTCACCCACTAACAACAAAAAACACTAACACCCTAACAACAAACAACCATAACCCCCTAACAACAAACAACACTAACACCCTAACAACAAACAACCCTAACCCCCTAACAACAAACCCTAACCCCCAAACAACAAACAACACTAACCCCTAAAAACCAAAAACACTAACCCACTAACAACAAACAACCCTAAACCACTAACAACAAACAACCCTAACACCCTAACAACAAACAACACTAACCCCCTAACAACAAACAACCCTAAACCCCTAACATCAAACAACACTAACCCCCTAACAACACAAAACACTAACACCCTAACAACAAACAACACTAACACCCTAACAACAAAAACCACTAAACCCCAACAAGAAACAACCCTAAACCCCTAACAACAAACACTAACCCACTAACAACAAACAACACTAAACCCCTAACAAGAAACTACCCTAACCCCGTAACAACAAACAACACTAACCCCGTAACAACAAACAATCCTAACCCCCAAACAACAAACAACCGTAAACCCCAAACAACAAACAACTCTAACCCCCTAACAACCAACAACACTAACCCCCTAACCACAATAAACACTAACACCCTAACAACAAAAACCACTAAACCCCAACAAGAAACAACCCTAAACCCCTAACAACAAACAACGCTAACCCCCTAACAACAAACAACCCTAACCAAACAACAAAAAACCCTAACCCACTAACAACAAACAATACTAACACCCTAACAACAAACAACCCTAACTCCCTAACAACAAACAACACTAACACCCTAACAACAAACAACCCTATCCACCTAAAAACAAACAACACTAACCCCCTAACAACAAACAACCCTAAACCCCTAACATCAAAGAACACTAACACCCTAACAACAAACAACCCTAACCCCCTAACAACAAACACTAACCCCCAAGCAACAAAAAACCCTAACTCCTAAAAACAAAAAACACTAACCCACTAACAGCAAACAACCCTAACCCACAATCAACAAACAACCCTAACACCCTAACAACAAAAAACACTAACCCCCTAACAACAAACAACCCTAAACCCCTAACATCTAACAACACTAACCCACTAACAACACAAGACACTAACACCCTAACAACAAACAACACTAACACCCTAACAACAAAAACCACTAAACCCCAACAAGAAACAACCCAAAACCCCTAACAACAAACAACACCACTCCCTAACAACAAACAACCCTAACCAAACAGCAAAAAACTCTAACCCACTAACAACAAACAACACTAACACCCTAACAAAAAACAACCCTAACCCACGAACAACAAACAACCCTAAACCACTAACAACAAACAACCCTAACGCCCTAACAAGAAACAACACTAACCTCATAACATCAAACAACCCTAAACCCCTAACATCAAACAACACTAACCCACTAACAACACAAAACACTAACACCCTAAGAACAAACAACACTAACACCCTAACAACAAAAACCACTAAACCCCAACAAGAAACAACCCTAAACCCCTAACAAAAAACACTAACCCCCTAACAACAAACAACACTAAACCCCTAACAAGAAACTACCCTAACCCCGTAACAACAAACAACACTAACCCAGTAACAACAAACAACCCTAACACCCAAACAACAAACAACCCTAACCCCCTAAAAACAAACAATCCTAACCCCCGAACAACCAACAACACTAACCCCCTAACCACAATAAACACTAACTCCCGAACAACAAAAACCACTAAACCCCAACAAGAAAGAACCTTAAACCCCTAACAACAAACAACCCTAAACCCCTAACAACAAACAACACTAACACCCTAACAACAAACAACCCTAACACCCTAACAACAAACAACACTAACACCCTAACAACAAACAACCCTAACCCCCTAACAACAAACAACACTAACCCCCTAACATCAAACAACCCTAAACCCCTAACATCAAAGAACACTAACACCCTAACAACAAACAACCCTAAACCCCTAACAACAAACACTAACACCCAAACAACAAACAACACTAACCCCTAGAAACCAAAAACACTAACCCACTAACAACAAACAACCCTAACCCACTAACAACAAACAACCCTAACACCCTAGCAACAAACAACACTAACCCCATAACACCAAACAACCCTAAACCCCTAACATCAAACAACACTAACCCCCTAACAACACAAAACACTAACACCCTAACAACAAACAACACTAACACCCTAACAACAAAAACCACTAAACCCCAACAAGAAACAACCCTAAACCCCTAACAACAAACACTAACCCCCTAACAACAAACAACACTAAACCCCAACAAGAAACTACCCTAACCCCGTAACAAAAAACAACACTAATCCCGTAACAACAAACAACCCTAACCCCCAAACAACAAACATCCCTAACCCCCTAAGAACAAACAATCCTAACCCCTGAACAACCAACAACACTAACCCCCTAACCACAATAAACACTAACACCCTAACAACAAAAACCACTAAACCCCAACAAGAAACAACCCGAAACCCCTAACAACAAAAAACACTAACCCCCTAACAACAAAAAACCCTAACCAAACAACAAACAACCCTAACCCACTAACAACAAACAACACTAACACCCTAACAACAAACAACCCTAACCCCCTAACAACAAACAACACTAACACCCTAACAACAAACAACCCTAACCTCCTAACAACAAACAACACTAACCCCCTAACAACAAACAATCCTAACCCCCGAACAACCAACAACACTAACCCCCTAACCACAGCAAACACTAACACCCTAACAACAAAAACCACTAAACCCCAACAAGAAACAACCCTAAACCCCTAACAACAAACAACACTAACCCCCTAACAACAAACAACCCTAACCAAACAACAAAAAACCCTCACCCACTAACAACAAAAAACACTAACACCCTAACAACAAACAACCATAACCCCCTAACAACAAACAACACTAACACCCTAACAACAAACAACCCTAACCCCCTAACAACAAACCCTAACCCCCAAACAACAAACAACCCTAACCCGTAAAAACCAGAAACACTAACCCACTAACAACAAACAACCCTAAACCACTAACAACAAACAACCCTAACACCCTAACAACAAATAACACTAACCCCCTAACAACAAACAACCCTAAACCCCTAACATCAAACAACACTAACCCCCTAACAACACAAAACACTAACACCCTAACAACAAACAACACTAACACCCTAACAACAAAAACCACTAAACCCCAACAAGAAACAACCCTAAACCCCTATCAATAAACACTAACCCCCTAACAACAAACAACACTAAACCCCTAACAAGAAACTACCCTAACCCCGTAACAACAAACAACACTAACCCCGTAACAACAAACAACCCTAACCCCCAAACAACAAACAACCCTAACCCCCTAACAACAAACAATCCTAACCCCCGAACAACCAACAACACTAACCCCCTAACCAAAATAAACACTAACACCCTAACAACAAAAACCACTAAACCCCAACAAGAAACAACCCTAAACCCCTAACAACAAACAACACTAACCCCCTAACAACAAACAACCCTAACCAAACAACAAACAACCCTAACCCACTAACAACAAACAACACTAACACCCTAAGAACAAACAACCCTAACCCCCTAACAACAAACAACACTAACACCCTAACAACAAACAACCCTAACCCCCTAACAACAAACAACACTAACCCCCTAACAACAAACAACAGGAAACCCCTAACAAGAAACTAACCTAACCCCGTAACAACAAACAACACTAACCCCGTAACAACAAACAACCCTAACCCCCTAAGAACAAACAACCCTAAACCCCTAACATCAAAGAACAGTAACACCCTATCAACAAACAAAACTAACCCCCTAACAACAAACACTAACCCCCAAGCAACAAAAAACCCTAACTCCTAAAAACCAAAAACACTAACCCACTAACAACAAACAACCATAACCAAAATCAACAAACAACCCTAACACCCTAACAACAAAAAACACTAACCCCCTAACAACAAACAACCCTAAACCCCTAACATCAAACACCACTAACCCCCTAACAACACAAAACACTAATACCCTAACAACAAACAACACTAACACCCTAACAACAAAAACCACTAAACACCAACAAGAAACAACCCCAAACCCCTAACAACAAACAACACCACTCCCTAACAACAAACAACCCTAACCAAACAACAAAAAACTCTAACCCACTAACAACAAACAACACTGACACCCTAACAACAAACAATCCTAACCCCCTAACAACAAACAACACTAACACCCTAACAACAAACAACCCTAACCCCCTAACAACAAACAACACTAACCCCCAACAACAAACAACCCTAAACCCCTAACATCAAAGAACACTAACACCCTAAGAACAAACAACCCTAACCCCCAACAACAAACACTAACCCCCAAACAACAAACAAACCTAACCCCTAAAAACCAAAAACACTAAACCACTAACAACAAACAACCCTAACCCACTAACAACAAACAACCCTAACAACCTAACAACAAACAACACTAACACCCTCACAACAAACAACACTAACACCCTAACAACAAAAGCCCCTAAAACCCAACAAGAAAAAACCCTAAACCCCTAATAACAAACACTATCCCCCTAACAACAAACAACACTAAACCCCTAACAAGAAACTACCCTAACCCCATAACAACAAACAACACTAACCTCCTAACAACAAACAACACTAAACCCCTAACAAGAAAGTACCCTAACCCCGTAACAACAAGCAACACTAACCCGGTAACAACAAACAACCATAACCCCCAAACAACAAACAACCCTAACCCCCTTACAACAAACAGCACTAACCCCCTAACAACAAAGAACCCTAAACCCCTAACATCAAACAACACTAACACCCGAACAACAAACAACCCTAACCCCCTAACAACAAACACTAACCCACAAACAACAAACAACACTAACCCCTAAAAACCAAAAACACTAACCCACTAACAACAAACAACCCAAACCCACTAACAACAAACAACCCTAACACCCTAACAACAAACAACACTAACCCCATAATATCAAACAACCCTAAACCCCTAACATCAAACAACACTAACCCCCTAACAACACAAAACACTAACACCCTAACAACAAACAACACTAACACCCTAACAACAAAAACCACTAAACCCCAACAAGAAACAACCCTGAACCCCTAACAATAAACACTAACACCCTAAGAACAAACAACACTAACCCCCTAACAACAATCAACCCTAAACCCCTAACATCAAAGAACACTAACACCCTAACAACAAACCACCCTAACCCCCTAACAACAAACACTAACAACCAAACAACAAACAATCCTAACCCCTAAAATCCAAAAACAATAACCCACTAACAACAAACAACCCTAACCCACTAACAGCAAACAACCCTAACCCGCTAACAACAAACAACCCTAAACCCCTAACATCAAACAACACTAACCCCCTAACAACACAAAACACTAACACCCTAACAACAAACAACACTAACACCCTAACAACAAAAACCACTAAACCCCAACAAGAAACAACCCTAACCCCCTAACAACAAACAACACTAAACCCCTAACAAGAAACTACCCTAACCCCATAACAACAAACAATCCTAACCCCGTAACAACAAACAAACCTAACCCCTAAACAACAAACAACCATAACCCCCTAACAACAAACAATCCTAACCCCCGAACAACCAACAACACTAACCCCCTAACCACAGCAAACACTAACACCCTAACAACAAAAACCACTAAACCCCAACAAGGAACAACCCTAAACCCCTAACAACAAACAACACTAACCCCCTAACAACAAACAACCCTAACCAAACAACAAAAAACCCTCACCCACTAACAACAAAAAACACTAACACCCTAACAACAAACAACCATAACCCCCTAACAACAAACAACACTAACACCCTAACAACAAACAACCCTAACCCCCTAACAACAAACCCTAACCCCCAAACAACAAACAACCCTAACCCCTAAAAACCAAAAACACTAACCCACTAACAACAAACAACCCTAAACCACTAACAACAAACAACCCTAACACCCTAACAACAAACAACACTAACCCCCTAACAACAAACAACCCTAAACCCCTAACATCAAACAACACTAACCCCCTAACAACACAAAACACTAACACCCTAACAACAAACAACACTAACACCCTAACAACAAAAACCACTAAACCCCAACAAGAAACAACCCTAAACCCCTAACAACAAACACTAACCCACTAACAACAAACAACACTAAACCCCTAACAAGAAACTACCCTAACCCCGTAACAACAAACAACACTAACCCCGTAACAACAAACAATCCTAACCCCCAAACAACAAACAACCGTAAACCCCAAACAACAAACAACTCTAACCCCCTAACAACCAACAACACTAACCCCCTAACCACAATAAACACTAACACCCTAACAACAAAAACCACTAAACCCCAACAAGAAACAACCCTAAACCCCTAACAACAAACAACGCTAACCCCCTAACAACAAACAACCCTAACCAAACAACAAAAAACCCTAACCCACTAACAACAAACAATACTAACACCCTAACAACAAACAACCCTAACTCCCTAACAACAAACAACACTAACACCCTAACAACAAACAACCCTATCCACCTAAAAACAAACAACACTAACCCCCTAACAACAAACAACCCTAAACCCCTAACATCAAAGAACACTAACACCCTAACAACAAACAACCCTAACCCCCTAACAACAAACACTAACCCCCAAGCAACAAAAAACCCTAACTCCTAAAAACAAAAAACACTAACCCACTAACAGCAAACAACCCTAACCCACAATCAACAAACAACCCTAACACCCTAACAACAAAAAACACTAACCCCCTAACAACAAACAACCCTAAACCCCTAACATCTAACAACACTAACCCACTAACAACACAAGACACTAACACCCTAACAACAAACAACACTAACACCCTAACAACAAAAACCACTAAACCCCAACAAGAAACAACCCAAAACCCCTAACAACAAACAACACCACTCCCTAACAACAAACAACCCTAACCAAACAGCAAAAAACTCTAACCCACTAACAACAAACAACACTAACACCCTAACAAAAAACAACCCTAACCCACGAACAACAAACAACCCTAAACCACTAACAACAAACAACCCTAACGCCCTAACAAGAAACAACACTAACCTCATAACATCAAACAACCCTAAACCCCTAACATCAAACAACACTAACCCACTAACAACACAAAACACTAACACCCTAAGAACAAACAACACTAACACCCTAACAACAAAAACCACTAAACCCCAACAAGAAACAACCCTAAACCCCTAACAAAAAACACTAACCCCCTAACAACAAACAACACTAAACCCCTAACAAGAAACTACCCTAACCCCGTAACAACAAACAACACTAACCCAGTAACAACAAACAACCCTAACACCCAAACAACAAACAACCCTAACCCCCTAAAAACAAACAATCCTAACCCCCGAACAACCAACAACACTAACCACCTAACCACAATAAACACTAACTCCCGAACAACAAAAACCACTAAACCCCAACAAGAAAGAACCTTAAACCCCTAACAACAAACAACCCTAAACCCCTAACAACAAACAACACTAACACCCTAACAACAAACAACCCTAACACCCTAACAACAAACAACACTAACACCCTAACAACAAACAACCCTAACCCCCTAACAACAAACAACACTAACCCCCTAACATCAAACAACCCTAAACCCCTAACATCAAAGAACACTAACACCCTAACAACAAACAACCCTAAACCCCTAACAACAAACACTAACACCCAAACAACAAACAACACTAACCCCTAGAAACCAAAAACACTAACCCACTAACAACAAACAACCCTAACCCACTAACAACAAACAACCCTAACACCCTAGCAACAAACAACACTAACCCCATAACACCAAACAACCCTAAACCCCTAACATCAAACAACACTAACCCCCTAACAACACAAAACACTAACACCCTAACAACAAACAACACTAACACCCTAACAACAAAAACCACTAAACCCCAACAAGAAACAACCCTAAACCCCTAACAACAAACACTAACCCCCTAACAACAAACAACACTAAACCCCAACAAGAAACTACCCTAACCCCGTAACAAAAAACAACACTAATCCCGTAACAACAAACAACCCTAACCCCCAAACAACAAACATCCCTAACCCCCTAAGAACAAACAATCCTAACCCCTGAACAACCAACAACACTAACCCCCTAACCACAATAAACACTAACACCCTAACAACAAAAACCACTAAACCCCAACAAGAAACAACCCGAAACCCCTAACAACAAAAAACACTAACCCCCTAACAACAAAAAACCCTAACCAAACAACAAACAACCCTAACCCACTAACAACAAACAACACTAACACCCTAACAACAAACAACCCTAACCCCCTAACAACAAACAACACTAACACCCTAACAACAAACAACCCTAACCTCCTAACAACAAACAACACTAACCCCCTAACAACAAACAATCCTAACCCCCGAACAACCAACAACACTAACCCCCTAACCACAGCAAACACTAACACCCTAACAACAAAAACCACTAAACCCCAACAAGAAACAACCCTAAACCCCTAACAACAAACAACACTAACCCCCTAACAACAAACAACCCTAACCAAACAACAAAAAACCCTCACCCACTAACAACAAAAAACACTAACACCCTAACAACAAACAACCATAACCCCCTAACAACAAACAACACTAACACCCTAACAACAAACAACCCTAACCCCCTAACAACAAACCCTAACCCCCAAACAACAAACAACCCTAACCCGTAAAAACCAGAAACACTAACCCACTAACAACAAACAACCCTAAACCACTAACAACAAACAACCCTAACACCCTAACAACAAATAACACTAACCCCCTAACAACAAACAACCCTAAACCCCTAACATCAAACAACACTAACCCCCTAACAACACAAAACACTAACACCCTAACAACAAACAACACTAACACCCTAACAACAAAAACCACTAAACCCCAACAAGAAACAACCCTAAACCCCTAACAACAAACACTAACCCCCTAACAACAAACAACACTAAACCCCTAACAAGAAACTACCCTAACCCCGTAACAACAAACAACACTAAACCCGTAACAACAAACAATCCTAACCCCCAAACAACAAACAACCCTAAACCCCAAACAACAAACAACTCTAACCCCCTAACAACAAACAATCCTAACCCCCGAACAACCAACAACACTAACCCCCTAACCACAATAAACACTAACACCCTAACAACAAAAACCACTAAACCCCAACAAGAAACAACCCTAAACCCCTAACAACAAACAACACTAACCCCCTAACAACAAACAACCCTAACCAAACAACAAAAAACACTAACCCACTAACAACAGACAACACTAACACCCTAACAACAAACAACCCTAACTCCCTAACAACAAACAACACTAACACCCTAACAACAAACAACCCTATCCACCTAAAAACAAACAACACTAACCCCCTAACAACAAACAACCCTAACCCCCTAACAACAAACACTAACCCCCAAGCAACAAACAACCCTAACTCTTAAAAACCAAAAACACTAACCCACTAACAACAAACAACCCTAAACCCCTAACATCAAACAACACTAACCCCCTAACAACACAAAACACTAACACCCTAACAACAAACAACACTAACACCCTAACAACAAAAACCACTAAACACCAACAAAAAACAACCCTAAACCCCTAACAACAAACACTAACCCCCTAACAACAAACAACACTAAACCCCTAACAAGAAACTACCCTAACCCCGTAACAACAAACAACACTAACCCCGTAACAACAAACAATCCTAACCCCCAAACAACAAACAACCCTAAACCCCAAACAACAAACAACTCTAACCCCCTAACAACCAACAACACTAACCCCCTAACCACAATAAACACTAACACCCTAACAACAAAAACCACTAAACCCCAACAAGAAACAACCCTAAAACCCTAACAACAAACAACACTAACCCCCTAACAACAAACAACCCTGACCAAACAACAAAAAACCCTAACCCACTAACAACAAACAACACTAACACCCTAAGAACAAACAACCCTAACCCCCTAACAACAAACAACACTAACACCCTAACAACAAACAACCCTAACCCCCTAACAACAAACAACACTAACCCCCTAACAACAAACAACACTAAACCCCTAACAAGAAACTAACCTAACCCCGTAACAACAAACAACACTAACCCCGTAACAACAAACAACCCTAACCCCCTAACAACAAACAACCCTAACCCCCTAAGAACAAACAACCCTAAACCCCTAACATCAAAGAACAGTAACACCCTATCAACAAACAAAACTAACCCCCTAACAACAAACACTAACCCCCAAGCAACAAACAACCCTAACTCCTAAAAACCAAAAACACTAACCCACTAACAACAAACAACCATAACCAAAATAAACAAACAACCCTAACACCCTAACAACAAAAAACACTAACCCCCTAACAACAAACAACCCTAAACCCCTAACATCAAACAACACTAACCCCCTAACAACACAAAACACTAATACCCTAACAACAAACAACACTATCACCCTAACAACAAAAACCACTAAACACCAACAAGAAACAACCCCAAACCCCTAACAACAAACAACACCACTCCCTAACAACAAACAACCCTAACCAAACAACAAAAAACTCTAACCCACTAACAACAAACAACACTAACACCCTAACAACAAACAATCCTAACCCCCTAACAACAAACAACACTAACACCCTAACAACAAACAACCCTATCCACCTAAAAACAAACAACACTAACCCCCTAACAACAAACAACCCTAAACCCCTAACATCAAAGAACACTAACACCCTAACAACAAACAACCCTAACCCCCTAACAACAAACACTAACCCCCAAGCAACAAAAAACCCTAACTCCTAAAAACCAAAAACACTAACCCACTAACAGCAAACAACCCTAACCCACAATCAACAAACAACCCTAACACCCTAACAACAAAAAACACTAACCCCCTAACAACAAACAACCCTAAACCCCTAACATCTAACAACACTAACCCACTAACAACACAAGACACTAACACCCTAACAACAAACAACACTAACACCCTAACAACAAAAACCACTAAACCCCAACAAGAAACAACCCTAAACCCCTAACAACAAACAACACCACTCCGTAACAACAAACAACCCTAACCAAACAGCAAAAAACTCTAACCCACTAACAACAAACAACACTAACACCCTAACAAAAAACAACCCTAACCCACGAACAACAAACAACCCTAAACCACTAACAACAAACAACCCTAACACCCTAACAAGAAACAACACTAACCTCATAACATCAAACAACCCTAAACCCCTAACATCAAACAACACTAACCCACTAACAACACAAAACACTAACACCCTAAGAACAAACAACACTAACACCCTAACAACAAAAACCACTAAACCCCAACAAGAAACAACCCTAAACCCCTAACAAAAAACACTAACCCCCTAACAACAAACAACACTAAACCCCTAACAAGAAACTACCCTAACCCCGTAACAACAAACAACACTAACCCAGTAACAACAAACAACCCTAACACCCAAACAACAAACAACCCTAACCCCCTAAAAACAAACAATCCTAACCCCCGAACAACCAACAACACTAACCCCCTAACCACAATAAACACTAACACCCGAACAACAAAAACCACTAAACCCCAACAAGAAAGAACCTTAAACCCCTAACAACAAACAACCCTAAACCCCTAACAACAAACAACACTAACACCCTAACAACAAACAACCCTAACACCCTAACAACAAACAACACTAACACCCTAACAACAAACAACCCTAACCCCCTAACAACAAACAACACTAACCCCCTAACATCAAACAACCCTAAACCCCTAACATCAAAGAACACTAACACCCTAACAACAAACAACCCTAAACCCCTAACACCAAACACTAACACCCAAACAACAAACAACACTAACACCTAGAAACCAAAAACACTAACCCACTAACAACAAACAACCCTAACCCACTAACAACAAACAACCCTAACACCCTAGCAACAAACAACACTAACCCCATAACATCAAACAACCCTAAACCCCTAACATCAAACAACACTAACCCCCTAACAACACAAAACACTAACACCCTAACAACAAACAACACTAACACCCTAACAACAAAAACCACTAAACCCCAACAAGAAACAACCCTAAACCCCTAACAACAAACACTAACCCCCTAACAACAAACAACACTAAACCCCTAACAAGAAACTACCCTAACCCCGTAACAAAAAACAACACTAATCCCGTAACAACAAACAACCCTAACCCCCAAACAACAAACATCCCTAACCCCCTAAGAACAAACAATCCTAACCCCTGAACAGCCAACAACACTAACCCCCTAACCACAATAAACACTAACACCCTAACAACAAAAACCACTAAACCCCAACAAGAAACAACCCGAAACCCCTAACAACAAAAAACACTAACCCCCTAACAACAAACAACCCTAACCAAACAACAAACAACCCTAACCCACTAACAACAAACAACACTAACACCCTAACAACAAACAACCCTAACCCCCTAACAACAAACAACACTAACACCCTAACAACAAACAACCCTAACCTCCTAACAACAAACAACACTAACCCCCTAACAAAAAACAACCCTAAACCCCTAACATCAAAGAACACTAACACCCTAACAACAAAAAACCCTAACCCCCTAACAACAAACACTAACCCCCAAACAACAAACGATCCTAACCCCTAAAATCCAAAAACACTAACCCACTAAGAACAAACAACCCTAACCCACTAACAACAAAAAACCCTCACACCCCAAAAACAAACAACACTATCCCCCTAACAACAAACAACCCTAAACCCCTAACATCAAACAACACTAACCCCCTAACAACACAAAACACTAACACCCTAACAACAAACAACAGTAACCCCGTAACGACAAACAACACTAACCCCCTAAAAACAAACAACCCTAAACCCCTAACATCAAACAACACTAACCCCCTAACAACACAAAACACTAACACCCTAACAACAAACAACACTAACACCCTAACAACAAAAAACACTAAACCCCAACAAGAAACAACCCTAAACCCCTAACAAAAAACCCTAACCCCCTAAGAACAAACAACACTAAACCCCTAACAAGAAACTACCCTAACCCCGTAACAACAAACAACACTAACGCGGTAACAACAAACAACTCTAACCCCCAAACAACAAACAACACTAACCCCCTAACAACAAACAACCCTAACCCCCTAACAACAAACAATCCTAACCCCCGAACAACCAACAACACTAACCCCCTAACCACAATAAACACTAACACCCGAACAACAAAAACCACTAAACTCCAACAAGAAACAACCCTAAACCCCTAACAACAAACAACACTAACCCCCTAACAACAAGCAACCCTAACCAAACAACAAACAAACCTAACCCACTGACAACAAACAACACTAACACCCTAACAACAAACAACCCTAAACCCCTAACAACAAACAACACTAAAACCCTAACAAAAAGCAACCCTAACCCCCTAACAACAAACAACACTAACCCCCTAACAACAAACAACCCTAACCAAACAACAAACAACCCTAACCCACTAAGAACAAACAACACTAACACCCTAACAACAAACAACCCTAACCCCCTAACAACAAACAACCCTAACACTCTAACAACAAACAACACTAACCCCATAACACCAAACAACCCTAAACCCCTAACATCAAACAACACTAACCCCATAACAACACAAAACACTAACACCCTAACAACAAACAACACTAACACCCTAACAACAAAAACCAATAAACTCCAACAAGAAACAACCCTGAACCCCTATCAATAAACACTAACCCCCTAACAACAAACAACACTAAACCCCTAACAAGAAACTACCCTAACCCCGTAACAACAAACAACACTAACCCCGTAACAACAAACAACCCTAACCCCCAAACAACAAACAACCCTAACCCCCTAACAACAAACAATCCTAACCCCCGAACAACCAACAACACTAACCCCCTAACCAAAATAAACACTAACACCCTAACAACAAAAACCACTAAACCCCAACAAGAAACAACCCTAAACCCCTAACAACAAACAACACTAACCCCCTAACAACAAACAACCCTAACCAAACAACAAACAACCCTAACCCACTAACAACAAACAACACTAACACCCTAAGAACAAACAACCCTAACCCCCTAACAACAAACAACACTAACACCCTAACAACAAACAACCCTAACCCCCTAACAACAAACAACACTAACCCCCTAACAACAAACAACAGGAAACCCCTAACAAGAAACTAACCTAACCCCGTAACAACAAACAACACTAACCCCGTAACAACAAACAACCCTAACCCCCTAACAACAAACAACCCTAACCCCCTAAGAACAAACAACCCTAAACCCCTAACATCAAAGAACAGTAACACCCTATCAACAAACAAAACTAACCCCCTAACAACAAACACTAACCCCCAAGCAACAAAAAACCCTAACTCCTAAAAACCAAAAACACTAACCCACTAACAACAAACAACCATAACCAAAATCAACAAACAACCCTAACACCCTAACAACAAAAAACACTAACCCCCTAACAACAAACAACCCTAAACCCCTAACATCAAACAACACTAACCCCCTAACAACACAAAACACTAATACCCTAACAACAAACAACACTAACACCCTAACAACAAAAACCACTAAACACCAACAAGAAACAACCCCAAACCCCTAACAACAAACAACACCACTCCCTAACAACAAACAACCCTAACCAAACAACAAAAAACTCTAACCCACTAACAACAAACAACACTGACACCCTAACAACAAACAATCCTAACCCCCTAACAACAAACAACACTAACACCCTAACAACAAACAACCCTAACCCCCTAACAACAAACAACACTAACCCCCAACAACAAACAACCCTAAACCCCTAACATCAAAGAACACTAACACCCTAAGAACAAACAACCCTAACCCCCAACAACAAACACTAACCCCCAAACAACAAACAAACCTAACCCCTAAAAACCAAAAACACTAAACCACTAACAACAAACAACCCTAACCCACTAACAACAAACAACCCTAACATCCTAACAACAAACAACACTAACACCCTCACAAAAAACAACACTAACACCCTAACAACAAAAGCCCCTAAAACCCAACAAGAAAAAACCCTAAACCCCTAATAACAAACACTATCCCCCTAACAACAAACAACACTAAACCCCTAACAAGAAACTACCCTAACCCCATAACAACAAACAACACTAACCTCCTAACAACAAACAACACTAAACCCCTAACAAGAAAGTACCCTAACCCTGTAACAACAAGCAACACTAACCCGGTAACAACAAACAACCATAACCCCCAAACAACAAACAACCCTAACCCCCTTACAACAAACAGCACTAACCCCCTAACAACAAAGAACCCTAAACCCCTAACATCAAACAACACTAACACCCGAACAACAAACAACCCTAACCCCCTAACATCAAACACTAACCCACAAACAACAAACAACACTAACCCCGAAAAACCAAAAACACTAACCCACTAACAACAAACAACCCTAACCCACTAACAACAAACAACCCTAACACCCTAACAACAAACAACACTAACCCCATAATATCAAACAACCCTAAACCCCTAACATCAAACAACACTAACCCCCTAACAACACAAAACACTAACACCCTAACAACAAACAACACTAACACCCTAACAACAAAAACCACTAAACCCCAACAAGAAACAACCCTGAACCCCTAACAATAAACACTAACACCCTAAGAACAAACAACACTAACCCCCTAACAACAATCAACCCTAAACCCCTAACATCAAAGAACACTAACACCCTAACAACAAACCACCCTAACCCCCTAACAACAAACACTAACAACCAAACAACAAACAATCCTAACCCCTAAAATCCAAAAACAATAACCCACTAACAACAAACAACCCTAACCCACTAACAGCAAACAACCCTAACCCGCTAACAACAAACAACCCTAAACCCCTAACATCAAACAACACTAACCCCCTAACAACACAAAACACTAACACCCTAACAACAAACAACACTAACACCCTAACAACAAAAACCACTAAACCCCAACAAGAAACAACCCTAACCCCCTAACAACAAACAACACTAAACCCCTAACAAGAAACTACCCTAACCCCATAACAACAAACAATCCTAACCCCGTAACAACAAACAACCCTAACCCCTAAACAACAAACAACCATAACCCCCTAACAACAAACAATCCTAACCCCCGAACAACCAACAACACTAACCCCCTAACCACAGCAAACACTAACACCCTAACAACAAAAACCACTAAACCCCAACAAGAAACAACCCTAAACCCCTAACAACAAACAACACTAACCCCCTAACAACAAACAACCCTAACCAAACAACAAAAAACCCTCACCCACTAACAACAAAAAACACTAACACCCTAACAACAAACAACCATAACCCCCTAACAACAAACAACACTAACACCCTAACAACAAACAACCCTAACCCCCTAACAACAAACACTAACCCCCAAACAACAAACAACCCTAACCCCTAAAAACCAAAAACACTAACCCACTAACAACAAACAACCCTAAACCACTAACAACAAACAACCCTAACACCCTAACAACAAACAACACTAACCCCCTAACAACAAACAACCCTAAACCCCTAACATCAAACAACACTAACCCCCTAACAACACAAAACACTAACACCCTAACAACAAACAACACTAATACCCTAACAACAAAAACCACTAAACCCCAACAAGAAACAACCCTAAACCCCTAACAACAAACACTAACCCACTAACAACAAACAACACTAAACCCCTAACAAGAAACTACCCTAACCCCGTAACAACAAACAACACTAACCCCGTAACAACAAACAATCCTAACCCCCAAACAACAAACAACCGTAAACCCCAAACAACAAACAACTCTAACCCCCTAACAACCAACAACACTAACCCCCTAACCACAATAAACACTAACACCCTAACAACAAAAACCACTAAACCCCAACAAGAAACAACCCTAAACCCCTAACAACAAACAACGCTAACCCCCTAACAACAAACAACCCTAACCAAACAACAAAAAACCCTAACCCACTAACAACAAACAATACTAACACCCTAACAACAAACAACCCTAACTCCCTAACAACAAACAACACTAACACCCTAACAACAAACAACTCTATCCACCTAAAAACAAACAACACTAACCCCCTAACAACAAACAACCCTAAACCCCTAACATCAAAGAACACTAACACCCTAACAACAAACAACCCTAACCCCCTAAGAACAAACACTAACCCCCAAGCAACAAAAAACCCTAACTCCTAAAAACAAAAAACACTAACCCACTAACAGCAAACAACCCTAACCCACAATCAACAAACAACCCTAACACCCTAACAACAAAAAACACTAACCCCCTAACAACAAACAACCCTAAACCCCTAACATCTAACAACACTAACCCACTAACAACACAAGACACTAACACCCTAACAACAAACAACACTAACACCCTAACAACAAAAACCACTAAACCCCAAGAAGAAACAACCCAAAACCCCTAACACCAAACAACACCACTCCCTAACAACAAACAACCCTAACCAAACAGCAAAAAACTCTAACCCACTAACAACAAACAACACTAACACCCTAACAAAAAACAACCCTAACCCACGAACAACAAACAACCCTAAACCACTAACAACAAACAACCCTAACGCCCTAACAAGAAACAACACTAACCTCATAACATCAAACAACCCTAAACCCCTAACATCAAACAACACTAACCCACTAACAACACAAAACACTAACACCCTAAGAACAAACAACACTAACACCCTAACAACAAAAACCACTAAACCCCAACAAGAAACAACCCTAAACCCCTAACAAAAAACACTAACCCCCTAACAACAAACAACACTAAACCCCTAACAAGAAACTACCCTAACCCCGTAACAACAAACAACACTAACCCAGTAACAACAAACAACCCTAACACCCAAACAACAAACAACCCTAACCCCCTAAAAACAAACAATCCTAACCCCCGAACAACCAACAACACTAACCCCCTAACCACAATAAACACTAACACCCGAACAACAAAAACCACTAAAACCCAACAAGAAAGAACCTTAAACCCCTAACAACAAACAACCCTAAACCCCTAACAACAAACAACACTAACACCCTAACAACAAACAACCCTAACACCCTAACAACAAACAACACTAACACCCTAACAACAAACAACCCTAACCCCCTAACAACAAACAACACTAACCCCCTAACATCAAACAACCCTAAACCCCTAACATCAAAGAACACTAACACCCTAACAACAAACAACCCTAAACCCCTAACAACAAACACTAACACCCAAACAACAAACAACACTAACCCCTAGAAACCAAAAACACTAACCCACTAACAACAAACAACCCTAACCCACTAACAACAAACAACCCTAACACCCTAGCAACAAACAACACTAACCCCATAACATCAAACAACCCTAAACCCCTAACATCAAACAACACTAACCCCCTAACAACACAAAACACTAACACCCTAACAACAAACAACACTAACACCCTAACAACAAAAACCACTAAACCCCAACAAGAAACAACCCTAAACCCCTAACAACAAACACTAACCCCCTAACAACAAACAACACTAAACCCCAACAAGAAACTACCCTAACCCCGTAACAAAAAACAACACTAATCCCGTAACAACAAACAACCCTAACCCCCAAACAACAAACATCCCTAACCCCCTAAGAACAAACAATCCTAACCCCTGAACAACCAACAACACTAACCCCCTAACCACAATAAACACTAACACCCTAACAACAAAAACCACTAAACCCCAACAAGAAACAACCCAAAACCCCTAACAACAAAAAACACTAACCCCCTAACAACAAAAAACCCTAACCAAACAACAAACAACCCTAACCCACTAACAACAAACAACACTAACACCCTAACAACAAACAACCCTAACCCCCTAACAACAAACAACACTAACACCCTAACAACAAACAACCCTAACCTCCTAACAACAAACAACACTAACCCCCTAACAACAAACAATCCTAACCCCCGAACAACCAACAACACTAACCCCCTAACCACAGCAAACACTAACACCCTAACAACAAAAACCACTAAACCCCAACAAGAAACAACCCTAAACCCCTAACAACAAACAACACTAACCCCCTAACAACAAACAACCCTAACCAAACAACAAAAAACCCTCACCCACTAACAACAAAAAACACTAACACCCTAACAACAAACAACCATAACCCCCTAACAACAAACAACACTAACACCCTAACAACAAACAACCCTAACCCCCTAACAACAAACCCTAACCCCCAAACAACAAACAACCCTAACCCGTAAAAACCAGAAACACTAACCCACTAACAACAAACAACCCTAAACCACTAACAACAAACAACCCTAACACCCTAACAACAAATAACACTAACCCCCTAACAACAAACAACCCTAAACCCCTAACATCAAACAACACTAACCCCCTAACAACACAAAACACTAACACCCTAACAACAAACAACACTAACACCCTAACAACAAAAACCACTAAACCCCAACAAGAAACAACCCTAAACCCCTAACAACAAACACTAACCCCCTAACAACAAACAACACTAAACCCCTAACAAGAAACTACCCTAACCCCGTAACAACAAACAACACTAAACCCGTAACAACAAACAATCCTAACCCCCAAACAACAAACAACCCTAAACCCCAAACAACAAACAACTCTAACCCCCTAACAACAAACAATCCTAACCCCCGAACAACCAACAACACTAACCCCCTAACCACAATAAACACTAACACCCTAACAACAAAAACCACTAAACCCCAACAAGAAACAACCCTAAACCCCTAACAACAAACAACACTAACCCCCTAACAACAAACAACCCTAACCAAACAACAAAAAACCCTAACCCACTAACAACAGACAACACTAACACCCTAACAACAAACAACCCTAACTCCCTAACAACAAACAACACTAACACCCTAACAACAAACAACCCTATCCACCTAAAAACAAACAACACTAACCCCCTAACAACAAACAACCCTAACCCCCTAACAACAAACACTAACCCCCAAGCAACAAACAACCCTAACTCTTAAAAACCAAAAACACTAACCCACTAACAACAAACAACCCTAAACCCCTAACATCAAACAACACTAACCCCCTAACAACACAAAACACTAACACCCTAACAACAAACAACACTAACACCCTAACAACAAAAACCACTAAACACCAACAAAAAACAACCCTAAACCCCTAACAACAAACACTAACCCCCTAACAACAAACAACACTAAACCCCTAACAAGAAACTACCCTAACCCCGTAACAACAAACAACACTAACCCCGTAACAACAAACAATCCTAACCCCCAAACAACAAACAACCCTAAACCCCAAACAACAAACAACTCTAACCCCCTAACAACCAACAACACTAACCCCCTAACCACAATAAACACTAACACCCTAACAACAAAAACCACTAAACCCCAACAAGAAACAACCCTAAACCCCTAACAACAAACAACACTAACCCCCTAACAACAAACAACCCTGACCAAACAACAAAAAACCCTAACCCACTAACAACAAACAACACTAACACCCTAACAACAAACAACCCTAACCCCCTAACAACAAACAACACTAACCCCCTAACAACAAACAACACTAAACCCCTAACAAGAAACTAACCTAACCCCGTAACAACAAACAACACTAACCCCGTAACAACAAACAACCCTAACCCCCTAACAACAAACAACCCTAACCCCCTAAGAACAAACAACCCTAAACCCCTAACATCAAAGAACAGTAACACCCTATCAACAAACAAAACTAACCCCCTAACAACAAACACTAACCCCCAAGCAACAAACAACCCTAACTCCTAAAAACCAAAAACACTAACCCACTAACAACAAACAACCATAACCAAAATCAACAAACAACCCTAACACCCTAACAACAAAAAACACTAACCCCCTAACAACAAACAACCCTAAACCCCTAACATCAAACAACACTAACCCCCTAACAACACAAAACACTAATACCCTAACAACAAACAACACTAACACCCTAACAACAAAAACCACTAAACACCAACAAGAAACAACCCCAAACCCCTAACAACAAACAACACCACTCCCTAACAACAAACAACCCTAACCAAACAACAAAAAACTCTAACCCACTAACAACAAACAACACTAACACCCTAACAACAAACAATCCTAACCCCCTAACAACAAACAACACTAACACCCTAACAACAAACAACCCTATCCACCTAAAAACAAACAACACTAACCCCCTAACAACAAACAACCCTAAACCCCTAACATCAAAGAACACTAACACCCTAACAACAAACAACCCTAACCCCCTAACAACAAACACTAACCCCCAAGCAACAAAAAACCCTAACTCCTAAAAACCAAAAACACTAACCCACTAACAGCAAACAACCCTAACCCACAATCAACAAACAACCCTAACACCCTAACAACAAAAAACACTAACCCCCTAACAACAAACAACCCTAAACCCCTAACATCTAACAACACTAACCCACTAACAACACAAGACACTAACACCCTAACAACAAACAACACTAACACCCTAACAACAAAAACCACTAAACCCCAACAAGAAACAACCCTAAACCCCTAACAACAAACAACACCACTCCGTAACAACAAACAACCCTAACCAAACAGCAAAAAACTCTAACCCACTAACAACAAACAACACTAACACCCTAACAAAAAACAACCCTAACCCACGAACAACAAACAACCCTAAACGACTAACAACAAACAACCCTAACACCCTAACAAGAAACAACACTAACCTCATAACATCAAACAACCCTAAACCCCTAACATCAAACAACACTAACCCACTAACAACACAAAACACTAACACCCTAAGAACAAACAACACTAACACCCTAACAACAAAAACCACTAAACCCCAACAAGAAACAACCCTAAACCCCTAACAAAAAACACTAACCCCCTAACAACAAACAACACTAAACCCCTAACAAGAAACTACCCTAACCCCGTAACAACAAACAACACTAACCCAGTAACAACAAACAACCCTAACACCCAAACAACAAACAACCCTAACCCCCTAAAAACAAACAATCCTAACCCCCGAACAACCAACAACACTAACCCCCTAACCACAATAAACACTAACACCCGAACAACAAAAACCACTAAACCCCAACAAGAAAGAACCTTAAACCCCTAACAACAAACAACCCTAAACCCCTAACAACAAACAACACTAACACCCTAACAACAAACAACCCTAACACCCTAACAACAAACAGCACTAACACCCTAACAACAAACAACCCTAACCCCCTAACAACAAACAACACTAACCCCCTAACATCAAACAACCCTAAACCCCTAACATCAAAGAACACTAACACCCTAACAACAAACAACCCTAAACCCCTAACACCAAACACTAACACCCAAACAACAAACAACACTAACACCTAGAAACCAAAAACACTAACCCACTAACAACAAACAACCCTAACCCACTAACAACAAACAACCCTAACACCCTAGCAACAAACAACACTAACCCCATAACATCAAACAACCCTAAACCCCTAACATCAAACAACACTAACCCCCTAACAACACAAAACACTAACACCCTAACAACAAACAACACTAACACCCTAACAACAAAAACCACTAAACCCCAACAAGAAACAACCCTAAACCCCTAACAACAAACACTAACCCCCTAACAACAAACAACACTAAACCCCTAACAAGAAACTACCCTAACCCCGTAACAAAAAACAACACTAATCCCGTAACAACAAACAACCCTAACCCCCAAACAACAAACATCCCTAACCCCCAAGAACAAACAATCCTAACCCCTGAACAGCCAACAACACTAACCCCCTAACCACAATAAACACTAACACCCTAACAACAAAAACCACTAAACCCCAACAAGAAACAACCCGAAACCCCTAACAACAAAAAACACTAACCCCCTAACAACAAACAACCCTAACCAAACAACAAACAACCCTAACCCACTAAGAACAAACAACACTAACACCCTAACAACAAACAACCCTAACCCCCTAACAACAAACAACCCTAACACTCTAACAACAAACAACACTAACCCCATAACACCAAAGAACCCTAAACCCCTAACATCAAACAACACTAACCCCCTAACAACACAAAACACTAACACCCTAACAACAAACAACACTAACACCCTAACAACAAAAACCAATAAACCCCAACAAGAAACAACCCTGAACCCCTATCAATAAACACTAACCCCCTAACAACAAACAACACTAAACCCCTAACAAGAAACTACCCTAACCCCGTAACAACAAACAACACTAACCCCGTAACAACAAACAACCCTAACCCCCAAACAACAAACAACCCTAACCCCCTAACAACAAACAATCCTAACCCCCGAACAACCAACAACACTAACCCCCTAACCAAAATAAACACTAACACCCTAACAACAAAAACCACTAAACCCCAACAAGAAACAACCCTAAACCCCTAACAACAAACAACACTAACCCCCTAACAACAAACAACCCTAACCAAACAACAAACAACCCTAACCCACTAACAACAAACAACACTAACACCCTAAGAACAAACAACCCTAACCCCCTAACAACAAACAACACTAACACCCTAACAACAAACAACCCTAACCCCCTAACAACAAACAACACTAACCCCCTAACAAGAAACAACAGGAAACCCCTAACAAGAAACTAACCTAACCCCGTAACAACAAACAACACTAACCCCGTAACAACAAACAACCCTAACCCCCTAACAACAAACAACCCTAACCCCCTAAGAACAAACAACCCTAAACCCCTAACATCAAAGAACAGTAACACCCTATCAACAAACAAAACTAACCCCCTAACAACAAACACTAACCCCCAAGCAACAAAAAACCCTAACTCCTAAAAACCAAAAACACTAACCCACTAACAACAAACAACCATAACCAAAATCAACAAACAACCCTAACACCCTAACAACAAAAAACACTAACCCCCTAACAACAAACAACCCTAAACCCCTAACATCAAACAACACTAACCCCCTAACAACACAAAACACTAATACCCTAACAACAAAAAACACTAACACCCTAACAACAAAAACCACTAAACACCAACAAGAAACAACCCCAAACCCCTAACAACAAACAACACCACTCCCTAACAACAAACAACCCTAACCAAACAACAAAAAACTCTAACCCACTAACAACAAACAACACTGACACCCTAACAACAAACAATCCTAACCCCCTAACAACAAACAACACTAACACCCTAACAACAAACAACCCTAACCCCCTAACAACAAACAACACTAACCCCCAACAACAAACAACCCTAAACCCCTAACATCAAAGAACACTAACACCCTAAGAACAAACAACCCTAACCCCCAACAACAAACACTAACCCCCAAACAACAAACAAACCTAACCCCTAAAAACCAAAAACACTAAACCACTAACAACAAACAACCCTAACCCACTAACAACAAACAACCCTAACATCCTAACAACAAACAACACTAACACCCTCACAACAAACAACACTAACACCCTAACAACAAAAGCCCCTAAAACCCAACAAGAAAAAACCCTAAACCCCTAATAACAAACACTATCCCCCTAACAACAAACAACACTAAACCCCTAACAAGAAACTACCCTAACCCCATAACAACAAACAACACTAACCTCCTAACAACAAACAACACTAAACCCCTAACAAGAAAGTACCCTAACCCCGTAACAACAAGCAACACTAACCCGGTAACAACAAACAACCATAACCCCCAAACAACAAACAACCCTAACCCCCTTACAACAAACAGCACTAACCCCCTAACAACAAAGAACCCTAAACCCCTAACATCAAACAACACTAACACCCGAACAACAAACAACCCTAACCCCCTAACAACAAACACTAACCCACAAACAACAAACAACACTAACCCCGAAAAACCAAAAACACTAACCCACTAACAACAAACAACCCTAACCCACTAACAACAAACAACTCTAACACCCTAACAACAAACAACACTAACCCCATAATATCAAACAACCCTAAACCCCTAACATCAAACAACACTAACCCCCTAACAACACAAAACACTAACACCCTAACAACAAACAACACTAACACCCTAACAACAAAAACCACTAAACCCCAACAAGAAACAACCCTGAACCCCTAACAATAAACACTAACACCCTAAGAACAAACAACACTAACCCCCTAACAACAATCAACCCTAAACCCCTAACATCAAAGAACACTAACACCCTAACAACAAACCACCCTAACCCCCTAACAACAAACACTAACAACCAAACAACAAACAATCCTAACCCCTAAAATCCAAAAACAATAACCCACTAACAACAAACAACCCTAACCCACTAACAGCAAACAACCCTAACCCGCTAACAACAAACAACCCTAAACCCCTAACATCAAACAACACTAACCCCCTAACAACACAAAACACTAACACCCTAACAACAAACAACACTAACACCCTAACAACAAAAACCACTAAACCCCAACAAGAAACAACCCTAACCCCCTAACAACAAACAACACTAAACCCCTAACAAGAAACTACCCTAACCCCATAACAACAAACAATCCTAACCCCGTAACAACGAACAACCCTAACCCCTAAACAACAAACAACCATAACCCCCTAACAACAAACAATCCTAACCCCCGAACAACCAACAACACTAACCCCCTAACCACAGCAAACACTAACACCCTAACAACAAAAACCACTAAACCCCAACAAGAAACAACCCTAAACCCCTAACAACAAACAACACTAACCCCCTAACAACAAACAACCCTAACCAAACAACAAAAAACCCTCACCCACTAACAACAAAAAACACTAACACCCTAACAACAAACAACCATAACCCCCTAACAACAAACAACACTAACACCCTAACAACAAACAACCCTAACCCCCAACAACAAACACTAACCCCCAAACAACAAACAACCCTAACCCCTAAAAACCAAAAACACTAACCCACTAACAACAAACAACCCTAAACCACTAACAACAAACAACCCTAACACCCTAACAACAAACAACACTAACCCCCTAACAACAAACAACCCTAAACCCCTAACATCAAACAACACTAACCCCCTAACAACACAAAACACTAACACCCTAACAACAAACAACACTAACACCCTAACAACAAAAACCACTAAACCCCAACAAGAAACAACCCTAAACCCCTAACAACAAACACTAACCCACTAACAACAAACAACACTAAACCCCTAACAAGAAACTACCCTAACCCCGTAACAACAAACAACACTAACCCCGTAACAACAAACAATCCTAACCCCCAAACAACAAACAACCGTAAACCCCAAACAACAAACAACTCTAACCCCCTAACAACCAACAACACTAACCCCCTAACCACAATAAACACTAACACCCTAACAACAAAAACCACTAAACCCCAACAAGAAACAACCCTAAACCCCTAACAACAAACAACGCTAACCCCCTAACAACAAACAACCCTAACCAAACAACAAAAAACCCTAACCCACTAACAACAAACAATACTAACACCCTAACAACAAACAACCCTAACTCCCTAACAACAAACAACACTAACACCCTAACAACAAACAACTCTATCCACCTAAAAACAAACAACACTAACCCCCTAACAACAAACAACCCTAACCCCCTAACAACAAACACTAACCCCCAAGCAACAAGCAACCCTAACTCTTAAAAACCAAAAACACTAACCCACTAACAACAAACAACCCTAAACCCCTAACATCAAACAACACTAACCCCCTAACAACACAAAACACTAACACCCTAACAACAAACAACACTAACACCCTAACAACAAAAACCACTAAACACCAACAAAAAACAACCCTAAACCCCTAACAACAAACACTAACCCCCTAACAACAAACAACACTAAACCCCTAACAAGAAACTACCCTAACCCCGTAACAACAAACAACACTAACCCCGTAACAACAAACAATCCTAACCCCCAAACAACAAACAACCCTAAACCCCAAACAACAAACAACTCTAACCCCCTAACAACCAACAACACTAACCCCCTAACCACAATAAACACTAACACCCTAACAACAAAAACCACTAAACCCCAACAAGAAACAACCCTAAACCCCTAACAACAAACAACACTAACCCCCTAACAACAAACAACCCTGACCAAACAACAAAAAACCCTAACCCACTAACAACAAACAACACTAACACCCTAAGAACAAACAACCCTAACCCCCTAACAACAAACAACACTAACACCCTAACAACAAACAACCCTAACCCCCTAACAACAAACAACACTAACCCCCTAACAACAAACAACACTAAACCCCTAACAAGAAACTAACCTAACCCCGTAACAACAAACAACACTAACCCCGTAACAACAAACAACCCTAACCCCCTAACAACAAACAACCCTAACCCCCTAAGAACAAACAACCCTAAACCCCTAACATCAAAGAACAGTAACACCCTATCAACAAACAAAACTAACCCCCTAACAACAAACACTAACCCCCAAGCAACAAACAACCCTAACTCCTAAAAACCAAAAACACTAACCCACTAACAACAAACAACCATAACCAAAATAAACAAACAACCCTAACACCCTAACAACAAAAAACACTAACCCCCTAACAACAAACAACCCTAAACCCCTAACATCAAACAACACTAACCCCCTAACAACACAAAACACTAATACCCTAACAACAAACAACACTAACACCCTAACAACAAAAACCACTAAACACCAACAAGAAACAACCCCAAACCCCTAACAACAAACAACACCACTCCCTAACAACAAACAACCCTAACCAAACAACAAAAAACTCTAACCCACTAACAACAAACAACACTAACACCCTAACAACAAACAATCCTAACCCCCTAACAACAAACAACACTAACACCCTAACAACAAACAACCCTATCCACCTAAAAACAAACAACACTAACCCCCTAACAACAAACAACCCTAAACCCCTAACATCAAAGAACACTAACACCCTAACAACAAACAACCCTAACCCCCTAACAACAAACACTAACCCCCAAGCAACAAAAAACCCTAACTCCTAAAAACCAAAAACACTAACCCACTAACAGCAAACAACCCTAACCCACAATCAACAAACAACCCTAACACCCTAACAACAAAAAACACTAACCCCCTAACAACAAACAACCCTAAACCCCTAACATCTAACAACACTAACCCACTAACAACACAAGACACTAACACCCTAACAACAAACAACACTAACACCCTAACAACAAAAACCACTAAACCCCAACAAGAAACAACCCTAAACCCCTAACAACAAACAACACCACTCCCTAACAACAAACAACCCTAACCAAACAGCAAAAAACTCTAACCCACTAACAACAAACAACACTAACACCCTAACAAAAAACAACCCTAACCCACGAACAACAAACAACCCTAAACCACTAACAACAAACAACCCTAACACCCTAACAAGAAACAACACTAACCTCATAAGATCAAACAACCCTAAACCCCTAACATCAAACAACACTAACCCACTAACAACACAAAACACTAACACCCTAAGAACAAACAACACTAACACCCTAACAACAAAAACCACTAAACCCCAACAAGAAACAACCCTAAACCCCTAACAAAAAACACTAACCCCCTAACAACAAACAACACTAAACCCCTAACAAGAAACTACCCTAACACCGTAACAACAAACAACACTAACCCAGTAACAACAAACAACCCTAACACCCAAACAACAAACAACCCTAACCCCCTAAAAACAAACAATCCTAACCCCCGAACAACCAACAACACTAACCCCCTAACCACAATAAACACTAACACCCGAACAACAAAAACCACTAAACCCCAACAAGAAAGAACCTTAAACCCCTAACAACAAACAACCCTAAACCCCTAACAACAAACAACACTAACACCCTAACAACAAACAACCCTAACACCCTAACAACAAACAACACTAACACCCTAACAACAAACAACCCTAACCCCCTAACAACAAACAACACTAACCCCCTAACATCAAACAACCCTAAACCCCTAACATCAAAGAACACTAACACCCTAACAACAAACAACCCTAAACCCCTAACACCAAACACTAACACCCAAACAACAAACAACACTAACACCTAGAAACCAAAAACACTAACCCACTAACAACAAACAACCCTAACCCACTAACAACAAACAACCCTAACACCCTAGCAACAAACAACACTAACCCCATAACATCAAACAACCCTAAACCCCTAACATCAAACAACACTAACCCCCTAACAACACAAAACACTAACACCCTAACAACAAACAACACTAACACCCTAACAACAAAAACCACTAAACCCCAACAAGAAACAACCCTAAACCCCTAACAACAAACACTAACCCCCTAACAACAAACAACACTAAACCCCTAACAAGAAACTACCCTAACCCCGTAACAAAAAACAACACTAATCCCGTAACAACAAACAACCCTAACCCCCAAACAACAAACATCCCTAACCCCCTAAGAACAAACAATCCTAACCCCTGAACAGCCAACAACACTAACCCCCTAACCACAATAAACACTAACACCCTAACAACAAAAACCACTAAACCCCAACAAGAAACAACCCGAAACCCCTAACAACAAAAAACACTAACCCCCTAACAACAAACAACCCTAACCAAACAACAAACAACCCTAACCCACTAACAACAAACAACACTAACACCCTAACAACAAACAACCCTAACCCCCTAACAACAAACAACACTAACACCCTAACAACAAACAACCCTAACCTCCTAACAACAAACAACACTAACCCCCTAACAAAAAACAACCCTAAACCCCTAACATCAAAGAACACTAACACCCTAACAACAAAAAACCCTAACCCCCTAACAACAAACACTAACCCCCAAACAACAAACGATCCTAACCCCTAAAATCCAAAAACACTAACCCACTAACAACAAACAACCCTAACCCACTAACAACAAAAAACCCTCACACCCCAAAAACAAACAACACTATCCCCCTAACAACAAACAACCCTAAACCCCTAACATCAAACAACACTAACCCCCTAACAACACAAAACACTAACACCCTAACAACAAACAACAGTAACCCCGTAACGACAAACAACACTAACCCCCTAAAAACAAACAACCCTAAACCCCTAACATCAAACAACACTAACCCCCTAACAACACAAAACACTAACACCCTAACAACAAACAACACTAACACCCTAACAACAAAAAACACTAAACCCCAACAAGAAACAACCCTAAACCCCTAACAAAAAACCCTAACCCCCTAAGAACAAACAACACTAAACCCCTAACAAGAAACTACCCTAACCCCGTAACAACAAACAACACTAACGCGGTAACAACAAACAACTCTAACCCCCAAACAACAAACAACACTAACCCCCTAACAACAAACAACCCTAACCCCCTAACAACAAACAATCCTAACCCCCGAACAACCAACAACACTAACCCCCTAACCACAATAAACACTAACACCCGAACAACAAAAACCACTAAACTCCAACAAGAAACAACCCTAAACCCCTAACAACAAACAACACTAACCCCCTAACAACAAGCAACCCTAACCAAACAACAAACAAACCTAACCCACTGACAACAAACAACACTAACACCCTAACAACAAACAACCCTAAACCCCTAACAACAAACAACACTAAAACCCTAACAAAAAGCAACCCTAACCCCCTAACAACAAACAACACTAACCCCCTAACAACAAACAACCCTAACCAAACAACAAACAACCCTAACCCACTAACAACAAACAACACTAACACCCTAACAACAAACAACCCTAACCCCCTAACAACAAACAACCCTAACACTCTAACAACAAACAACACTAACCCCATAACACCAAACAACCCTAAACCCCTAACATCAAACAACACTAACCCCCTAACAACACAAAACACTAACACCCTAACAACAAACAACACTAACACCCTAACAACAAAAACCAATAAACCCCAACAAGAAACAACCCTGAACCCCTATCAATAAACACTAACCCCCTAACAACAAACAACACTAAACCCCTAACAAGAAACTACCCTAACCCCGTAACAACAAACAACACTAACCCCGTAACAACAAACAACCCTAACCCCCAAACAACAAACAACCCTAACCCCCTAACAACAAACAATCCTAACCCCCGAACAACCAACAACACTAACCCCCTAACCAAAATAAACACTAACACCCTAACAACAAAAACCACTAAACCCCAACAAGAAACAACCCTAAACCCCTAACAACAAACAACACTAACCCCCTAACAACAAACAACCCTAACCAAACAACAAACAACCCTAACCCACTAACAACAAACAACACTAACACCCTAAGAACAAACAACCCTAACCCCCTAACAACAAACAACACTAACACCCTAACAAGAAACAACCCTAACCCCCTAACAACAAACAACACTAACCCCCTAACAACAAACAACAGTAAACCCCTAACAAGAAACTAACCTAACCCCGTAACAACAAACAACACTAACCCCGTAACAACAAACAACCCTAACCCCCTAACAACAAACAACCCTAACCCCCTAAGAACAAACAACCCTAAACCCCTAACATCAAAGAACAGTAACACCCTATCAACAAACAAAACTAACCCCCTAACAACAAACACTAACCCCCAAGCAACAAAAAACCCTAACTCCTAAAAACCAAAAACACTAACCCACTAACAACAAACAACCATAACCAAAATCAACAAACAACCCTAACACCCTAACAACAAAAAACACTAACCCCCTAACAACAAACAACCCTAAACCCCTAACATCAAACAACACTAACCCCCTAACAACACAAAACACTAATACCCTAACAACAAACAACACTAACACCCTAACAACAAAAACCACTAAACACCAACAAGAAACAACCCCAAACCCCTAACAACAAACAACACCACTCCCTAACAACAAACAACCCTAACCAAACAACAAAAAACTCTAACCCACTAACAACAAACAACACTGACACCCTAACAACAAACAATCCTAACCCCCTAACAACAAACAACACTAACACCCTAACAACAAACAACCCTATCCACCTAAAAACAAACAACACTAACCCCCTAACAACAAACAACCCTAAACCCCTAACATTAAAGAACACTAACACCCTAACAACAAACAACCCTAACCCCCTAACAACAAACACTAACCCCCAAGCAACAAAAAACCCTAACTCCTAAAAACCAAAAACACTAACCCACTAACAGCAAACAACCCTAACCCACAATCAACAAACAACCCTAACACCCTAACAACAAAAAACACTAACCCCCTAACAACAAACAACCCTAAACCCCTAACATCTAACAACACTAACCCACTAACAACACAAGACACTAACACCCTAACAACAAACAACACTAACACCCTAACAACAAAAACCACTAAAGCCCAACAAGAAACAACCCTAAACCCCTAACAACAAACAACACCACTCCCTAACAACAAACAACCCTAACCAAACAGCAAAAAACTCTAACCCACTAACAACAAACAACACTAACACCCTAACAAAAAACAACCCTAACCCACGAACAACAAACAACCCTAAACCACTAACAACAAACAACCCTAACACCCTAACAACAAACAACACTAACCTCATAACATCAAACAACCCTAAACCCCTAACATCAAACAACACTAACCCACTAACAACACAAAACACTAACACCCTAAGAACAAACAACACTAACACCCTAACAACAAAAACCACTAAACCCCAACAAGAAACAACCCTAAACCCCTAACAAAAAACACTAACCCCCTAACAACAAACAACACTAAACCCCTAACAAGAAACTACCCTAACCCCGTAACAACAAACAACACTAACCCAGTAACAACAAACAACCCTAACACCCAAACAACAAACAACCCTAACCCCCTAAAAACAAACAATCCTAACCCCCGAACAACCAACAACACTAACCCCCTAACCACAATAAACACTAACACCCGAACAACAAAAACCACTAAACCCCAACAAGAAAGAACCTTAAACCCCTAACAACAAACAACCCTAAACCCCTAACAACAAACAACACTAACACCCTAACAACAAACAACCCTAACACCCTAACAACAAACAACACTAACACCCTAACAACAAACAACCCTAACCCCCTAACAGCAAACAACACTAACCCCCTAACATCAAACAACCCTAAACCCCTAACATCAAAGAACACTAACACCCTAAAAACAAACAACCCTAAACCCCTAACAACAAACACTAACACCCAAACAACAAACAACACTAACCCCTAGAAACCAAAAACACTAACCCACTAACAACAAACAACCCTAACCCACTAACAACAAACAACCCTAACACCCTAGCAACAAACAACACTAACCCCATAACATCAAACAACCCTAAACCCCTAACATCAAACAACACTAACCCCCTAACAACACAAAACACTAACACCCTAACAACAAACAACACTAACACCCTAACAACAAAAACCACTAAACCCCAACAAGAAACAACCCTAAACCCCTAACAACAAACACTAACCCCCTAACAACAAACAACACTAAACCCCTAACAAGAAACTACCCTAACCCCGTAACAAAAAACAACACTAATCCCGTAACAACAAACAACCCTAACCCCCAAACAACAAACATCCCTAACCCCCTAAGAACAAACAATCCTAACCCCTGAACAACCAACAACACTAACCCCCTAACCACAATAAACACTAACACCCTAACAACAAAAACCACTAAACCCCAACAAGAAACAACCCGAAACCCCTAACAACAAAAAACACTAACCCCCTAACAACAAACAACCCTAACCAAACAACAAACAACCCTAACCCACTAACAACAAACAACACTAACACCCTAACAACAAACAACCCTAACCCCCTAACAACAAACAACACTAACACCCTAACAACAAACAACCCTAACCTCCTAACAACAAACAACACTAACCCCCTAACAACAAACAATCCTAACCCCCGAACAACCAACAACACTAACCCCCTAACCACAGCAAACACTAACACCCTAACAACAAAAACCACTAAACCCCAACAAGAAACAACCCTAACCCGTAAAAACCAGAAACACTAACCCACTAACAACAAACAACCCTAAACCACTAACAACAAACAACCCTAACACGCTAACAACAAATAACACTAACCCCCTAACAACAAACAACCCTAAACCCCTAACATCAAACAACACTAACCTCATAACATCAAACAACCCTAAACCCCTAACATCAAACAACACTAACCCACTAACAACACAAAACACTAACACCCTAAGAACAAACAACACTAACACCCTAACAACAAAAACCACTAAACCCCAACAAGAAACAACCCTAAACCCCTAACAAAAAACACTAACCCCCTAACAACAAACAACACTAAACCCCTAACAAGAAACTACCCTAACCCCGTAACAACAAACAACACTAACCCAGTAACAACAAACAACCCTAACACCCAAACAACAAACAACCCTAACCCCCTAAAAACAAACAATCCTAACCCCCGAACAACCAACAACACTAACCCCCTAACCACAATAAACACTAACACCCGAACAACAAAAACCACTAAACCCCAACAAGAAAGAACCTTAAACCCCTAACAACAAACAACCCTAAACCCCTAACAACAAACAACACTAACACCCTAACAACAAACAACCCTAACACCCTAACAACAAACAACACTAACACCCTAACAACAAACAACCCTAACCCCCTAACAGCAAACAACACTAACCCCCTAACATCAAACAACCCTAAACCCCTAACATCAAAGAACACTAACACCCTAAAAACAAACAACCCTAAACCCCTAACAACAAACACTAACACCCAAACAACAAACAACACTAACCCCTAGAAACCAAAAACACTAACCCACTAACAACAAACAACCCTAACCCACTAACAACAAACAACCCTAACACCCTAGCAACAAACAACACTAACCCCATAACATCAAACAACCCTAAACCCCTAACATCAAACAACACTAACCCCCTAACAACACAAAACACTAACACCCTAACAACAAACAACACTAACACCCTAACAACAAAAACCACTAAACCCCAACAAGAAACAACCCTAAACCCCTAACAACAAACACTAACCCCCTAACAACAAACAACACTAAACCCCTAACAAGAAACTACCCTAACCCCGTAACAAAAAACAACACTAATCCCGTAACAACAAACAACCCTAACCCCCAAACAACAAACATCCCTAACCCCCTAAGAACAAACAATCCTAACCCCTGAACAACCAACAACACTAACCCCCTAACCACAATAAACACTAACACCCTAACAACAAAAACCACTAAACCCCAACAAGAAACAACCCGAAACCCCTAACAACAAAAAACACTAACCCCCTAACAACAAACAACCCTAACCAAACAACAAACAACCCTAACCCACTAACAACAAACAACACTAACACCCTAACAACAAACAACCCTAACCCCCTAACAACAAACAACACTAACACCCTAACAACAAACAACCCTAACCTCCTAACAACAAACAACACTAACCCCCTAACAACAAACAATCCTAACCCCCGAACAACCAACAACACTAACCCCCTAACCACAGCAAACACTAACACCCTAACAACAAAAACCACTAAACCCCAACAAGAAACAACCCTAACCCGTAAAAACCAGAAACACTAACCCACTAACAACAAACAACCCTAAACCACTAACAACAAACAACCCTAACACGCTAACAACAAATAACACTAACCCCCTAACAACAAACAACCCTAAACCCCTAACATCAAACAACACTAACCCCCTAACAACACAAAACACTAACACCCTAACAACAAACAACACTAACACCCTAACAACAAAAACCACTAAACCCCAACAAGAAACAACCCTAAACCCCTAACAACAAACACTAACCCCCTAACAACAAACAACACTAAACCCCTAACAAGAAACTACCCTAACCCCGTAACAACAAACAACACTAAACCCGTAACAACAAACAATCCTAACCCCCAAACAACAAACAACCCTAAACCCCAAACAACAAACAACTCTAACCCCCTAACAACAAACAATCCTAACCCCCGAACAACCAACAACACTAACCCCCTAACCACAATAAACACTAACACCCTAACAACAAAAACCACTAAACCCCAACAAGAAACAACCCTAAACCCCTAACAACAAACAACACTAACCCCCTAACAACAAACAACCCTAACCAAACAACAAAAAACCCTAACCCACTAACAACAGACAACACTAACACCCTAACAACAAACAACCCTAACTCCCTAACAACAAACAACACTAACACCCTAACAACAAACAACCCTATCCACCTAAAAACAAACAACACTAACCCCCTAACAACAAACAACCCTAACCCCCTAACAACAAACACTAACCCCCAAGCAACAAACAACCCTAACTCTTAAAAACCAAAAACACTAACCCACTAACAACAAACAACCCTAAACCCCTAACATCAAACAACACTAACGCCCTAACAACACAAAACACTAACACCCTAACAACAAACAACACTAACACCCTAACAACAAAAACCACTAAACACCAACAAAAAACAACCCTAAACCCCTAACAACAAACACTAACCCCCTAACAACAAACAACACTAAACCCCTAACAAGAAACTACCCTAACCCCGTAACAACAAACAACACTAACCCCGTAACAACAAACAATCCTAACCCCCAAACAACAAACAACCCTAAACCCCAAACAACAAACAACTCTAACCCCCTAACAACCAACAACACTAACCCCCTAACCACAATAAACACTAACACCCTAACAACAAAAACCACTAAACCCCAACAAGAAACAACCCTAAACCCCTAACAACAAACAACACTAACCCCCTAACAACAAACAACCCTGACCAAACAACAAAAAACCCTAACCCACTAACAACAAACAACACTAACACTCTAACAACAAACAACCCTAACTCCCTAACAACAAACAACACTAACACCCTAACAACAAACAACCCTATCAACCTAAAAACAAACAACACTAACCCCCTAACAACAAACAACACCACTCCCTAACAACAAACAACCCTAACCAAACAGCAAAAAACTCTAACCCACTAACAACAAACAACACTAACACCCTAACAAAAAACAACCCTAACCCACGAACAACAAACAACCCTAAACCACTAACAACAAACAACCCTAACACCCTAACAAGAAACAACACTAACCTCATAAGATCAAACAACCCTAAACCCCTAACATCAAACAACACTAACCCACTAACAACACAAAACACTAACACCCTAAGAACAAACAACACTAACACCCTAACAACAAAAACCACTAAACCCCAACAAGAAACAACCCTAAACCCCTAACAAAAAACACTAACCCCCTAACAACAAACAACACTAAACCCCTAACAAGAAACTACCCTAACCCCGTAACAACAAACAACACTAACCCAGTAACAACAAACAACCGTAACACCCAAACAACAAACAACCCTAACCCCCTAAAAACAAACAATCCTAACCCCCGAACAAACAACAACACTAACCCCCTAACCACAATAAACACTAACAACCGAACAACAAAAACCACTAAACCCCAACAAGAAAGAACCTTAAACCCCTAACAACAAACAACCCTAAACCCCTAACAACAAACAACACTAACACCCTAACAACAAACAACCCTAACCCCCTAACAACAAACAACACTAACCCCCTAACATCAAACAACCCTAAACCCCTAACATCAAAGAACACTAACACCCTAACAACAAACAACCCTAAACCCCTAACAACAAACACTAACACCCAAACAACAAACAACACTAACCCCTAGAAACCAAAAACACTAACCCACTAACAACAAACAACCCTAACCCACTAACAACAAACAACCCTAACACCCTAGCAACAAACAACACTAACCCCATAACATCAAACAACCCTAAACCCCTAACATCAAACAACACTAACCCCCTAACAACACAAAACACTAACACCCTAACAACAAACAACACTAACACCCTAACAACAAAAACCACTAAACCCCAACAAGAAACAACCCTAAACCCCTAACAACAAACACTAACCCCCTAACAACAAACAACACTAAACCCCTAACAAGAAACTACCCTAACCCCGTAACAAAAAACAACACTAATCCCGTAACAACAAACAACCCTAACCCCCAAACAACAAACATCCCTAACCCCCTAAGAACAAACAATCCTAACCCCTGAACAACCAACAACACTAACCCCCTAACCACAATAAACACTAACACCCTAACAACAAAAACCACTAAACCCCAACAAGAAACAACCCGAAACCCCTAACAACAAAAAACACTAATCCCCTAACAACAAACAACCCTAACCAAACAACAAACAACCCTAACCCACTAACAACAAAAAACACTAACACCCTAACAACAAACAACCCTAACCCCCTAACAACAAACAACACTAACACCCTAACAACAAACAACCCTAACCTCCTAACAACAAACAACACTAACCCCCTAACAAAAAACAACCCTAAACCCCTAACATCAAAGAACACTAACACCCTAACAACAAAAAACCCTAACCCCCTAACAACAAACACTAACCCCAAAACAAGAAACAATCCTAACCCCTAAAATCCAAAAACACTAACCCACTAACAACAAACAACCCTAACCCACTAACAACAAAAAACCCTCACACCCCAAAAACAAACAACACTATCCCCCTAACAAAAAACAACCCTAAACCCCTAACATCAAACAACACTAACCCCCTAACAACACAAAACACTAACACCCTAACAACAAACAACAGTAACCCCGTAAAGACAAACAACACTAACCCCCTAAAAACAAACAACCCTAAACCCCTAACATCAAACAACACTAACCCCCTAACAACACAAAACACTAACACCCTAACAACAAACAACACTAACACCCTAACAACAAAAACCACTAAACCCCAACAAGAAACAACCCTAAATCCCTAACAAAAAACCCTAACCCCCTAAGAACAAACAACACTAAACCCCTAACAAGAAACTACCCTAACCCCGTAACAACAAACAACACTAACGCGGTAACAACAAACAACTCTAACCCCCAAACAACAAACAACACTAACCCCCTAACAACAAACAACCCTAACCCCCTAACAACAAACAATCCTAACCCCCGAACAACCAACAACACTAACCCCCTAACCACAATAAACACTAACACCCGAACAACAAAAACCACTAAACTCCAACAAGAAACAACCCTAAACCCCTAACAACAAACAACACTAACCCCCTAACAACAAGCAACCCTAACCAAACAACAAACAAACCTAACCCACTGACAACAAACAACACTAACACCCTAACAACAAACAACCCTAAACCCCTAACAACAAACAACACTAACACCCTAACAAAAAGCAACCCTAACCCCCTAACAACAAACAACACTAACCCCCTAACAACAAACAACCCTAAGCAAACAACAAACAACCCTAACCCACTAACAACAAACAACACTAACACCCTAACAAAAAACAACCCTAACCCCCTAACAACAAACAACCCTAACACCCTAACAACAAACAACACTAACCCCATAACACCAAACAACCCTAAACCCCTAACATCAAACAACACTAACCCCCTAACAACACAAAACACTAACACCCTAACAAGAAACAACACTAACACCCTAACAACAAAAACCAATAAACCCCAACAAGAAACAACCCTGAACCCCTATCAATAAACACTAACCCCCTAACAACAAACAACACTAAACCCCTAACAAGAAACTACCCTAACCCCGTAACAACAAACAACACTAACCCCGTAACAACAAACAACCCTAACCCCCAAACAACAAACAACCCTAACCCCCTAACAACAAACAATCCTAACCCCCGAACAACCAACAACACTAACCCCCTAACCAAAATAAACACTAACACCCTAACAACAAAAACCACTAAACCCCAACAAGAAACAACCCTAAACCCCTAACAACAAACAACACTAACCCCCTAACAACAAACAACCCTAACCAAACAACAAACAACCCTAACCCACTAACAACAAACAACACTAACACCCTAAGAACAAACAACCCTAACCCCCTAACAACAAACAACACTAACACCCTAACAACAAACAACCCTAACCCCCTAACAACAAACAACACTAACCCCCTAACAACAAACAACACTAAACCCCTAACAAGAAACTAACCTAACCCCGTAACAACAAACAACACTAACCCCGTAACAACAAACAACGCTAACCCCCTAACAACAAACAACCCTAACCCCCTAAGAACAAACAACCCTAAACCCCTAACATCAAAGAACAGTAACACCCTATCAACAAACAAAACTAACCCCCTAACAACAAACTCTAACCCCCAAGCAACAAACAACCCTAACTCCTAAAAACCAAAAACACTAACCCACTAACAACAAACAACCATAACCAAAATCAACAAACAACCCTAACACCCTAACAACAAAAAACACTAACCCCCTAACAACAAACAACCCTAAACCCCTAACATCAAACAACACTAACCCCCTAACAACACAAAACACTAATACCCTAACAACAAACAACACTAACACCCTAACAACAAAAACCACTAAACACCAACAAGAAACAACCCCAAACCCCTAACAACAAACAACACCACTCCCTAACAACAAACAACCCTAACCAAACAACAAAAAACTCTAACCCACTAACAACAAACAACACTGACACCCTAACAACAAACAATCCTAACCCCCTAACAACAAACAACACTAACACCCTAACAACAAACAACCCTATCCACCTAAAAACAAACAACACTAACCCCCTAACAACAAACAACCCTAAACCCCTAACATCAAAGAACACTAACACCCTAACAACAAACAACCCTAACCCCCTAACAACAAACACTAACCCCCAAGCAACAAAAAACCCTAACTCCTAAAAACCAAAAACACTAACCCACTAACAGCAAACAACCCTAACCAACAATCAACAAACAACCCTAACACCCTAACAACAAAAAACACTAACCCCCTAACAACAAACAACCCTAAACCCCTAACATCTAACAACACTAACCCACTAACAACACAAGACACTAACACCCTAACAACAAACAACACTAACACCCTAACAACAAAAACCACTAAACCCCAACAAGAAACAACCCTAAACCCCTAACAACAAACAACACCACTCCCTAACAACAAACAACCCTAACCAAACAGCAAAAAACTCTAACCCACTAACAACAAACAACACTAACACCCTAACAAAAAACAACCCTAACCCACGAACAACAAACAACCCTAAACCACTAACAACAAACAACCCTAACACCCTAACAACAAACAACACTAACCTCATAACATCAAACAACCCTAAACCCCTAACATCAAACAACACTAACCCACTAACAACACAAAACACTAACACCCTAAGAACAAACAACACTAACACCCTAACAACAAAAACCACTAAACCCCAACAAGAAACAACCCTAAACCCCTAACAAAAAACACTAACCCCCTAACAACAAACAACACTAAACCCCTAACAAGAAACTACCCTAACCCCGTAACAACAAACAACACTAACCCAGTAACAACAAACAACCCTAACACCCAAACAACAAACAACCCTAACCCCCTAAAAACAAACAATCCTAACCCCCGAACAACCAACAACACTAACCCCCTAACCACAATAAACACTAACACCCGAACAACAAAAACCACTAAACCCCAACAAGAAAGAACCTTAAACCCCTAACAACAAACAACCCTAAACCCCTAACAACAAACAACACTAACACCCTAACAACAAACAACCCTAACACCCTAACAACAAACAACACTAACACCCTAACAACAAACAACCCTAACCCCCTAACAACAAACAACACTAACCCCTAACATCAAACAACCCTAAACCCCTAACATCAAAGAACACTAACACCCTAACAACAAACAACCCTAAACCCCTAACAACAAACACTAACACCCAAACAACAAACAAAACTAACCCCTAGAAACCAAAAACACTAACCCACTAACAACAAACAACCCTAACCCACTAACAACAAACAACCCTAACACCCTAGCAACAAACAACACTAACCCCATAACATCAAACAACCCTAAACCCCTAACATCAAACAACACTAACCCCCTAACAACACAAAACACTAACACCCTAACAACAAACAACACTAACACCCTAACAACAAAAACCACTAAACCCCAACAAGAAACAACCCTAAACCCCTAACAACAAACACTAACCCCCTAACAACAAACAACACTAAACCCCTAACAAGAAACTACCCTAACCCCGTAACAAAAAACAACACTAATCCCGTAACAACAAACAACCCTAACCCCCAAACAACAAACATCCCTAACCCCCTTAGAACAAACAATCCTAACCCCTGAACAACCAACAACACTAACCCCCTAACCACAATAAACACTAACACCCTAACAACAAAAACCACTAAACCCCAACAAGAAACAACCCGAAACCCCTAACAACAAAAAACACTAACCCCCTAACAACAAACAACCCTAACCAAACAACAAACAACCCTAACCCACTAACAACAAACAACACTAACACCCTAACAACAAACAACCCTAACCCCCTAACAACAAACAACACTAACACCCTAACAACAAACAACCCTAACCTCCTAACAACAAACAACACTAACCCCCTAACAAAAAACAACCCTAAACCCCTAACATCAAAGATCACTAACACCCTAACAACAAAAAACCCTAACCCCCTAACAACAAACACTAACCCCCAAACAACAAACAATCCTAACCCCTAAAATCCAAAAACACTAACCCACTAACAACAAACAACCCTAACCCACTAACAACAAAAAACCCTCACACCCCAAAAACAAACAACACTATCCCCCTAACAACAAACAACCCTAAACCCCTAACATCAAACAACACTAACCCCCTAACAACACAAAACACTAACACCCTAACAACAAACAACAGTAACCCCGTAACGACAAACAACACTAACCCCCTAAAAACAAACAACCCTAAACCCCTAACATCAAACAACACTAACCCCCTAACAACACAAAACACTAACACCCTAACAACAAACAACACTAACACCCTAACAACAAAAACCACTAAACCCCAACAAGAAACAACCCTAAACCCCTAACAAAAAACCCTAACCCCCTAAGAACAAACAACACTAAACCCCTAACAAGAAACTACCCTAACCCCGTAACAACAAACAACACTAACGCGGTAACAAGAAACAACTCTAACCCCCAAACAACAAACAACACTAATCCCCTAACAACAAACAACCCTAACCCCCTAACAACAAACAATCCTAACCCCCGAACAACCAACAACACTAACCCCCTAACCACAATAAACACTAACACCCGAACAACAAAAACCACTAAACTCCAACAAGAAACAACCCTAAACCCCTAACAACAAACAACACTAACCCCCTAACAACAAGCAACCCTAACCAAACAACAAACAAACCTAACCCACTGACAACAAACAACACTAACACCCTAACAACAAACAACCCTAAACCCCTAACAACAAACAACACTAACACCCTAACAAAAAGCAACCCTAACACCCTAACAACAAACAACACTAACCCCCTAAAAACAAACAATCCTAACCCCCGAACAACCAACAACACTAACCCCCTAACCACAATAAACACTAACACCCGAACAACAAAAACCACTAAACCCCAACAAGAAAGAACCTTAAACCCCTAACAACAAACAACCCTAAACCCCTAACAACAAACAACACTAACACCCTAACAACAAACAACCCTAAGCAAACAACAAACAACCCTAACCCACTAACAACAAACAACACTAACACCCTAACAAAAAACAACCCTAACCCCCTAACAACAAACAACCCTAACACCCTAACAACAAACAACACTAACCCCATAACACCAAACAACCCTAAACCCCTAACATCAAACAACACTAACCCCCTAACAACACAAAACACTAACACCCTAACAAGAAACAACACTAACACCCTAACAACAAAAACCAATAAACCCCAACAAGAAACAACCCTGAACCCCTATCAATAAACACTAACCCCCTAACAACAAACAACACTAAATCCCTAACAAGAAACTACCCTAACCCCGTAACAACAAACAACACTAACCCCGTAACAACAAACAACCCTAACCCCCAAACAACAAACAACCCTAACCCCCTAACAACAAACAATCCTAACCCCCGAACAACCAACAACACTAACCCCCTAACCAAAATAAACACTAACACCCTAACAACAAAAACCACTAAACCCCAACAAGAAACAACCCTAAACCCCTAACAACAAACAACACTAACCCCCTAACAACAAACAACCCTAACCAAACAACAAACAACCCTAACCCACTAACAACAAACAACACTAACACCCTAAGAACAAACAACCCTAACCCCCTAACAACAAACAACACTAACACCCTAACAACAAACAACCCTAACCCCCTAACAACAAACAACACTAACCCCCTAACAACAAACAACACTAAACCCCTAACAAGAAACTAACCTAACCCCGTAACAACAAACAACACTAACCCCGTAACAACAAACAACGCTAACCCCCTAACAACAAACAACCCTAACCCCCTAAGAACAAACAACCCTAAACCCCTAACATCAAAGAACAGTAACACCCTATCAACAAACAAAACTAACCCCCTAACAACAAACTCTAACCCCCAAGCAACAAACAACCCTAACTCCTAAAAACCAAAAACACTAACCCACTAACAACAAACAACCATAACCAAAATCAACAAACAACCCTAACACCCTAACAACAAAAAACACTAACCCCCTAACAACAAACAACCCTAAACCCCTAACATCAAACAACACTAACCCCCTAACAACACAAAACACTAATACCCTAACAACAAACAACACTAACACCCTAACAACAAAAACCACTAAACACCAACAAGAAACAACCCCAAACCCCTAACAACAAACAACACCACTCCCTAACAACAAACAACCCTAACCAAACAACAAAAAACTCTAACCCACTAACAACAAACAACACTGACACCCTAACAACAAACAATCCTAACCCCCTAACAACAAACAACACTAACACCCTAACAACAAACAACCCTATCCACCTAAAAACAAACAACACTAACCCCCTAACAACAAACAACCCTAAACCCCTAACATCAAAGAACACTAACACCCTAACAACAAACAACCCTAACCCCCTAACAACAAACACTAACCCCCAAGCAACAAAAAACCCTAACTCCTAAAAACCAAAAACACTAACCCACTAACAGCAAACAACCCTAACCAACAATCAACAAACAACCCTAACACCCTAACAACAAAAAACACTAACCCCCTAACAACAAACAACCCTAAACCCCTAACATCTAACAACACTAACCCACTAACAACACAAGACACTAACACCCTAACAACAAACAACACTAACACCCTAACAACAAAAACCACTAAACCCCAACAAGAAACAACCCTAAACCCCTAACAACAAACAACACCACTCCCTAACAACAAACAACCCTAACCAAACAGCAAAAAACTCTAACCCACTAACAACAAACAACACTAACACCCTAACAAAAAACAACCCTAACCCACGAACAACAAACAACCCTAAACCACTAACAACAAACAACCCTAACGCCCTAACAAGAAACAACACTAACCTCATAACATCAAACAACCCTAAACCCCTAACATCAAACAACACTAACCCACTAACAACACAAAACACTAACACCCTAAGAACAAACAACACTAACACCCTAACAACAAAAACCACTAAACCCCAACAAGAAACAACCCTAAACCCCTAACAAAAAACACTAACCCCCTAACAACAAACAACACTAAACCCCTAACAAGAAACTACCCTAACCCCGTAACAACAAACAACACTAACCCAGTAACAACAAACAACCCTAACACCCAAACAACAAACAACCCTAACCCCCTAAAAACAAACAATCCTAACCCCCGAACAACCAACAACACTAACCCCCTAACCACAATAAACACTAACACCCGAACAACAAAAACCACTAAACCCCAACAAGAAAGAACCTTAAACCCCTAACAACAAACAACCCTAAACCCCTAACAACAAACAACACTAACACCCTAACAACAAACAACCCTAACACCCTAACAACAAACAACACTAACACCCTAACAACAAACAACCCTAACCCCCTAACAACAAACAACACTAACCCCTAACATCAAACAACCCTAAACCCCTAACATCAAAGAACACTAACACCCTAACAACAAACAACCCTAAACCCCTAACAACAAACACTAACACCCAAACAACAAACAAAACTAACCCCTAGAAACCAAAAACACTAACCCACTAACAACAAACAACCCTAACCCACTAACAACAAACAACCCTAACACCCTAGCAACAAACAACACTAACCCCATAACATCAAACAACCCTAAACCCCTAACATCAAACAACACTAACCCCCTAACAACACAAAACACTAACACCCTAACAACAAACAACACTAACACCCTAACAACAAAAACCACTAAACCCCAACAAGAAACAACCCTAAACCCCTAACAACAAACACTAACCCCCTAACAACAAACAACACTAAACCCCTAACAAGAAACTACCCTAACCCCGTAACAAAAAACAACACTAATCCCGTAACAACAAACAACCCTAACCCCCAAACAACAAACATCCCTAACCCCCTTAGAACAAACAATCCTAACCCCTGAACAACCAACAACACTAACCCCCTAACCACAATAAACACTAACACCCTAACAACAAAAACCACTAAACCCCAACAAGAAACAACCCGAAACCCCTAACAACAAAAAACACTAACCCCCTAACAACAAACAACCCTAACCAAACAACAAACAACCCTAACCCACTAACAACAAACAACACTAACACCCTAACAACAAACAACCCTAACCCCCTAACAACAAACAACACTAACACCCTAACAACAAACAACCCTAACCTCCTAACAACAAACAACACTAACCCCCTAACAAAAAACAACCCTAAACCCCTAACATCAAAGATCACTAACACCCTAACAACAAAAAACCCTAACCCCCTAACAACAAACACTAACCCCCAAACAACAAACAATCCTAACCCCTAAAATCCAAAAACACTAACCCACTAACAACAAACAACCCTAACCCACTAACAACAAAAAACCCTCACACCCCAAAAACAAACAACACTATCCCCCTAACAACAAACAACCCTAAACCCCTAACATCAAACAACACTAACCCCCTAACAACACAAAACACTAACACCCTAACAACAAACAACAGTAACCCCGTAACGACAAACAACACTAACCCCCTAAAAACAAACAACCCTAAACCCCTAACATCAAACAACACTAACCCCCTAACAACACAAAACACTAACACCCTAACAACAAACAACACTAACACCCTAACAACAAAAACCACTAAACCCCAACAAGAAACAACCCTAAACCCCTAACAAAAAACCCTAACCCCCTAAGAACAAACAACACTAAACCCCTAACAAGAAACTACCCTAACCCCGTAACAACAAACAACACTAACGCGGTAACAAGAAACAACTCTAACCCCCAAACAACAAACAACACTAATCCCCTAACAACAAACAACCCTAACCCCCTAACAACAAACAATCCTAACCCCCGAACAACCAACAACACTAACCCCCTAACCACAATAAACACTAACACCCGAACAACAAAAACCACTAAACTCCAACAAGAAACAACCCTAAACCCCTAACAACAAACAACACTAACCCCCTAACAACAAGCAACCCTAACCAAACAACAAACAAACCTAACCCACTGACAACAACAACACTAACACCCTAACAACAAACAACCCTAAACCCCTAACAACAAACAACACTAACACCCTAACAAAAAGCAACCCTAACACCCTAACAACAAACAACACTAACCCCCTAAAAACAAACAATCCTAACCCCCGAACAACCAACAACACTAACCCCCTAACCACAATAAACACTAACACCCGAACAACAAAAACCACTAAACCCCAACAAGAAAGAACCTTAAACCCCTAACAACAAACAACCCTAAACCCCTAACAACAAACAACACTAACACCCTAACAACAAACAACCCTAACACCCTAACAACAAACAACACTAACACCCTAACAACAAACAACCCTAACCCCCTAACAGCAAACAACACTAACCCCCTAACATCAAACAACCCTAAACCCCTAACATCAAAGAACACTAACACCCTAACAACAAACAACCCTAAACCCCTAACAACAAACACTAACACCAAAACAACAAACAACACTAACCCCTAGAAACCAAAAACACTAACCCACTAACAACAAACAACCCTAACCCACTAACAACAAACAACCCTAACACCCTAGCAACAAACAACACTAACCCCATAACATCAAACAACCCTAAACCCCTAACATCAAACAACACTAACCCCCTAACAACACAAAACACTAACACCCTAACAACAAACAACACTAACACCCTAACAACAAAAACCACTAAACCCCAACAAGAAACAACCCTAAACCCCTAACAACAAACACTAACCCCCTAACAACAAACAACACTAAACCCCTAACAAGAAACTACCCTAACCCCGTAACAACAAACAACACTAAACCCGTAACAACAAACAACCCTAACCCCCAAACAACAAACATCCCTAACCCCCTAAGAACAAACAATCCTAACCCCTGAACAACCAACAACACTAACCCCCTAACCACAATAAACACTAACACCCTAACAACAAAAACCACTAAACCCCAACAAGAAACAACCCGAAACCCCTAACAACAAAAAACACTAACCCCCTAACAACAAACAACCCTAACCAAACAACAAACAACCCTAACCCACTAACAACAAACAACACTAACACCCTAACAACAAACAACCCTAACCCCCTAACAACAAACAACACTAACACCCTAACAACAAACAACCCTAACCTCCTAACAACAAACAACACTAACCCCCTAACAAAAAACAACCCTAAACCCCTAACATCAAAGATCACTAACACCCTAACAACAAAAAACCCTAACCCCCTAACAACAAACACTAACCCCCAAACAACAAACAATCCTAACCCCTAAAATCCAAAAACACTAACCCACTAACAACAAACAACCCTAACCCACTAACAACAAAAAACCCTCACACCCCAAAAACAAACAACACTATCCCCCTAACAACAAACAACCCTAAACCCCTAACATCAAACAACACTAACCCCCTAACAACACAAAACACTAACACCCTAACAACAAACAACAGTAACCCCGTAACGACAAACAACACTAACCCCCTAAAAACAAACAACCCTAAACCCCTAACATCAAACAACACTAACCCCCTAACAACACAAAACACTAACACCCTAACAACAAACAACACTAACACCCTAACAACAAAAACCACTAAACCCCAACAAGAAACAACCCTAAACCCCTAACAAAAAACCCTAACCCCCTAAGAACAAACAACACTAAACCCCTAACAAGAAACTACCCTAACCCCGTAACAACAAACAACACTAACGCGGTAACAAGAAACAACTCTAACCCCCAAACAACAAACAACACTAATCCCCTAACAACAAACAACCCTAACCCCCTAACAACAAACAATCCTAACCCCCGAACAACCAACAACACTAACCCCCTAACCACAATAAACACTAACACCCGAACAACAAAAACCACTAAACTCCAACAAGAAACAACCCTAAACCCCTAACAACAAACAACACTAACCCCCTAACAACAAGCAACCCTAACCAAACAACAAACAAACCTAACCCACTGACAACAAACAACACTAACACCCTAACAACAAACAACCCTAAACCCCTAACAACAAACAACACTAACACCCTAACAAAAAGCAACCCTAACACCCTAACAACAAACAACACTAACCCCCTAAAAACAAACAATCCTAACCCCCGAACAACCAACAACACTAACCCCCTAACCACAATAAACACTAACACCCGAACAACAAAAACCACTAAACCCCAACAAGAAAGAACCTTAAACCCCTAACAACAAACAACCCTAAACCCCTAACAACAAACAACACTAACACCCTAACAACAAACAACCCTAACACCCTAACAACAAACAACACTAACACCCTAACAACAAACAACCCTAACCCCCTAACAGCAAACAACACTAACCCCCTAACATCAAACAACCCTAAACCCCTAACATCAAAGAACACTAACACCCTAACAACAAACAACCCTAAACCCCTAACAACAAACACTAACACCCAAACAACAAACAACACTAACCCCTAGAAACCAAAAACACTAACCCACTAACAACAAACAACCCTAACCCACTAACAACAAACAACCCTAACACCCTAGCAACAAACAACACTAACCCCATAACATCAAACAACCCTAAACCCCTAACATCAAACAACACTAACCCCCTAACAACACAAAACACTAACACCCTAACAACAAACAACACTAACACCCTAACAACAACACCACTAAACCCCAACAAGAAACAACCCTAAACCCCTAACAACAAACACTAACCCCCTAACAACAAACAACACTAAACCCCTAACAAGAAACTACCCTAACCCCGTAACAAAAAACAACACTAATCCCGTAACAACAAACAACCCTAACCCCCAAACAACAAACATCCCTAACCCCCTAAGAACAAACAATCCTAACCCCTGAACAACCAACAACACTAACCCACTAACCACAATAAACACTAACACCCTAACAACAAAAACCACTAAACCCCAACAAGAAACAACCCGAAACCCCTAACAACAAAAAACACTAACCCCCTAACAACAAACAACCCTAACCAAACAACAAACAACCCTAACCCACTAACAACAAACAACACTAACACCCTAACAACAAACAACCCTAACCCCCTAACAACAAACAACACTAACACCCTAACAACAAACAACCCTAACCTCCTAACAACAAACAACACTAACCCCCTAACAACAAACAATCCTAACCCCCGAACAACCAACAACACTAACCCCCTAACCACAGCAAACACTAACACCCTAACAACAAAAACCACTAAACCCCAACAAGAAACAACCCTAACCCGTAAAAACCAGAAACACTAACCCACTAACAACAAACAACCCTAAACCACTAACAACAAACAACCCTAACACGCTAACAACAAATAACACTAACCCCCTAACAACAAACAACCCTAAACCCCTAACATCAAACAACACTAACCCCCTAACAACACAAAACACTAACACCCTAACAACAAACAACACTAACACCCTAACAACAAAAACCACTAAACCCCAACAAGAAACAACCCTAAACCCCTAACAACAAACACTAACCCCCTAACAACAAACAACACTAAACCCCTAACAAGAAACTACCATAACCCCGTAACAACAAACAACACTAAACCCGTAACAACAAACAATCCTAACCCCCAAACAACAAACAACCCTAAACCCCAAACAACAAACAACTCTAACCCCCTAACAACAAACAATCCTAACCCCCGAACAACCAACAACACTAACCCCCTAACCACAATAAACACTAACACCCTAACAACAAAAACCACTAAACCCCAACAAGAAACAACCCTAAACCCCTAACAACAAACAACACTAACCCCCTAACAACAAACAACCCTAACCAAACAACAAAAAACCCTAACCCACTAACAACAGACAACACTAACACCCTAACAACAAACAACCCTAACTCCCTAACAACAAACAACACTAACACCCTAACAACAAACAACCCTATCCACCTAAAAACAAACAACACTAACCCCCTAACAACAAACAACCCTAACCCCCTAACAACAAACACTAACCCCCAAGCAACAAACAACCCTAACTCTTAAAAACCAAAAACACTAACCCACTAACAACAAACAACCCTAAACCCCTAACATCAAACAACACTAACCCCCTAACAACACAAAACACTAACACCCTAACAACAAACAACACTAACACCCTAACAACAAAAACCACTAAACCCCAACAAGAAACAACCCTAAACCCCTAACAACAAACAATAACCCCCTAACAACAAACAACACTAAACCCCTAACAAGAAACTACCCTAACCCCGTAACAAAAAACAACACTAATCCCGTAACAACAAACAACCCTAACCCCCAAACAACAAACATCCCTAACCCCCTAAGAACAAACAATCCTAACCCCTGAACAGCCAACAACACTAACCCCCTAACCACAATAAACACTAACACCCTAACAACAAAAACCACTAAACCCCAACAAGAAACAACCCGAAACCCCTAACAACAAACACTAACCCACTAACAACAAACAACACTAAACCCCTAACAAGAAACTACCCTAACCCCGTAACAACAAACAATCCTAACCCCCAAACAACAAACAACCCTAAACCCCAAACAACAAACAACTCTAACCCCCTACCAACCAACAACACTAACCCCCTAACCACAATAAACACTAACACCCTAACAACAAAAACCACTAAACCCCAACAAGAAACAACCCTAAACCCCTAACAACAAACAACACTAACCCCCTAACAACAAACAACCCTGACCAAACAACAAAAAACCCTAACCCACTAACAACAAACAACACTAACACTCTAACAACAAACACCCCTAACTCCCTAACAACAAACAACACTAACACCCTAACAACAAACAACCCTATCAACCTAAAAACAAACAACACTAACCCCCTAACAACAAACAACCCTAAACCCCTAACATCAAAGAACACTAACACCCTAACAACAAACAACCCTAACCCCCTAACAACAAACACTAACCCCCAAGCAACAAAAAACCCTAACTCCTAAAAACCAAAAACACTAACCCACTAACAGCAAACAACCCTAACCCACAATCAACAAACAACCCTAACACCCTAACAACAAAAAACACTAACCCCCTAACAACAAACAACCCTAAACCCCTAACACCTAACAACACTAACCCACTAACAACACAAGACACTAACACCCTAACAACAAACAACACTAACACCCTAACAACAAAAACCACTAAACCCCAACAAGAAACAACCCTAAACCCCTAACAACAAACAACACCACTCCCTAACAACAAACAACCCTAACCAAACAGCAAAAAACTCTAACCCACTAACAACAAACAACACTAACACCCTAACAAAAAACAACCCTAACCCACGAACAACAAACAACCCTAAACCACTAACAACAAACAACCCTAACACCCTAACAAGAAACAACACTAACCTCATAAGATCAAACAACCCTAAACCCCTAACATCAAACAACACTAACCCACTAACAACACAAAACACTAACACCCTAAGAACAAACAACACTAACACCCTAACAACAAAAACCACTAAACCCCAACAAGAAACAACCCTAAACCCCTAACAAAAAACACTAACCCCCTAACAACAAACAACACTAAACCCCTAACAAGAAACTACCCTAACCCCGTAACAACAAACAACACTAACCCAGTAACAACAAACAACCCTAACACCCAAACAACAAACAACCCTAACCCCCTAAAAACAAACAATCCTAACCCCCGAACAAACAACAACACTAACCCCCTAACCACAATAAACACTAACAACCGAACAACAAAAACCACTAAACCCCAACAAGAAAGAACCTTAAACCCCTAACAACAAACAACCCTAAACCCCTAACAACAAACAACACTAACACCCTAACAACAAACAACCCTAACCCCCTAACAACAAACAACACTAACCCCCTAACATCAAACAACCCTAAACCCCTAACATCAAAGAACACTAACACCCTAACAACAAACAACCCTAAACCCCTAACAACAAACACTAACACCCAAACAACAAACAACACTAACCCCTAGAAACCAAAAACACTAACCCACTAACAACAAACAACCCTAACCCACTAACAACAAACAACCCTAAACCACTAACAACAAACAACCCTAACACGCTAACAACAAATAACACTAACCCCCTAACAACAAACAACCCTAAACCCCTAACATCAAACAACACTAACCCCCTAACAACACAAAACACTAACACCCTAACAACAAACAACACTAACACCCTAACAACAAAAACCACTAAACCCCAACAAGAAACAACCCTAAACCCCTAACAACAAACACTAACCCCCTAACAACAAACAACACTAAACCCCTAACAAGAAACTACCCTAACCCCGTAACAACAAACAACACTAAACACGTAACAACAAACAATCCTAACCCCCAAACAACAAACAACCCTAAACCCCAAACAACAAACAACTCTAACCCCCTAACAACAAACAATCCTAACCCCCGAACAACCAACAACACTAACCCCCTAACCACAATAAACACTAACACCCTAACAACAAAAACCACTAAACCCCAACAAGAAACAACCCTAAACCCCTAACAACAAACAACACTAACCCCCTAACAACAAACAACCCTAACCAAACAACAAAAAACCCTAACCCACTAACAACAGACAACACTAACACCCTAACAACAAACAACCCTAACTCCCTAACAACAAACAACACTAACACCCTAACAACAAACAACCCTATCCACCTAAAAACAAACAACACTAACCCCCTAACAACAAACAACCCTAACCCCCTAACAACAAACACTAACCCCCAAGCAACAAACAACCCTAACTCTTAAAAACCAAAAACACTAACCCACTAACAACAAACAACCCTAAACCCCTAACATCAAACAACACTAACCCCCTAACAACACAAAACACTAACACCCTAACAACAAACAACACTAACACCCTAACAACAAAAACCACTAAACACCAACAAAAAACAACCCTAAACCCCTAACAACAAACACTAACCCCCTAACAACAAACAACACTAAACCCCTAACAAGAAACTACCCTAACACCGTAACAACAAACAACACTAACCCCGTAACAACAAACAATCCTAACCCCCAAACAACAAACAACCCTAAACCCCAAACAACAAACAACTCTAACCCCCTAACAACCCACAACACTAACCCCCTAACCACAATAAACACTAACACCCTAACAACAAAAACCACTAAACCCCAACAAGAAACAACCCTAAACCCCTAACAACAAACAACACTAACCCCCTAACAACAAACAACCCTGACCAAACAACAAAAAACCCTAACCCACTAACAACAAACAACACTAACACTCTAACAACAAACAACCCTAACTCCCTAACAACAAACAACACTAACACCCTAACAACAAACAACCCTATCAACCTAAAAACAAACAACACTAACCCCCTAACAACAAACAACCCTAAACCCCTAACATCAAAGAACACTAACACCCTAACAACAAACAACCCTAACCCCCTAACAACAAACACTAACCCCCAAGCAACAAAAAACCCTAACTCCTAAAAACCAAAAACACTAACCCACTAACAGCAAACAACCCTAACCCAAAATCAACAAACAACCCTAACACCCTAACAACAAAAAACACTAACCCCCTAACAACAAACAACCCTAAACCCCTAACACCTAACAACACTAACCCACTAACAACACAAGACACTAACACCCTAAAAACAAACAACACTAACACCCTAACAACAAAAACCACTAAACCCCAACAAGAAACAACCCTAAACCCCTAACAACAAACAACACCACTCCCTAACAACAAACAACCCTAACCAAACAGCAAAAAACTCTAACCCACTAACAACAAACAACACTAACACCCTAACAAAAAACAACCCTAACCCACGAACAACAAACAACCCTAAACCACTAACAACAAACAACCCTAACACCCTAACAAGAAACAACACTAACCTCATAAGATCAAACAACCCTAAACCCCTAACATCAAACAACACTAACCCACTAACAACACAAAACACTAACACCCTAAGAACAAACAACACTAACACCCTAACAACAAAAACCACTAAACCCCAACAAGAAACAACCCTAAACCCCTAACAAAAAACACTAACCCCCTAACAACAAACAACACTAAACCCCTAACAAGAAACTACCCTAACCCCGTAACAACAAACAACACTAACCCAGTAACAACAAACAACCCTAACACCCAAACAACAAACAACCCTAACCCCCTAAAAACAAACAATCCTAACCCCCGAACAAACAACAACACTAACCCCCTAACCACAATAAACACTAACAACCGAACAACAAAAACCACTAAACCCCAACAAGAAAGAACCTTAAACCCCTAACAACAAACAACCCTAAACCCCTAACAACAAACAACACTAACACCCTAACAACAAACAACCCTAACCCCCTAACAACAAACAACACTAACCCCCTAACATCAAACAACCCTAAACCCCTAACATCAAAGAACACTAACACCCTAACAACAAACAACCCTAAACCCCTAACAACAAACACTAACACCCAAACAACAAACAACACTAACCCCTAGAAACCAAAAACACTAACCCACTAACAACAAACAACCCTAACCCACTAACAACAAACAACCCTAACACCCTAGCAACAAACAACACTAACCCCATAACATCAAACAACCCTAAACCCCTAACATCAAACAACACTAACCCCCTAACAACACAAAACACTAACACCCTAACAACAAACAACACTAACACCCTAACAACAAAAACCACTAAACCCCAACAAGAAACAACCCGAAACCCCTAACAACAAAAAACACTAATCCCCTAACAACAAACAACCCTAACCAAACAACAAACAACCCTAACCCACTAACAACAAACAACACTAACACCCTAACAACAAACAACCCTAACCCCCTAACAACAAACAACACTAACACCCTAACAACAAACAACCCTAACCTCCTAACAACAAACAACACTAACCCCCTAACAAAAAACAACCCTAAACCCCTAACATCAAAGAACACTAACACCCTAACAACAAAAAACCCTAACCCCCTAACAACAAACACTAACCCCAAAACAACAAAGAATCCTAACCCCTAAAATCCAAAAACACTAACCCACTAACAACAAACAACCCTAACCCACTAACAACAAAAAACCCTCACACCCCAAAAACAAACAACACTATCCCCCTAACAAAAAACAACCCTAAACCCCTAACATCAAACAACACTAACCCCCTAACAACACAAAACACTAACACCCTAACAACAAACAACAGTAACCCCGTAACGACAAACAACACTAACCCCCTAAAAACAAACAACCCTAAACCCCTAACATCAAACAACACTAACCCCCTAACAACACAAAACACTAACACCCTAACAACAAACAACACTAACACCCTAACAACAAAAACCACTAAACCCCAACAAGAAACAACCCTAAACCCCTAACAAAAAACCCTAACCCCCTAAGAACAAACAACACTAAACCCCTAACAAGAAACTACCCTAACCCCGTAACAACAAACAACACTAACGCGGTAACAACAAACAACTCTAACCCCCAAACAACAAACAACACTAACCCCCTAACAACAAACAACCCTAACCCCCTAACAACAAACAATCCTAACCCCCGAACAACCAACAACACTAACCCCCTAACCACAATAAACACTAACACCCGAACAACAAAAACCACTAAACTCCAACAAGAAACAACCCTAAACCCCTAACAACAAACACTAACCCCCTAACAACAAACAACACTAAACCCCTAACAAGAAACTACCCTAACCCCGTAACAACAAACAACACTAAACCCGTAACAACAAACAATCCTAACCCCCAAACAACAAACAACCCTAAACCCCAAACAACAAACAACTCTAACCCCCTAACAACAAACAATCCTAACCCCCGAACAACCAACAACACTAACCCCCTAACCACAATAAACACTAACACCCTAACAACAAAAACCACTAAACCCCAACAAGAAACAACCCTAAACCCCTAACAACAAACAACACTAACCCCCTAACAACAAACAACCCTAACCAAACAACAAAAAACCCTAACCCACTAACAACAGACAACACTAACACCCTAACAACAAACAACCCTAACTCCCTAACAACAAACAACACTAACACCCTAACAACAAACAACCCTATCCACCTAAAAACAAACAACGCTAACCCCCTAACAACAAACAACCCTAACCCCCTAACAACAAACACTAACCCCCAAGCAACAAACAACCCTAACTCTTAAAAACCAAAAACACTAACCCACTAACAACAAACAACCCTAAACCCCTAACATCAAACAACACTAACCCCCTAACAACACAAAACACTAACACCCTAACAACAAACAACACTAACACCCTAACAACAAAAACCACTAAACACCAACAAAAAACAACCCTAAACCCCTAACAACAAACACTAACCCACTAACAACAAACAACACTAAACCCCTAACAAGAAACTACCCTAACCCCGTAACAACAAACAATCCTAACCCCCAAACAACAAACAACCCTAAACCCCAAACAACAAACAACTCTAACCCCCTACCAACCAACAACACTAACCCCCTAACCACAATAAACACTAACACCCTAACAACAAAAACCACTAAACCCCAACAAGAAACAACCCTAAACCCCTAACAACAAACAACACTAACCCCCTAACAACAAACAACCCTGACCAAACAACAAAAAACCCTAACCCACTAACAACAAACAACACTAACACTCTAACAACAAACAACCCTAACTCCCTAACAACAAACAACACTAACACCCTAACAACAAACAACCCTATCAACCTAAAAACAAACAACACTAACCCCCTAACAACAAACAACCCTAAACCCCTAACATCAAAGAACACTAACACCCTAACAACAAACAACCCTAACCCCCTAACAACAAACACTAACCCCCAAGCAACAAAAAACCCTAACTCCTAAAAACCAAAAACACTAACCCACTAACAGCAAACAACCCTAACCCACAATCAACAAACAACCCTAACACCCTAACAACAAAAAACACTAACCCCCTAACAACAAACAACCCTAAACCCCTAACACCTAACAACACTAACCCACTAACAACACAAGACACTAACACCCTAACAACAAACAACACTAACACCCTAACAACAAAAACCACTAAACCCCAACAAGAAACAACCCTAAACCCCTAACAACAAACAACACCACTCCCTAACAACAAACAACCCTAACCAAACAGCAAAAAACTCTAACCCACTAACAACAAACAACACTAACACCCTAACAAAAAACAACCCTAACCCACGAACAACAAACAACCCTAAACCACTAACAACAAACAACCCTAACACCCTAACAAGAAACAACACTAACCTCATAAGATCAAACAACCCTAAACCCCTAACATCAAACAACACTAACCCACTAACAACACAAAACACTAACACCCTAAGAACAAACAACACTAACACCCTAACAACAAAAACCACTAAACCCCAACAAGAAACAACCCTAAACCCCTAACAAAAAACACTAACCCCCTAACAACAAACAACACTAAACCCCTAACAAGAAACTACCCTAACCCCGTAACAACAAACAACACTAACCCAGTAACAACAAACAACCCTAACACCCAAACAACAAACAACCCTAACCCCCTAAAAACAAACAATCCTAACCCCCGAACAAACAACAACACTAACCCCCTAACCACAATAAACACTAACAACCGAACAACAAAAACCACTAAACCCCAACAAGAAAGAACCTTAAACCCCTAACAACAAACAACCCTAAACCCCTAACAACAAACAACACTAACACCCTAACAACAAACAACCCTAACCCCCTAACAACAAACAACACTAACCCCCTAACATCAAACAACCCTAAACCCCTAACATCAAAGAACACTAACACCCTAACAACAAACAACCCTAAACCCCTAACAACAAACACTAACACCCAAACAACAAACAACACTAACCCCTAGAAACCAAAAACACTAACCCACTAACAACAAACAACCCTAACCCACTAACAACAAACAACCCTAAACCACTAACAACAAACAACCCTAACACGCTAACAACAAATAACACTAACCCCCTAACAACAAACAACCCTAAACCCCTAACATCAAACAACACTAACCCCCTAACAACACAAAACACTAACACCCTAACAACAAACAACACTAACACCCTAACAACAAAAACCACTAAACCCCAACAAGAAACAACCCTAAACCCCTAACAACAAACACTAACCCCCTAACAACAAACAACACTAAACCCCTAACAAGAAACTACCCTAACCCCGTAACAACAAACAACACTAAACCCGTAACAACAAACAATCCTAACCCCCAAACAACAAACAACCCTAAACCCCAAACAACAAACAACTCTAACCCCCTAACAACAAACAATCCTAACCCCCGAACAACCAACAACACTAACCCCCTAACCACAATAAACACTAACACCCTAACAACAAAAACCACTAAACCCCAACAAGAAACAACCCTAAACCCCTAACAACAAACAACACTAACCCCCTAACAACAAACAACCCTAACCAAACAACAAAAAACCCTAACCCACTAACAACAGACAACACTAACACCCTAACAACAAACAACCCTAACTCCCTAACAACAAACAACACTAACACCCTAACAACAAACAACCCTATCCACCTAAAAACAAACAACACTAACCCCCTAACAACAAACAACCCTAACCCCCTAACAACAAACACTAACCCCCAAGCAACAAACAACCCTAACTCTTAAAAACCAAAAACACTAACCCACTAACAACAAACAACCCTAAACCCCTAACATCAAACAACACTAACCCCCTAACAACACAAAACACTAACACCCTAACAACAAACAACACTAACACCCTAACAACAAAAACCACTAAACACCAACAAAAAACAACCCTAAACCCCTAACAACAAACACTAACCCCCTAACAACAAACAACACTAAACCCCTAACAAGAAACTACCCTAACACCGTAACAACAAACAACACTAACCCCGTAACAACAAACAATCCTAACCCCCAAACAACAAACAACCCTAAACCCCAAACAACAAACAACTCTAACCCCCTAACAACCCACAACACTAACCCCCTAACCACAATAAACACTAACACCCTAACAACAAAAACCACTAAACCCCAACAAGAAACAACCCTAAACCCCTAACAACAAACAACACTAACCCCCTAACAACAAACAACCCTGACCAAACAACAAAAAACCCTAACCCACTAACAACAAACAACACTAACACTCTAACAACAAACAACCCTAACTCCCTAACAACAAACAACACTAACACCCTAACAACAAACAACCCTATCAACCTAAAAACAAACAACACTAACCCCCTAACAACAAACAACCCTAAACCCCTAACATCAAAGAACACTAACACCCTAACAACAAACAACCCTAACCCCCTAACAACAAACACTAACCCCCAAGCAACAAAAAACCCTAACTCCTAAAAACCAAAAACACTAACCCACTAACAGCAAACAACCCTAACCCAAAATCAACAAACAACCCTAACACCCTAACAACAAAAAACACTAACCCCCTAACAACAAACAACCCTAAACCCCTAACACCTAACAACACTAACCCACTAACAACACAAGACACTAACACCCTAAAAACAAACAACACTAACACCCTAACAACAAAAACCACTAAACCCCAACAAGAAACAACCCTAAACCCCTAACAACAAACAACACCACTCCCTAACAACAAACAACCCTAACCAAACAGCAAAAAACTCTAACCCACTAACAACAAACAACACTAACACCCTAACAAAAAACAACCCTAACCCACGAACAACAAACAACCCTAAACCACTAACAACAAACAACCCTAACACCCTAACAAGAAACAACACTAACCTCATAAGATCAAACAACCCTAAACCCCTAACATCAAACAACACTAACCCACTAACAACACAAAACACTAACACCCTAAGAACAAACAACACTAACACCCTAACAACAAAAACCACTAAACCCCAACAAGAAACAACCCTAAACCCCTAACAAAAAACACTAACCCCCTAACAACAAACAACACTAAACCCCTAACAAGAAACTACCCTAACCCCGTAACAACAAACAACACTAACCCAGTAACAACAAACAACCCTAACACCCAAACAACAAACAACCCTAACCCCCTAAAAACAAACAATCCTAACCCCCGAACAAACAACAACACTAACCCCCTAACCACAATAAACACTAACAACCGAACAACAAAAACCACTAAACCCCAACAAGAAAGAACCTTAAACCCCTAACAACAAACAACCCTAAACCCCTAACAACAAACAACACTAACACCCTAACAACAAACAACCCTAACCCCCTAACAACAAACAACACTAACCCCCTAACATCAAACAACCCTAAACCCCTAACATCAAAGAACACTAACACCCTAACAACAAACAACACTAAACCCCTAACAACAAACACTAACACCCAAACAACAAACAACACTAACCCCTAGAAACCAAAAACACTAACCCACTAACAACAAACAACCCTAACCCACTAACAACAAACAACCCTAACACCCTAGCAACAAACAACACTAACCCCATAACATCAAACAACCCTAAACCCCTAACATCAAACAACACTAACCCCCTAACAACACAAAACACTAACACCCTAACAACAAACAACACTAACACCCTAACAACAAAAACCACTAAACCCCAACAAGAAACAACCCGAAACCCCTAACAACAAAAAACACTAATCCCCTAACAACAAACAACCCTAACCAAACAACAAACAACCCTAACCCACTAACAACAAACAACACTAACACCCTAACAACAAACAACCCTAACCCCCTAACAACAAACAACACTAACACCCTAACAACAAACAACCCTAACCTCCTAACAACAAACAACACTAACCCCCTAACAAAAAACAACCCTAAACCCCTAACATCAAAGAACACTAACACCCTAACAACAAAAAACCCTAACCCCCTAACAACAAACACTAACCCCAAAACAACAAACAATCCTAACCCCTAAAATCCAAAAACACTAACCCACTAACAACAAACAACCCTAACCCACTAACAACAAAAAACCCTCACACCCCAAAAACAAACAACACTATCCCCCTAACAAAAAACAACCCTAAACCCCTAACATCAAACAACACTAACCCCCTAACAACACAAAACACTAACACCCTAACAACAAACAACAGTAACCCCGTAACGACAAACAACACTAACCCCCTAAAAACAAACAACCCTAAACCCCTAACATCAAACAACACTAACCCCCTAACAACACAAAACACTAACACCCTAACAACAAACAACACTAACACCCTAACAACAAAAACCACTAAACCCCAACAAGAAACAACCCTAAACCCCTAACAAAAAACCCTAACCCCCTAAGAACAAACAACACTAAACCCCTAACAAGAAACTACCCTAACCCCGTAACAACAAACAACACTAACGCGGTAACAACAAACAACTCTAACCCCCAAACAACAAACAACACTAACCCCCTAACAACAAACAACCCTAACCCCCTAACAACAAACAATCCTAACCCCCGAACAACCAACAACACTAACCCCCTAACCACAATAAACACTAACACCCGAACAACAAAAACCACTAAACTCCAACAAGAAACAACCCTAAACCCCTAACAACAAACAACACTAACCCCCTAACAACAAGCAACCCTAACCAAACAACAAACAAACCTAACCCACTGACAACAAACAACACTAACACCCTAACAACAAACAACCCTAAACCCCTAACAACAAACAACACTAACACCCTAACAAAAAGCAACCCTAACCCCCTAACAACAAACAACACTAACCCCCTAACAACAAACAACCCTAACCAAACAACAAACAACCCTAACCCACTAACAACAAACAACACTAACACCCTAACAAAAAACAACCCTAACCCCCTAACAACAAACAACCCTAACACCCTAACAACAAACAACACTAACCCCATAACACCAAACAACCCTAAACCCCTAACATCAAACAACACTAACCCCCTAACAACACAAAACACTAACACCCTAACAAGAAACAACACTAACACCCTAACAACAAAAACCAATAAACCCCAACAAGAAACAACCCTGAACCCCTATCAATAAACACTAACCCCCTAACAACAAACAACACTAAACCCCTAACAAGAAACTACCCTAACCCTGTAACAACAAACAACACTAACCCCGTAACAACAAACAACCCTAACCCCCAAACAACAAACAACCCTAACCCCCTAACAACAAACAATCCTAACCCCCGAACAACCAACAACACTAACCCCCTAACCAAAATAAACACTAACACCCTAACAACAAAAACCACTAAACCCCAACAAGAAACAACCCTAAACCCCTAACAACAAACAACACTAACCCCCTAACAACAAACAACCCTAACCAAACAACAAACAACCCTAACCCACTAACAACAAACAACACTAACACCCTAAGAACAAACAACCCTAACCCCCTAACAACAAACAACACTAACACCCTAACAACAAACAACCCTAACCCCCTAACAACAAACAACACTAACCCCCTAACAACAAACAACACTAAACCCCTAACAAGAAACTAACCTAACCCCGTAACAACAAACAACACTAACCCCGTAACAACAAACAACCCTAACCCCCTAACAACAAACAACCCTAACCCCCTAAGAACAAACAACCCTAAACCCCTAACATCAAAGAACAGTAACACCCTATCAACAAACAAAACTAACCCCCTAACAACAAACTCTAACCCCCAAGCAACAAACAACCCTAACTCCTAAAAACCAAAAACACTAACCCACTAACAACAAACAACCATAACCAAAATCAACAAACAACCCTAACATCCTAACAACAAAAAACACTAACCCCCTAACAACAAACAACCCTAAACCCCTAACATCAAACAACACTAACCCCCTAACAACACAAAACACTAATACCCTAACAACAAACAACACTAACACCCTAACAACAAAAACCACTAAACACCAACAAGAAACAACCCCAAACCCCTAACAACAAACAACACCACTCCCTAACAACAAACAACCCTAACCAAACAACAAAAAACTCTAACCCACTAACAACAAACAACACTGACACCCTAACAACAAACAATCCTAACCCCCTAACAACAAACAACACTAACCCCCTAACAACAAACAACCCTAAACCCCTAACATCAAAGAACACTAACACCCTAACAACAAACAACCCTAACCCCCTAACAACAAACACTAACCCCCAAGCAACAAAAAACCCTAACTCCTAAAAACCAAAAACACTAACCCACTAACAGCAAACAACCCTAACCAACAATCAACAAACAACCCTAACACCCTAACAACAAAAAACACTAACCCCCTAACAACAAACAACCCTAAACCCCTAACATCTAACAACACTAACCCACTAACAACACAAGACACTAACACCCTAACAACAAACAACACTAACACCCTAACAACAAAAACCACTAAACCCCAACAAGAAACAACCCTAAACCCCTAACAACAAACAACACCACTCCCTAACAACAAACAACCCTAACCAAACAGCAAAAAACTCTAACCCACTAACAACAAACAACACTAACACCCTAACAAAAAACAACCCTAACCCACGAACAACAAACAACCCTAAACCACTAACAACAAACAACCCTAACACCCTAACAACAAACAACACTAACCTCATAACATCAAACAACCCTAAACCCCTAACATCAAACAACACTAACCCACTAACAACACAAAACACTAACACCCTAAGAACAAACAACACTAACACCCTAACAACAAAAACCACTAAACCCCAACAAGAAACAACCCTAAACCCCTAACAAAAAACACTAACCCCCTAACAACAAACAACACTAAACCCCTAACAAGAAACTACCCTAACCCCGTAACAACAAACAACACTAACCCAGTAACAACAAACAACCCTAACACCCAAACAACAAACAACCCTAACCCCCTAAAAACAAACAATCCTAACCCCCGAACAACCAACAACACTAACCCCCTAACCACAATAAACACTAACACCCGAACAACAAAAACCACTAAACCCCAACAAGAAAGAACCTTAAACCCCTAACAACAAACAACCCTAAACCCCTAACAACAAACAACACTAACACCCTAACAACAAACAACCCTAACACCCTAACAACAAACAACACTAACACCCTAACAACAAACAACCCTAACCCCCTAACAACAAACAACACTAACCCCTAACATCAAACAACCCTAAACCCCTAACATCAAAGAACACTAACACCCTAACAACAAACAACCCTAAACCCCTAACAACAAACACTAACACCCAAACAACAAACAAAACTAACCCCTAGAAACCAAAAACACTAACCCACTAACAACAAACAACCCTAACCCACTAACAACAAACAACCCTAACACCCTAGCAACAAACAACACTAACCCCATAACATCAAACAACCCTAAACCCCTAACATCAAACAACACTAACCCCCTAACAACACAAAACACTAACACCCTAACAACAAACAACACTAACACCCTAACAACAAAAACCACTAAACCCCAACAAGAAACAACCCTAAACCCCTAACAACAAACACTAACCCCCTAACAACAAACAACACTAAACCCCTAACAAGAAACTACCCTAACCCCGTAACAAAAAACAACACTAATCCCGTAACAACAAACAACCCTAACCCCCAAACAACAAACATCCCTAACCCCCTTAGAACAAACAATCCTAACCCCTGAACAACCAACAACACTAACCCCCTAACCACAATAAACACTAACACCCTAACAACAAAAACCACTAAACCCCAACAAGAAACAACCCGAAACCCCTAACAACAAAAAACACTAACCCCCTAACAACAAACAACCCTAACCAAACAACAAACAACCCTAACCCACTAACAACAAACAACACTAACACCCTAACAACAAACAACCCTAACCCCCTAACAACAAACAACACTAACACCCTAACAACAAACAACCTTAACCTCCTAACAACAAACAACACTAACCCCCTAACAAAAAACAACCCTAAACCCCTAACATCAAAGATCACTAACACCCTAACAACAAAAAACCCTAACCCCCTAACAACAAACACTAACCCCCAAACAACAAACAATCCTAACCCCTAAAATCCAAAAACACTAACCCACTAACAACAAACAACCCTAACCCACTAACAACAAAAAACCCTCACACCCCAAAAACAAACAACACTATCCCCCTAACAACAAACAACCCTAAACCCCTAACATCAAACAACACTAACCCCCTAACAACACAAAACACTAACACCCTAACAACAAACAACAGTAACCCCGTAACGACAAACAACACTAACCCCCTAAAAACAAACAACCCTAAACCCCTAACATCAAACAACACTAACCCCCTAACAACACAAAACACTAACACCCTAACAACAAACAACACTAACACCCTAACAACAAAAACCACTAAACCCCAACAAGAAACAACCCTAAACCCCTAACAAAAAACCCTAACCCCCTAAGAACAAACAACACTAAACCCCTAACAAGAAACTACCCTAACCCCGTAACAACAAACAACACTAACGCGGTAACAAGAAACAACTCTAACCCCCAAACAACAAACAACACTAATCCCCTAACAACAAACAACCCTAACCCCCTAACAACAAACAATCCTAACCCCCGAACAACCAACAACACTAACCCCCTAACCACAATAAACACTAACACCCGAACAACAAAAACCACTAAACTCCAACAAGAAACAACCCTAAACCCCTAACAACAAACAACACTAACCCCCTAACAACAAGCAACCCTAACCAAACAACAAACAAACCTAACCCACTGACAACAAACAACACTAACACCCTAACAACAAACAACCCTAAACCCCTAACAACAAACAACACTAACACCCTAACAAAAAGCAACCCTAACACCCTAACAACAAACAACACTAACCCCCTGAAAACAAACAATCCTAACCCCCGAACAACCAACAACACTAACCCCCTAACCACAATAAACACTAACACCCGAACAACAAAAACCACTAAACCCCAACAAGAAAGAACCTTAAACCCCTAACAACAAACAACCCTAAACCCCTAACAACAAACAACACTAACACCCTAACAACAAACAACCCTAACACCCTAACAACAAACAACACTAACACCCTAACAACAAACAACCCTAACCCCCTAACAGCAAACAACACTAACCCCCTAACATCAAACAACCCTAAACCCCTAACATCAAAGAACACTAACACCCTAACAACAAACAACCCTAAACCCCTAACAACAAACACTAACACCCAAACAACAAACAACACTAACCCCTAGAAACCAAAAACACTAACCCACTAACAACAAACAACCCTAACCCACTAACAACAAACAACCCTAACACCCTAGCAACAAACAACACTAACCCCATAACATCAAACAACCCTAAACCCCTAACATCAAACAACACTAACCCCCTAACAACACAAAACACTAACACCCTAACAACAAACAACACTAACACCCTAACAACAAAAACCACTAAACCCCAACAAGAAACAACCCTAAACCCCTAACAACAAACACTAACCCCCTAACAACAAACAACACTAAACCCCTAACAAGAAACTACCCTAACCCCGTAACAAAAAACAACACTAATCCCGTAACAACAAACAACCCTAACCCCAAACAACAAACATCCCTAACCCCCTAAGAACAAACAATCCTAACCCCTGAACAACCAACAACACTAACCCCCTAACCACAATAAACACTAACACCCTAACAACAAAAACCAATAAACCCCAACAAGAAACAACCCGAAACCCCTAACAACAAAAAACACTAACCCCCTAACAACAAACAACCCTAACCAAACAAAAAACAACCCTAACCCACTAACAACAAACAACACTAACACCCTAACAACAAACAACCCTAACCCCCTAACAACAAACAACACTAACACCCTAACAACAAACAACCCTAACCTCCTAACAACAAACAACACTAACCCCCTAACAAAAAACAACCCTAAACCCCTAACATCAAAGATCACTAACACCCTAACAACAAAAAACCCTAACCCCCTAACAACAAACACTAACCCCCAAACAACAAACAATCCTAACCCCTAAAATCCAAAAACACTAACCCACTAACAACAAACAACCCTAACCCACTAACAACAAAAAACCCTCACACCCCAAAAACAAACAACACTATCCCCCTAACAACAAACAACCCTAAACCCCTAACATCAAACAACACTAACCCCCTAACAACACAAAACACTAACACCCTAACAACAAACAACAGTAACCCCGTAACGACAAACAACACTAACCCCCTAAAAACAAACAACCCTAAACCCCTAACATCAAACAACACTAACCCCCTAACAACACAAAACACTAACACCCTAACAACAAACAACACTAACACCCTAACAACAAAAACCACTAAACCCCAACAAGAAACAACCCTAAACCCCTAACAAAAAACCCTAACCCCCTAAGAACAAACAACACTAAACCCCTAACAAGAAACTACCCTAACCCCGTAACAACAAACAACACTAACGCGGTAACAAGAAACAACTCTAACCCCCAAACAACAAACAACACTAATCCCCTAACAACAAACAACCCTAACCCCCTAACAACAAACAATCCTAACCCCCGAACAACCAACAACACTAACCCCCTAACCACAATAAACACTAACACCCGAACAACAAAAACCACTAAACTCCAACAAGAAACAACCCTAAACCCCTAACAACAAACAACACTAACCCCCTAACAACAAGCAACCCTAACCAAACAACAAACAAACCTAACCCACTGACAACAAACAACACTAACACCCTAACAACAAACAACCCTAAACCCCTAACAACAAACAACACTAAAACCCTAACAAAAAGCAACCCTAACACCCTAACAACAAACAACACTAACCCCCTAAAAACAAACAATCCTAACCCCCGAACAACCAACAACACTAACCCCCTAACCACAATAAACACTAACACCCGAACAACAAAAACCACTAAACCCCAACAAGAAAGAACCTTAAACCCCTAACAACAAACAACCCTAAACCCCTAACAACAAACAACACTAACACCCTAACAACAAACAACCCTAACACCCTAACAACAAACAACACTAACACCCTAACAACAAACAACCCTAACCCCCTAACAGCAAACAACACTAACCCCCTAACATCAAACAACCCTAAACCCCTAACATCAAAGAACACTAACACCCTAACAACAAACAACCCTAAACCCCTAACAACAAACACTAACACCCAAACAACAAACAACACTAACCCCTAGAAACCAAAAACACTAACCCACTAACAACAAACAACCCTAACCCACTAACAACAAACAACCCTAACACCCTAGCAACAAACAACACTAACCCCATAACATCAAACAACCCTAAACCCCTAACATCAAACAACACTAACCCCCTAACAACACAAAACACTAACACCCTAACAACAAACAACACTAACACCCTAACAACAAAAACCACTAAACCCCAACAAGAAACAACCCTAAACCCCTAACAACAAACACTAACCCCCTAACAACAAACAACACTAAACCCCTAACAAGAAACTACCCTAACCCCGTAACAAAAAACAACACTAATCCCGTAACAACAAACAACCCTAACCCCCAAACAACAAACATCCCTAACCCCCTAAGAACAAACAATCCTAACCCCTGAACAACCAACAACACTAACCCCCTAACCACAATAAACACTAACACCCTAACAACAAAAACCACTAAACCCCAACAAGAAACAACCCGAAACCCCTAACAACAAAAAACACTAACCCCCTAACAACAAACAACCCTAACCAAACAACAAACAACCCTAACCCACTAACAACAAACAACACTAACACCCTAACAACAAACAACCCTAACCCCCTAACAACAAACAACACTAACACCCTAACAACAAACAACCCTAACCTCCTAACAACAAACAACACTAACCCCCTAACAACAAACAATCCTAACCCCCGAACAACCAACAACACTAACACCCTAACCACAGCAAACACTAACACCCTAACAACAAAAACCACTAAACCCCAACAAGAAACAACCCTAACCCGTAAAAACCAGAAACACTAACCCACTAACAACAAACAACCCTAAACCACTAACAACAAACAACCCTAACACGCTAACAACAAATAACACTAACCCCCTAACAACAAACAACCCTAAACCCCTAACATCAAACAACACTAACCCCCTAACAACACAAAACACTAACACCCTAACAACAAACAACACTAACACCCTAACAACAAAAACCACTAAACCCCAACAAGAAACAACCCTAAACCCCTAACAACAAACACTAACCCCCTAACAACAAACAACACTAAACCCCTAACAAGAAACTACCATAACCCCGTAACAACAAACAACACTAAACCCGTAACAACAAACAATCCTAACCCCCAAACAACAAACAACCCTAAACCCCAAACAACAAACAACTCTAACCCCCTAACAACAAACAATCCTAACCCCCGAACAACCAACAACACTAACCCCCTAACCACAATAAACACTAACACCCTAACAACAAAAACCACTAAACCCCAACAAGAAACAACCCTAAACCCCTAACAACAAACAACGCTAACCCCCTAACAACAAACAACCCTAACCAAACAACAAAAAACCCTAACCCACTAACAACAGACAACACTAACACCCTAACAACAAACAACCCTAACTCCCTAACAACAAACAACACTAACACCCTAACAACAAACAACCCTATCCACCTAAAAACAAACAACACTAACCCCCTAACAACAAACAACCCTAACCCCCTAACAACAAACACTAACCCCCAAGCAACAAACAACCCTAACTCTTAAAAACCAAAAACACTAACCCACTAACAACAAACAACCCTAAACCCCTAACATCAAACAACACTAACCCCCTAACAACACAAAACACTAACACCCTAACAACAAACAACACTAACACCCTAACAACAAAAACCACTAAACACCAACAAAAAACAACCCTAAACCCCTAACAACAAACACTAACCCACTAACAACAAACAACACTAAACCCCTAACAAGAAACTACCCTAACCCCGTAACAACAAACAACACTAACCCCGTAACAACAAACAATCCTAACCCCCAAACAACAAACAACCCTAAACCCCTAACATCAAAGAACACTAACACCCTAACAACAAACAACCCTAAACCCCTAACATCTAACAACACTAACCCACTAACAACACAAGACACTAACACCCTAACAACAAACAACACTAACACCCTAACAACAAAAACCACTAAACCCCAACAAGAAACAACCCTAAACCCCTAACAACAAACAACACCACTCCCTAACAACAAACAACCCTAACCAAACAGCAAAAAACTCTAACCCACTAACAACAAACAACACTAACACCCTAACAAAAAACAACCCTAACCCACGAACAACAAACAACCCTAAACCACTAACAACAAACAACCCTAACACCCTAACAACAAACAACACTAACCTCATAACATCAAACAACCCTAAACCCCTAACATCAAACAACACTAACCCACTAACAACACAAAACACTAACACCCTAAGAACAAACAACACTAACACCCTAACAACAAAAACCACTAAACCCCAACAAGAAACAACCCTAAACCCCTAACAAAAAACACTAACCCCCTAACAACAACCAACACTAAACCCCTAACAAGAAACTACCCTAACCCCGTAACAACAAACAACACTAACCCCCTAACAACAAGCAACCCTAACCAAACAACAAACAAACCTAACCCACTGACAACAAACAACACTAACACCCTAACAACAAACAACCCTAAACCCCTAACAACAAACAACACTAACACCCTAACAAAAAGCAACCCTAACCCCCTAACAACAAACAACACTAACCCCCTAACAACAAACAACCCTAACCAAACAACAAACAACCCTAACCCACTAACAACAAACAACACTAACACCCTAACAAAAAACAACCCTAACCCCCTAACAACAAACAACCCTAACACCCTAACAACAAACAACACTAACCCCATAACACCAAACAACCCTAAACCCCTAACATCAAACAACACTAACCCCCTAACAACACAAAACACTAACACCCTAACAAGAAACAACACTAACACCCTAACAACAAAAACCAATAAACCCCAACAAGAAACAACCCTGAACCCCTATCAATAAACACTAACCCCCTAACAACAAACAACACTAAACCCCTAACAAGAAACTACCCTAACCCCGTAACAACAAACAACACTAACCCCGTAACAACAAACAACCCTAACCCCCAAACAACAAACAACCCTAACCCCCTAACAACAAACAATCCTAACCCCCGAACAACCAACAACACTAACCCCCTAACCAAAATAAACACTAACACCCTAACAACAAAAACCACTAAACCCCAACAAGAAACAACCCTAAACCCCTAACAACAAACAACACTAACCCCCTAACAACAAACAACCCTAACCAAACAACAAACAACCCTAACCCACTAACAACAAACAACACTAACACCCTAAGAACAAACAACCCTAACCCCCTAACAACAAACAACACTAACACCCTAACAACAAACAACCCTAACCCCCTAACAACAAACAACACTAACCCCCTAACAACAAACAACACTAAACCCCTAACAAGAAACTAACCTAACCCCGTAACAACAAACAACACTAACCCCGTAACAACAAACAACCCTAACCCCCTAACAACAAACAACCCTAACCCCCTAAGAACAAACAACCCTAAACCCCTAACATCAAAGAACAGTAACACCCTATCAACAAACAAAACTAACCCCCTAACAACAAACTCTAACCCCCAAGCAACAAACAACCCTAACTCCTAAAAACCAAAAACACTAACCCACTAACAACAAACAACCATAACCAAAATCAACAAACAACCCTAACACCCTAACAACAAAAAACACTAACCCCCTAACAACAAACAACCCTAAACCCCTAACATCAAACAACACTAACCCCCTAACAACACAAAACACTAATACCCTAACAACAAACAACACTAACACCCTAACAACAAAAACCACTAAACACCAACAAGAAACAACCCCAAACCCCTAACAACAAACAACACCACTCCCTAACAACAAACAACCCTAACCAAACAACAAAAAACTCTAACCCACTAACAACAAACAACACTGACACCCTAACAACAAACAATCCTAACCCCCTAACAACAAACAACACTAACACCCTAACAACAAACAACCCTATCCACCTAAAAACAAACAACACTAACCCCCTAACAACAAACAACCCTAAACCCCTAACATCAAAGAACACTAACACCCTAACAACAAACAACCCTAACCCCCTAACAACAAACACTAACCCCCAAGCAACAAAAAACCCTAACTCCTAAAAACCAAAAACACTAACCCACTAACAGCAAACAACCCTAACCAACAATCAACAAACAACCCTAACACCCTAACAACAAAAAACACTAACCCCCTAACAACAAACAACCCTAAACCCCTAACATCTAACAACACTAACCCACTAACAACACAAGACACTAACACCCTAACAACAAACAACACTAACACCCTAACAACAAAAACCACTAAACCCCAACAAGAAACAACCCTAAACCCCTAACAACAAACAACACCACTCCCTAACAACAAACAACCCTAACCAAACAGCAAAAAACTCTAACCCACTAACAACAAACAACACTAACACCCTAACAAAAAACAACCCTAACCCACGAACAACAAACAACCCTAAACCACTAACAACAAACAACCCTAACACCCTAACAACAAACAACACTAACCTCATAACATCAAACAACCCTAAACCCCTAACATCAAACAACACTAACCCACTAACAACACAAAACACTAACACCCTAAGAACAAACAACACTAACACCCTAACAACAAAAACCACTAAACCCCAACAAGAAACAACCCTAAACCCCTAACAAAAAACACTAACCCCCTAACAACAAACAACACTAAACCCCTAACAAGAAACTACCCTAACCCCGTAACAACAAACAACACTAACCCAGTAACAACAAACAACCCTAACACCCAAACAACAAACAACCCTAACCCCCTAAAAACAAACAATCCTAACCCCCGAACAACCAACAACACTAACCCCCTAACCACAATAAACACTAACACCCGAACAACAAAAACCACTAAACCCCAACAAGAAAGAACCTTAAACCCCTAACAACAAACAACCCTAAACCCCTAACAACAAACAACACTAACACCCTAACAACAAACAACCCTAACACCCTAACAACAAACAACACTAACACCCTAACAACAAACAACCCTAACCCCCTAACAACAAACAACACTAACCCCTAACATCAAACAACCCTAAACCCCTAACATCAAAGAACACTAACACCCTAACAACAAACAACCCTAAACCCCTAACAACAAACACTAACACCCAAACAACAAACAAAACTAACCCCTAGAAACCAAAAACACTAACCCACTAACAACAAACAACCCTAACCCACTAACAACAAACAACCCTAACACCCTAGCAACAAACAACACTAACCCCATAACATCAAACAACCCTAAACCCCTAACATCAAACAACACTAACCCCCTAACAACACAAAACACTAACACCCTAACAACAAACAACACTAACACCCTAACAACAAAAACCACTAAACCCCAACAAGAAACAACCCTAAACCCCTAACAACAAACACTAACCCCCTAACAACAAACAACACTAAACCCCTAACAAGAAACTACCCTAACCCCGTAACAAAAAACAACACTAATCCCGTAACAACAAACAACCCTAACCCCCAAACAACAAACATCCCTAACCCCCTTAGAACAAACAATCCTAACCCCTGAACAACCAACAACACTAACCCCCTAACCACAATAAACACTAACACCCTAACAACAAAAACCACTAAACCCCAACAAGAAACAACCCGAAACCCCTAACAACAAAAAACACTAACCCCCTAACAACAAACAACCCTAACCAAACAACAAACAACCCTAACCCACTAACAACAAACAACACTAACACCCTAACAACAAACAACCCTAACCCCCTAACAACAAACAACACTAACACCCTAACAACAAACAACCCTAACCTCCTAACAACAAACAACACTAACCCCCTAACAAAAAACAACCCTAAACCCCTAACATCAAAGATCACTAACACCCTAACAACAAAAAACCCTAACCCCCTAACAACAAACACTAACCCCCAAACAACAAACAATCCTAACCCCTAAAATCCAAAAACACTAACCCACTAACAACAAACAACCCTAACCCACTAACAACAAAAAACCCTCACACCCCAAAAACAAACAACACTATCCCCCTAACAACAAACAACCCTAAACCCCTAACATCAAACAACACTAACCCCCTAACAACACAAAACACTAACACCCTAACAACAAACAACACTAACACCCTAACAACAAAAACCACTAAACCCCAACAAGAAACAACCCTAAACCCCTAACAAAAAACCCTAACCCCCTAAGAACAAACAACACTAAACCCCTAACAAGAAACTACCCTAACCCCGTAACAACAAACAACACTAACGCGGTAACAAGAAACAACTCTAACCCCCAAACAACAAACAACACTAATCCCCTAACAACAAACAACCCTAACCCCCTAACAACAAACAATCCTAACCCCCGAACAACCAACAACACTAACCCCCTAACCACAATAAACACTAACACCCGAACAACAAAAACCACTAAACTCCAACAAGAAACAACCCTAAACCCCTAACAACAAACAACACTAACCCCCTAACAACAAGCAACCCTAACCAAACAACAAACAAACCTAACCCACTGACAACAAACAACACTAACACCCTAACAACAAACAACCCTAAACCCCTAACAACAAACAACACTAACACCCTAACAAAAAGCAACCCTAACACCCTAACAACAAACAACACTAACCCCCTAAAAACAAACAATCCTAACCCCCGAACAACCAACAACACTAACCCCCTAACCACAATAAACACTAACACCCGAACAACAAAAACCACTAAACCCCAACAAGAAAGAACCTTAAACCCCTAACAACAAACAACCCTAAACCCCTAACAACAAACAACACTAACACCCTAACAACAAACAACCCTAACACCCTAACAACAAACAACACTAACACCCTAACAACAAACAACCCTAACCCCCTAACAGCAAACAACACTAACCCCCTAACATCAAACAACCCTAAACCCCTAACATCAAAGAACACTAACACCCTAACAACAAACAACCCTAAACCCCTAACAACAAACACTAACACCCAAACAACAAACAACACTAACCCCTAGAAACCAAAAACACTAACCCACTAACAACAAACAACCCTAACCCACTAACAACAAACAACCCTAACACCCTAGCAACAAACAACACTAACCCCATAACATCAAACAACCCTAAACCCCTAACATCAAACAACACTAACCCCCTAACAACACAAAACACTAACACCCTAACAACAAACAACACTAACACCCTAACAACAAAAACCACTAAACCCCAACAAGAAACAACCCTAAACCCCTAACAACAAACACTAACCCCCTAACAACAAACAACACTAAACCCCTAACAAGAAACTACCCTAACCCCGTAACAAAAAACAACACTAATCCCGTAACAACAAACAACCCTAACCCCCAAACAACAAACATCCCTAACCCCCTAAGAACAAACAATCCTAACCCCTGAACAACCAACAACACTAACCCCCTAACCACAATAAACACTAACACCCTAACAACAAAAACCACTAAACCCCAACAAGAAACAACCCGAAACCCCTAACAACAAAAAACACTAACCCCCTAACAACAAACAACCCTAACCAAACAACAAACAACCCTAACCCACTAACAACAAACAACACTAACACCCTAACAACAAACAACCCTAACCCCCTAACAACAAACAACACTAACACCCTAACAACAAACAACCCTAACCTCCTAACAACAAACAACACTAACCCCCTAACAACAAACAATCCTAACCCCCGAACAACCAACAACACTAACCCCCTAACCACAGCAAACACTAACACCCTAACAACAAAAACCACTAAACCCCAACAAGAAACAACCCTAACCCGTAAAAACCAGAAACACTAACCCACTAACAACAAACCACCCTAAACCACTAACAACAAACAACCCTAACACGCTAACAACAAATAACACTAACCCCCTAACAACAAACAACCCTAAACCCCTAACATCAAACAACACTAACCCCCTAACAACACAAAACACTAACACCCTAACAACAAACAACACTAACACCCTAACAACAAAAACCACTAAACCCCAACAAGAAACAACCCTAAACCCCTAACAACAAACACTAACCCCCTAACAACAAACAACACTAAACCCCTAACAAGAAACTACCATAACCCCGTAACAACAAACAACACTAAACCCGTAACAACAAACAATCCTAACCCCCAAACAACAAACAACCCTAAACCCCAAACAACAAACAACTCTAACCCCCTAACAACAAACAATCCTAACCCCCGAACAACCAACAACACTAACCCCCTAACCACAATAAACACTAACACGCTAACAACAAAAACCACTAAACCCCAACAAGAAACAACCCTAAACCCCTAACAACAAACAACACTAACCCCCTAACAACAAACAACCCTAACCAAACAACAAAAAACCCTAACCCACTAACAACAGACAACACTAACACCCTAACAACAAACAACCCTAACTCCCTAACAACAAACAACACTAACACCCTAACAACAAACAACCCTATCCACCTAAAAACAAACAACACTAACCCCCTAACAACAAACAACCCTAACCCCCTAACAACAAACACTAACCCCCAAGCAACAAACAACCCTAACTCTTAAAAACCAAAAACACTAACCCACTAACAACAAACAACCCTAAACCCCTAACATCAAACAACACTAACCCCCTAACAACACAAAACACTAACACCCTAACAACAAACAACACTAACACCCTAACAACAAAAACCACTAAACACCAACAATAAACAACCCTAAACCCCTAACAACAAACACTAACCCCCTAACAACAAACAACACTAAACCCCTAACAAGAAACTACCCTAACCCCGTAACAACAAACAACACTAACCCCGTAACAACAAACAATCCTAACCCCCAAACAACAAACAACCCTAAACCCCAAACAACAAACAACTCTAACCCCCTACCAACCAACAACACTAACCCCCTAACCACAATAAACACTAACACCCTAACAACAAAAACCACTAAACCCCAACAAGAAACAACCCTAAACCCCTAACAACAAACAACACTAACCCCCTAACAACAAACAACCCTGACCAAACAACAAAAAACCCTAACCCACTAACAACAAACAACCCTAACCCCCTAACAACAAACACTAACCCCCAAGCAACAAAAAACCCTAACTCCTAAAAACCAAAAACACTAACCCACTAACAGCAAACAACCCTAACCCACAATCAACAAACAACCCTAACACCCTAACAACAAAAAACACTAACCCCCTAACAACAAACAACCCTAAACCCCTAACACCTAACAACACTAACCCACTAACAACACAAGACACTAACACCCTAACAACAAACAACACTAACACCCTAACAACAAAAACCACTAAACCCCAACAAGAAACAACCCTAAACCCCTAACAACAAACAACACCACTCCCTAACAACAAACAACCCTAACCAAACAGCAAAAAACTCTAACCCACTAACAACAAACAACACTAACACCCTAACAAAAAACAACCCTAACCCACGAACAACAAACAACCCTAAACCACTAACAACAAACAACCCTAACACCCTAACAAGAAACAACACTAACCTCATAAGATCAAACAACCCTAAACCCCTAACATCAAACAACACTAACCCACTAACAACACAAAACACTAACACCCTAAGAACAAACAACACTAACACCCTAACAACAAAAACCACTAAACCCCAACAAGAAACAACCCTAAACCCCTAACAAAAAACACTAACCCCCTAACAACAAACAACACTAAACCCCTAACAAGAAACTACCCTAACCCCGTAACAACAAACAACACTAACCCAGTAACAACAAACAACCCTAACACCCAAACAACAAACAACCCTAACCCCCTAAAAACAAACAATCCTAACCCCCGAACAAACAACAACACTAACCCCCTAACCACAATAAACACTAACAACCGAACAACAAAAACCACTAAACCCCAACAAGAAAGAACCTTAAACCCCTAACAACAAACAACCCTAAACCCCTAACAACAAACAACACTAACACCCTAACAACAAACAACCCTAACCCCCTAACAACAAACAACACTAACCCCCTAACATCAAACAACCCTAAACCCCTAACATCAAAGAACACTAACACCCTAACAACAAACAACCCTAAACCCCTAACAACAAACACTAACACCCAAACAACAAACAACACTAACCCCTAGAAACCAAAAACACTAACCCACTAACAACAAACAACCCTAACCCACTAACAACAAACAACCCTAAACCACTAACAACAAACAACCCTAACACACTAACAACAAATAACACTAACCCCCTAACAACAAACAACCCTAAACCCCTAACATCAAACAACACTAACCCCCTAACAACACAAAACACTAACACCCTAACAACAAACAACACTAACACCCTAACAACAAAAACCACTAAACCCCAACAAGAAACAACCCTAAACCCCTAACAACAAACACTAACCCCCTAACAACAAACAACACTAAACCCCTAACAAGAAACTACCCTAACCCCGTAACAACAAACAACACTAAACCCGTAACAACAAACAATCCTAACCCCCAAACAACAAACAACCCTAAACCCCAAACAACAAACAACTCTAACCCCCTAACAACAAACAATCCTAACCCCCGAACAACCAACAACACTAACCCCCTAACCACAATAAACACTAACACCCTAACAACAAAAACCACTAAACCCCAACAAGAAACAACCCTAAACCCCTAACAACAAACAACACTAACCCCCTAACAACAAACAACCCTAACCAAACAACAAAAAACCCTAACCCACTAACAACAGACAACACTAACACCCTAACAACAAACAACCCTAACTCCCTAACAACAAACAACACTAACACCCTAACAACAAACAACCCTATCCACCTAAAAACAAACAACACTAACCCCCTAACAACAAACAACCCTAACCCCCTAACAACAAACACTAACCCCCAAGCAACAAACAACCCTAACTCTTAAAAACCAAAAACACTAACCCACTAACAACAAACAACCCTAAACCCCTAACATCAAACAACACTAACCCCCTAACAACACAAAACACTAACACCCTAACAACAAACAACACTAACACCCTAACAACAAAAACCACTAAACACCAACAAAAAACAACCCTAAACCCCTAACAACAAACACTAACCCCCTAACAACAAACAACACTAAACCCCTAACAAGAAACTACCCTAACCCCGTAACAACAAACAACACTAACCCCGTAACAACAAACAATCCTAACCCCCAAACAACAAACAACCCTAAACCCCAAACAACAAACAACTCTAACCCCCTAACAACCAACAACACTAACCCCCTAACCACAATAAACACTAACACCCTAACAACAAAAACCACTAAACCCCAACAAGAAACAACCCTAAACCCCTAACAACAAACAACACTAACCCCCTAACAACAAACAACCCTGACCAAACAACAAAAAACCCTAACCCACTAACAACAAACAACACTAACACTCTAACAACAAACAACCCTAACTCCCTAACAACAAACAACACTAACACCCTAACAACAAACAACCCTATCAACCTAAAAACAAACAACACTAACCCCCTAACAACAAACAACCCTAAACCCCTAACATCAAAGAACACTAACACCCTAACAACAAACAACCCTAACCCCCTAACAACAAACACTAACCCCCAAGCAACAAAAAACCCTAACTCCTAAAAACCAAAAACACTAACCCACTAACAGCAAACAACCCTAACCCACAATCAACAAACAACCCTAACACCCTAACAACAAAAAACACTAACCCCCTAACAACAAACAACCCTAAACCCCTAACACCTAACAACACTAACCCACTAACAACACAAGACACTAACACCCTAACAACAAACAACACTAACACCCTAACAACAAAAACCACTAAACCCCAACAAGAAACAACCCTAAACCCCTAACAACAAACAACACCACTCCCTAACAACAAACAACCCTAACCAAACAGCAAAAAACTCTAACCCACTAACAACAAACAACACTAACACCCTAACAAAAAACAACCCTAACCCACGAACAACAAACAACCCTAAACCACTAACAACAAACAACCCTAACACCCTAACAAGAAACAACACTAACCTCATAAGATCAAACAACCCTAAACAGCTAACATCAAACAACACTAACCCACTAACAACACAAAACACTAACACCCTAAGAACAAACAACACTAACACCCTAACAACAAAAACCACTAAACCCCAACAAGAAACAACCCTAAACCCCTAACAAAAAACACTAACCCCCTAACAACAAACAACACTAAACCCCTAACAAGAAACTACCCTAACCCCGTAACAACAAACAACACTAACCCAGTAACAACAAACAACCCTAACACCCAAACAACAAACAACCCTAACCCCCTAAAAACAAACAATCCTAACCCCCGAACAAACAACAACACTAACCCCCTAACCACAATAAACACTAACAACCGAACAACAAAAACCACTAAACCCCAACAAGAAAGAACCTTAAACCCCTAACAACAAACAACCCTAAACCCCTAACAACAAACAACACTAACACCCTAACAACAAACAACCCTAACCCCCTAACAACAAACAACACTAACCCCCTAACATCAAACAACCCTAAACCCCTAACATCAAAGAACACTAACACCCTAACAACAAACAACCCTAAACCCCTAACAACAAACACTAACACCCAAACAACAAACAACACTAACCCCTAGAAACCAAAAACACTAACCCACTAACAACAAACAACCCTAACCCACTAACAACAAACAACCCTAACACCCTAGCAACAAACAACACTAACCCCATAACATCAAACAACCCTAAACCCCTAACATCAAACAACACTAACCCCCTAACAACACAAAACACTAACACCCTAACAACAAACAACACTAACACCCTAACAACAAAAACCACTAAACCCCAACAAGAAACAACCCTAAACCCCTAACAACAAACACTAACCCCCTAACAACAAACAACACTAAACCCCTAACAAGAAACTACCCTAACCCCGTAACAAAAAACAACACTAATCCCGTAACAACAAACAACCCTAACCCCCAAACAACAAACATCCCTAACCCCCTAAGAACAAACAATCCTAACCCCTGAACAACCAACAACACTAACCCCCTAACCACAATAAACACTAACACCCTAACAACAAAAACCACTAAACCCCAACAAGAAACAACCCGAAACCCCTAACAACAAAAAACACTAACCCCCTAACAACAAACAACCCTAACCAAACAACAAACAACCCTAACCCACTAACAACAAACAACACTAACACCCTAACAACAAACAACCCTAACCCCCTAACAACAAACAACACTAACACCCTAACAACAAACAACCCTAACCTCCTAACAACAAACAACACTAACCCCCTAACAACAAACAATCCTAACCCCCGAACAACCAACAACACTAACCCCCTAACCACAGCAAACACTAACACCCTAACAACAAAAACCACTAAACCCCAACAAGAAACAACCCTAACCCGTAAAAACCAGAAACACTAACCCACTAACAACAAACAACCCTAAACCACTAACAACAAACAACCCTAACACGCTAACAACAAATAACACTAACCCCCTAACAACAAACAACCCTAAACCCCTAACATCAAACAACACTAACCCCCTAACAACACAAAACACTAACACCCTAACAACAAACAACACTAACACCCTAACAACAAAAACCACTAAACCCCAACAAGAAACAACCCTAAACCCCTAACAACAAACACTAACCCCCTAACAACAAACAACACTAAACCCCTAACAAGAAACTACCATAACCCCGTAACAACAAACAACACTAAACCCGTAACAACAAACAATCCTAACCCCCAAACAACAAACAACCCTAAACCCCAAACAACAAACAACTCTAACCCCCTAACAACAAACAATCCTAACCCCCGAACAACCAACAACACTAACCACCTAACCACAATAAACACTAACACCCTAACAACAAAACCACTAAACCCCAACAAGAAACAACCCTAAACCCCTAACAACAAACAACACTAACCCCCTAACAACAAACAACCCTAACCAAACAACAAAAAACCCTAACCCACTAACAACAGACAACACTAACACCCTAACAACAAACAACCCTAACTCCCTAACAACAAACAACACTAACACCCTAACAACAAACAACCCTATCCACCTAAAAACAAACAACACTAACCCCCTAACAACAAACAACCCTAACCCCCTAACAACAAACACTAACCCCCAAGCAACAAACAACCCTAACTCTTAAAAACCAAAAACACTAACCCACTAACAACAAACAACCCTAAACCCCTAACATCAAACAACACTAACCCCCTAACAACACAAAACACTAACACCCTAACAACAAACAACACTAACACCCTAACAACAAAAACCACTAAACACCAACAAAAAACAACCCTAAACCCCTAACAACAAACACTAACCCACTAACAACAAACAACACTAAACCCCTAACAAGAAACTACCCTAACCCCGTAACAACAAACAACACTAACCCCGTAACAACAAACAATCCTAACCCCCAAACAACAAACAACCCTAAACCCCTAACAGCAAAGAACACTAACACCCTAACAACAAACAACCCTAACCCCCTAACAACAAACACTAACCCCCAAGCAACAAAAAACCCTAACTCCTAAAAACCAAAAACACTAACCCACTAACAGCAAACAACCCTAACCAACAATCAACAAACAACCCTAACACCCTAACAACAAAAAACACTAACCCCCTAACAACAAACAACCCTAAACCCCTAACATCTAACAACACTAACCCACTAACAACACAAGACACTAACACCCTAACAACAAACAACACTAACACCCTAACAACAAAAACCACTAAACCCCAACAAGAAACAACCCTAAAGCCCTAACAACAAACAACACCACTCCCTAACAACAAACAACCCTAACCAAACAGCAAAAAACTCTAACCCACTAACAACAAACAACACTAACACCCTAACAAAAAACAACCCTAACCCACGAACAACAAACAACCCTAAACCACTAACAACAAACAACCCTAACACCCTAACAACAAACAACACTAACCTCATAACATCAAACAACCCTAAACCCCTAACATCAAACAACACTAACCCACTAACAACACAAAACACTAACACCCTAAGAACAAACAACACTAACACCCTAACAACAAAAACCACTAAACCCCAACAAGAAACAACCCTAAACCCCTAACAAAAAACACTAACCCCCTAACAACAACCAACACTAAACCCCTAACAAGAAACTACCCTAACCCCGTAACAACAAACAACACTAACCCAGTAACAACAAACAACCCTAACACCCAAACAACAAACAACCCTAACCCCCTAAAAACAAACAATCCTAACCCCCGAACAACCAACAACACTAACCCCCTAACCACAATAAACACTAAAACCCGAACAACAAAAACCACTAAACCCCAACAAGAAAGAACCTTAAACCCCTAACAACAAACAACCCTAAACCCCTAACAACAAACAACACTAACACCCTAACAACAAACAACCCTAACACCCTAACAACAAACAACACTAACACCCTAACAACAAACAACCCTAACCCCCTAACAACAAACAACACTAACCCCTAACATCAAACAACCCTAAACCCCTAACATCAAAGAACACTAACACCCTAACAACAAACAACCCTAAACCCCTAACAACAAACACTAACACCCAAACAACAAACAAAACTAACCCCTAGAAACCAAAAACACTAACCCACTAACAACAAACAACCCTCACCCACTAACAACAAACAACCCTAACACCCTAGCAACAAACAACACTAACCCCATAACATCAAACAACCCTAAACCCCTAACATCAAACAACACTAACCCCCTAACAACACAAAACACTAACACCCTAACAACAAACAACACTAACACCCTAACAACAAAAACCACTAAACCCCAACAAGAAACAACCCTAAACCCCTAACAACAAACACTAACCCCCTAACAACAAACAACACTAAACCCCTAACAAGAAACTACCCTAACCCCGTAACAAAAAACAACACTAATCCCGTAACAACAAACAACCCTAACCCCCAAACAACAAACATCCCTAACCCCCTTAGAACAAACAATCCTAACCCCTGAACAACCAACAACACTAACCCCCTAACCACAATAAACACTAACACCCTAACAACAAAAACCACTAAACCCCAACAAGAAACAACCCGAAACCCCTAACAACAAAAAACACTAACCCCCTAACAACAAACAACCCTAACCAAACAACAAACAACCCTAACCCACTAACAACAAACAACACTAACACCCTAACAACAAACAACCCTAACCCCCTAACAACAAACAACACTAACACCCTAACAACAAACAACCCTAACCTCCTAACAACAAACAACACTAACCCCCTAACAAAAAACAACCCTAAACCCCTAACATCAAAGATCACTAACACCCTAACAACAAAAAACCCTAACCCCCTAACAACAAACACTAACCCCCAAACAACAAACAATCCTAACCCCTAAAATCCAAAAACACTAACCCACTAACAACAAACAACCCTAACCCACTAACAACAAAAAACCCTCACACCCCAAAAACAAACAACACTATCCCCCTAACAACAAACAACCCTAAACCCCTAACATCAAACAACACTAACCCCCTAACAACACAAAACACTAACACCCTAACAACAAACAACAGTAACCCCGTAACGACAAACAACACTAACCCCCTAAAAACAAACAACCCTAAACCCCTAACATCAAACAACACTAACCCCCTAACAACACAAAACACTAACACCCTAACAACAAACAACACTAACACCCTAACAACAAAAACCACTAAACCCCAACAAGAAACAACCCTAAACCCCTAACAAAAAACCCTAACCCCCTAAGAACAAACAACACTAAACCCCTAACAAGAAACTACCCTAACCCCGTAACAACAAACAACACTAACGCGGTAACAAGAAACAACTCTAACCCCCAAACAACAAACAACACTAATCCCCTAACAACAAACAACCCTAACCCCCTAACAACAAACAATCCTAACCCCCGAACAACCAACAACACTAACCCCCTAACCACAATAAACACTAACACCCGAACAACAAAAACCACTAAACTCCAACAAGAAACAACCCTAAACCCCTAACAACAAACAACACTAACCCCCTAACAACAAGCAACCCTAACCAAACAACAAACAAACCTAACCCACTGACAACAAACAACACTAACACCCTAACAACAAACAACCCTAAACCCCTAACAACAAACAACACTAACACCCTAACAAAAAGCAACCCTAACACCCTAACAACAAACAACACTAACCCCCTAAAAACAAACAATCCTAACCCCCGAACAACCAACAACACTAACCCCCTAACCACAATAAACACTAACACCCGAACAACAAAAACCACTAAACCCCAACAAGAAAGAACCTTAAACCCCTAACAACAAACAACCCTAAACCCCTAACAACAAACAACACTAACACCCTAACAACAAACAACCCTAACACCCTAACAACAAACAACACTAACACCCTAACAACAAACAACCCTAACCCCCTAACAGCAAACAACACTAACCCCCTAACATCAAACAACCCTAAACCCCTAACATCAAAGAACACTAACACCCTAACAACAAACAACCCTAAACCCCTAACAACAAACACTAACACCCAAACAACAAACAACACTAACCCCTAGAAACCAAAAACACTAACCCACTAACAACAAACAACCCTAACCCACTAACAACAAACAACCCTAACACCCTAGCAACAAACAACACTAACCCCATAACATCAAACAACCCTAAACCCCTAACATCAAACAACACTAACCCCCTAACAACACAAAACACTAACACCCTAACAACAAACAACACTAACACCCTAACAACAAAAACCACTAAACCCCAACAAGAAACAACCCTAAACCCCTAACAACAAACACTAACCCCCTAACAACAAACAACACTAAACCCCTAACAAGAAACTACCCTAACCCCGTAACAAAAAACAACACTAATCCCGTAACAACAAACAACCCTAACCCCCAAACAACAAACATCCCTAACCCCCTAAGAACAAACAATCCTAACCCCTGAACAACCAACAACACTAACCCCCTAACCACAATAAACACTAACACCCTAACAACAAAAACCACTAAACCCCAACAAGAAACAACCCGAAACCCCTGACAACAAAAAACACTAACCCCCTAACAACAAACAACCCTAACCAAACAACAAACAACCCTAACCCACTAACAACAAACAACACTAACACCCTAACAACAAACAACCCTAACCCCCTAACAACAAACAACACTAACACCCTAACAACAAACAACCCTAACCTCCTAACAACAAACAACACTAACCCCCTAACAACAAACAATCCTAACCCCCGAACAACCAACAACACTAACCCCCTAACCACAGCAAACACTAACACCCTAACAACAAAAACCACTAAACCCCAACAAGAAACAACCCTAACCCGTAAAAACCAGAAACACTAACCCACTAACAACAAACAACCCTAAACCACTAACAACAAACAACCCTAACACGCTAACAACAAATAACACTAACCCCCTAACAACAAACAACCCTAAACCCCTAACATCAAACAACACTAACCCCCTAACAACACAAAACACTAACACCCTAACAACAAACAACACTAACACCCTAACAACAAAAACCACTAAACCCCAACAAGAAACAACCCTAAACCCCTAACAACAAACACTAACCCCCTAACAACAAACAACACTAAACCCCTAACAAGAAACTACCATAACCCCGTAACAACAAACAACACTAAACCCGTAACAAAAAACAATCCTAACCCCCAAACAACAAACAACCCTAAACCCCAAACAACAAACAACTCTAACCCCCTAACAACAAACAATCCTAACCCCCGAACAACCAACAACACTAACCCCCTAACCACAATAAACACTAACACGCTAACAACAAAAACCACTAAACCCCAACAAGAAACAACCCTAAACCCCTAACAACAAACAACACTAACCCCCTAACAACAAACAACCCTAACCAAACAACAAAAAACCCTAACCCACTAACAACAGACAACACTAACACCCTAACAACAAACAACCCTAACTCCCTAACAACAAACAACACTAACACCCTAACAACAAACAACCCTATCCACCTAAAAACAAACAACACTAACCCCCTAACAACAAACAACCCTAACCCCCTAACAACAAACACTAACCCCCAAGCAACAAACAACCCTAACTCTTAAAAACCAAAAACACTAACCCACTAACAACAAACAACCCTAAACCCCTAACATCAAACAACACTAACCCCCTAACAACACAAAACACTAACACCCTAACAACAAACAACACTAACACCCTAACAACAAAAACCACTAAACACCAACAAAAAACAACCCTAAACCCCTAACAACAAACACTAACCCCCTAACAACAAACAACACTAAACCCCTAACAAGAAACTACCCTAACCCCGTAACAACAAACAACACTAACCCCGTAACAACAAACAATCCTAACCCCCAAACAACAAACAACCCTAAACCCCAAACAACAAACAACTCTAACCCCCTACCAACCAACAACACTAACCCCCTAACCACAATAAACACTAACACCCTAACAACAAAAACCACTAAACCCCAACAAGAAACAACCCTAAACCCCTAACAACAAACAACACTAACCCCCTAACAACAAACAACCCTGACCAAACAACAAAAAACCCTAACCCACTAACAACAAACAACCCTAACCCCCTAACAACAAACACTAACCCCCAAGCAACAAAAAACCCTAACTCCTAAAAACCAAAAACACTAACCCACTAACAGCAAACAACCCTAACCCACAATCAACAAACAACCCTAACACCCTAACAACAAAAAACACTAACCCCCTAACAACAAACAACCCTAAACCCCTAACACCTAACAACACTAACCCACTAACAACACAAGACACTAACACCCTAACAACAAACAACACTAACACCCTAACAACAAAAACCACTAAACCCCAACAAGAAACAACCCTAAACCCCTAACAACAAACAACACCACTCCCTAACAACAAACAACCCTAACCAAACAGCAAAAAACTCTAACCCACTAACAACAAACAACACTAACACCCTAACAAAAAACAACCCTAACCCACGAACAACAAACAACCCTAAACCACTAACAACAAACAACCCTAACACCCTAACAAGAAACAACACTAACCTCATAAGATCAAACAACCCTAAACCCCTAACATCAAACAACACTAACCCACTAACAACACAAAACACTAACACCCTAAGAACAAACAACACTAACACCCTAACAACAAAAACCACTAAACCCCAACAAGAAACAACCCTAAACCCCTAACAAAAAACACTAACCCCCTAACAACAAACAACACTAAACCCCTAACAAGAAACTACACTAACCCCGTAACAACAAACAACACTAACCCAGTAACAACAAACAACCCTAACACCCAAACAACAAACAACCCTAACCCCCTAAAAACAAACAATCCTAACCCCCGAACAAACAACAACACTAACCCCCTAACCACAATAAACACTAACAACCGAACAACAAAAACCACTAAACCCCAACAAGAAAGAACCTTAAACCCCTAACAACAAACAACCCTAAACCCCTAACAACAAACAACACTAACACCCTAACAACAAACAACCCTAACCCCCTAACAACAAACAACACTAACCCCCTAACATCAAACAACCCTAAACCCCTAACATCAAAGAACACTAACACCCTAACAACAAACAACCCTAAACCCCTAACAACAAACACTAACACCCAAACAACAAACAACACTAACCCCTAGAAACCAAAAACACTAACCCACTAACAACAAACAACCCTAACCCACTAACAACAAACAACCCTAAACCACTAACAACAAACAACCCTAACACACTAACAACAAATAACACTAACCCCCTAACAACAAACAACCCTAAACCCCTAACATCAAACAACACTAACCCCCTAACAACACAAAACACTAACACCCTAACAACAAACAACACTAACACCCTAACAACAAAAACCACTAAACCCCAACAAGAAACAACCCTAAACCCCTAACAACAAACACTAACCCCCTAACAACAAACAACACTAAACCCCTAACAAGAAACTACCCTAACCCCGTAACAACAAACAACACTAAACCCGTAACAACAAACAATCCTAACCCCCAAACAACAAACAACCCTAAACCCCAAACAACAAACAACTCTAACCCCCTAACAACAAACAATCCTAACCCCCGAACAACCAACAACACTAACCCCCTAACCACAATAAACACTAACACCCTAACAACAAAAACCACTAAACCCCAACAAGAAACAACCCTAAACCCCTAACAACAAACAACACTAACCCCCTAACAACAAACAACCCTAACCAAACAACAAAAAACCCTAACCCACTAACAACAGACAACACTAACACCCTAACAACAAACAACCCTAACTCCCTAACAACAAACAACACTAACACCCTAACAACAAACAACCCTATCCACCTAAAAACAAACAACACTAACCCCCTAACAACAAACAACCCTAACCCCCTAACAACAAACACTAACCCCCAAGCAACAAACAACCCTAACTCTTAAAAACCAAAAACACTAACCCACTAACAACAAACAACCCTAAACCCCTAACATCAAACAACACTAACCCCCTAACAACACAAAACACTAACACCCTAACAACAAACAACACTAACACCCTAACAACAAAAACCACTAAACACCAACAAAAAACAACCCTAAACCCCTAACAACAAACACTAACCCCCTAACAACAAACAACACTAAACCCCTAACAAGAAACTACCCTAACCCCGTAACAACAAACAACACTAACCCCGTAACAACAAACAATCCTAACCCCCAAACAACAAACAACCCTAAACCCCAAACAACAAACAACTCTAACCCCCTAACAACCAACAACACTAACCCCCTAACCACAATAAACACTAACACCCTAACAACAAAAACCACTAAACCCCAACAAGAAACAACCCTAAACCCCTAACAACAAACAACACTAACCCCCTAACAACAAACAACCCTGACCAAACAACAAAAAACCCTAACCCACTAACAACAAACAACACTAACACTCTAACAACAAACAACCCTAACTCCCTAACAACAAACAACACTAACACCCTAACAACAAACAACCCTATCAACCTAAAAACAAACAACACTAACCCCCTAACAACAAACAACCCTAAACCCCTAACATCAAAGAACACTAACACCCTAACAACAAACAACCCTAACCCCCTAACAACAAACACTAACCCCCAAGCAACAAAAAACCCTAACTCCTAAAAACCAAAAACACTAACCCACTAACAGCAAACAACCCTAACCCACAATCAACAAACAACCCTAACACCCTAACAACAAAAAACACTAACCCCCTAACAACAAACAACCCTAAACCCCTAACACCTAACAACACTAACCCACTAACAACACAAGACACTAACACCCTAACAACAAACAACACTAACACCCTAACAACAAAAACCACTAAACCCCAACAAGAAACAACCCTAAACCCCTAACAACAAACAACACCACTCCCTAACAACAAACAACCCTAACCAAACAGCAAAAAACTCTAACCCACTAACAACAAACAACACTAACACCCTAACAAAAAACAACCCTAACCCACGAACAACAAACAACCCTAAACCACTAACAACAAACAACCCTAACACCCTAACAAGAAACAACACTAACCTCATAAGATCAAACAACCCTAAACCCCTAACATCAAACAACACTAACCCACTAACAACACAAAACACTAACACCCTAAGAACAAACAACACTAACACCCTAACAACAAAAACCACTAAACCCCAACAAGAAACAACCCTAAACCCCTAACAAAAAACACTAACCCCCTAACAACAAACAACACTAAACCCCTAACAAGAAACTACCCTAACCCCGTAACAACAAACAACACTAACCCAGTAACAACAAACAACCCTAACACCCAAACAACAAACAACCCTAACCCCCTAAAAACAAACAATCCTAACCCCCGAACAAACAACAACACTAACCCCCTAACCACAATAAACACTAACAACCGAACAACAAAAACCACTAAACCCCAACAAGAAAGAACCTTAAACCCCTAACAACAAACAACCCTAAACCCCTAACAACAAACAACACTAACACCCTAACAACAAACAACCCTAACCCCCTAACAACAAACAACACTAACCCCCTAACATCAAACAACCCTAAACCCCTAACATCAAAGAACACTAACACCCTAACAACAAACAACCCTAAACCCCTAACAACAAACACTAACACCCAAACAACAAACAACACTAACCCCTAGAAACCAAAAACACTAACCCACTAACAACAAACAACCCTAACCCACTAACAACAAACAACCCTAACACCCTAGCAACAAACAACACTAACCCCATAACATCAAACAACCCTAAACCCCTAACATCAAACAACACTAACCCCCTAACAACACAAAACACTAACACCCTAACAACAAACAACACTAACACCCTAACAACAAAAACCACTAAACCCCAACAAGAAACAACCCTAAACCCCTAACAACAAACACTAACCCCCTAACAACAAACAACACTAAACCCCTAACAAGAAACTACCCTAACCCCGTAACAAAAAACAACACTAATCCCGTAACAACAAACAACCCTAACCCCCAAACAACAAACATCCCTAACCCCCTAAGAACAAACAATCCTAACCCCTGAACAACCAACAACACTAACCCCCTAACCACAATAAACACTAACACCCTAACAACAAAAACCACTAAACCCCAACAAGAAACAACCCGAAACCCCTAACAACAAAAAACACTAACCCCCTAACAACAAACAACCCTAACCAAACAACAAACAACCCTAACCCACTAACAACAAACAACACTAACACCCTAACAACAAACAACCCTAACCCCCTAACAACAAACAACACTAACACCCTAACAACAAACAACCCTAACCTCCTAACAACAAACAACACTAACCCCCTAACAAAAAACAACCCTAAACCCCTAACATCAAAGAACACTAACACCCTAACAACAAAAAACCCTAACCCCCTAACAACAAACACTAACCCCAAAACAACAAACAATCCTAACCCCTAAAATCCAAAAACACTAACCCACTAACAACAAACAACCCTAACCCACTAACAACAAAAAACCCTCACACCCCAAAAACAAACAGCACTATCCCCCTAACAAAAAACAACCCTAAACCCCTAACATCAAACAACACTAAACCCTTAACAACACAAAACACTAACACCCTAACAACAAACAACAGTAACCCCGTAACGACAAACAACACTAACCCCCTAAAAACAAACAACCCTAAACCCCTAACATCAAACAACACTAACCCCCTAACAACACAAAACACTAACACCCTAACAACAAACAACACTAACACCCTAACAACAAAAACCGCTAAACCCCAACAAGAAACAACCCTAAACCCCTAACAAAAAACCCTAACCCCCTAAGAACAAACAACACTAAACCCCTAACAAGAAACTACCCTAACCCCGTAACAACAAACAACACTAACGCGGTAACAACAAACAACTCTAACCCCCAAACAACAAACAACACTAACCCCCTAACAACAAACAACCCTAACCCCCTAACAACAAACAATCCTAACCCCCGAACAACCAACAAAACTAACCCCCTAACCACAATAAACACTAACACCCGAACAACAAAAACCACTAAACTCCAACAAGAAACAACCCTAAACCCCTAACAACAAACAACACTAACCCCCTAACAACAAGCAACCCTAACCAAACAACAAACAAACCTAACCCACTGACAACAAACAACACTAACACCCTAACAACAAACAACCCTAAACCCCTAACAACAAACAACACTAACACCCTAACAAAAAGCAACCCTAACCCCCTAACAACAAACAACACTAACCCCCTAACAACAAACAACCCTAACCAAACAACAAACAACCCTAACCCACTAACAACAAACAACACTAACACCCTAACAAAAAACAACCCTAACCCCCTAACAACAAACAACCCTAACACCCTAACAACAAACAACACTAACCCCATAACACCAAACAACCCTAAACCTCTAACATCAAACAACACTAACCCCCTAACAACACAAAACACTAACACCCTAACAACAAACAACACTAACAGCCTAACAACAAAAACCAATAAACCCCAACAAGAAACAACCCTGAACCCCTATCAATAAACACTAACCCCCTAACAACAAACAACACTAAACCCCTAACAAGAAACTACCCTAACCCCGTAACAACAAACAACACTAACCCCGTAACAACAAACAACCCTAACCCCCAAACAACAAACAACCCTAACCCCCTAACAACAAACAATCCTAACCCCCGAACAACCAACAACACTAACCCCCTAACCAAAATAAACACTAACACCCTAACAACAAAAACCACTAAACCCCAACAAGAAACAACCCTAAACCCCTAACAACAAACAACACTAACCCCCTAACAACAAACAACCCTAACCAGACAACAAACAACCCTAACCCACTAACAACAAACAACACTAACACCCTAAGAACAAACAACCCTAACCCCCTAACAACAAACAACACTAACACCCTAACAACAAACAACCCTAACCCCCTAACAACAAACAACACTAACCCCCTAACAACAAACAACACTAAACCCCTAACAAGAAACTAACCTAACCCCGTAACAACAAACAACACTAACCCCGTAACAACAAACAACCCTAACCCCCTAACAACAAACAACCCTAACCCCCTAAGAACAAACAACCCTAAACCCCTAACATCAAAGAACAGTAACACCCTATCAACAAACAAAACTAACCCCCTAACAACAAACTCTAACCCCCAAGCAACAAACAACCCTAACTCCTAAAAACCAAAAACACTAACCCACTAACAACAAACAAGCATAACCAAAATCAACAAACAACCCTAACACCCTAACAACAAAAAACACTAACCCCCTAACAACAAACAACCCTAAACCCCTAACATCAAACAACACTAACCCCCTAACAACACAAAACACTAATACCCTAACAACAAACAACACTAACACCCTAACAACAAAAACCACTAAACACCAACAAGAAACAACCCCAAACCCCTAACAACAAACAACACCACTCCCTAACAACAAACAACCCTAACCAAACAACAAAAAACTCTAACCCACTAACAACAAACAACACTGACACCCTAACAACAAACAATCCTAACCCCCTAACAACAAACAACACTAACACCCTAACAACAAACAACCCTATCCACCTAAAAACAAACAACACTAACCCCCTAACAACAAACAACCCTAAACCCCTAACATCAAAGAACACTAACACCCTAACAACAAACAACCCTAACCCCCTAACAACAAACACTAACCCCCAAGCAACAAAAAACCCTAACTCCTAAAAACCAAAAACACTAACCCACTAACAGCAAACAACCCTAACCCACAATCAACAAACAACCCTAACACCCTAACAACAAAAAACACTAACCCCCTAACAACAAACAACCCTAAACCCCTAACATCTAACAACACTAACCCACTAACAACACAAGACACTAACACCCTAACAACAAACAACACTAACACCCTAACAACAAAAACCACTAAACCCCAACAAGAAACAACCCTAAACCCCTAACAACAAACAACACCACTCCCTAACAACAAACAACCCTAACCAAACAGCAAAAAACTCTAACCCACTAACAACAAACAACACTAACACCCTAACAAAAAACAACCCTAACCCACGAACAACAAACAACCCTAAACCACTAACAACAAACAACCCTAACACCCTAACAACAAACAACACTAACCTCATAACATCAAACAACCCTAAACCCCTAACATCAAACAACACTAACCCACTAACAACACAAAACACTAACACCCTAAGAACAAACAACACTAACACCCTAACAACAAAAACCACTAAACCCCAACAAGAAACAACCCTAAACCCCTAACAAAAAACACTAACCCCCTAACAACAAACAACACTAAACCCCTAACAAGAAACTACCCTAACCCCGTAACAACAAACAACACTAACCCAGTAACAACAAACAACCCTAACACCCAAACAACAAACAACCCTAACCCCCTAAAAACAAACAATCCTAACCCCCGAACAACCAACAACACTAACCCCCTAACCACAATAAACACTAACACCCGAACAACAAAAACCACTAAACCCCAACAAGAAAGAACCTTAAACCCCTAACAACAAACAACCCTAAACCCCTAACAACAAACAACACTAACACCCTAACAACAAACAACCCTAACACCCTAACAACAAACAACACTAACACCCTAACAACAAACAACCCTAACCCCCTAACAACAAACAACACTAACCCCTAACATCAAACAACCCTAAACCCCTAACATCAAAGAACACTAACACCCTAACAACAAACAACCCTAAACCCCTAACAACAAACACTAACACCCAAACAACAAACAACACTAACCCCTAGAAACCAAAAACACTAACCCACTAACAACAAACAACCCTAACCCACTAACAACAAACAACCCTAACACCCTAGCAACAAACAACACTAACCCCATAACATCAAACAACCCTAAACCCCTAACATCAAACAACACTAACCCCCTAACAACACAAAACACTAACACCCTAACAACAAACAACACTAACACCCTAACAACAAAAACCACTAAACCCCAACAAGAAACAACCCTAAACCCCTAACAACAAACACTAACCCCCTAACAACAAACAACACTAAACCCCTAACAAGAAACTACCCTAACCCCGTAACAAAAAACAACACTAATCCCGTAACAACAAACAACCCTAACCCCCAAACAACAAACATCCCTAACCCCCTTAGAACAAACAATCCTAACCCCTGAACAACCAACAACACTAACCCCCTAACCACAATAAACACTAACACCCTAACAACAAAAACCACTAAACCCCAACAAGAAACAACCCGAAACCCCTAACAACAAAAAACACTAACCCCCTAACAACAAACAACCCTAACCAAACAACAAACAACCCTAACCCACTAACAACAAACAACACTAACACCCTAACAACAAACAACCCTAACCCCCTAACAACAAACAACACTAACACCCTAACAACAAACAACCCTAACCTCCTAACAACAAACAACACTAACCCCCTAACAAAAAACAACCCTAAACCCCTAACATCAAAGATCACTAACACCCTAACAACAAAAATCCCTAACCCCCTAACAACAAACACTAACCCCCAAACAACAAACAATCCTAACCCCTAAAATCCAAAAACACTAACCCACTAACAACAAACAACCCTAACCCACTAACAACAAAAAACCCTCACACCCCAAAAACAAACAACCCTATCCCCCTAACAACAAACAACCCTAAACCCCTAACATCAAACAACACTAACCCCCTAACAACACAAAACACTAACACCCTAACAACAAACAACAGTAACCCCGTAACGACAAACAACACTAACCCCCTAAAAACAAACAACCCTAAACCCCTAACATCAAACAACACTAACCCCCTAACAACACAAAACACTAACACCCTAACAACAAACAACACTAACACCCTAACAACAAAAACCACTAAACCCCAACAAGAAACAACCCTAAACCCCTAACAAAAAACCCTAACCACCTAACAACAAACAACACTAAACCCCTAACAAGAAACTACCCTAACCCCGTAACAACAAACAACACTAACGCGGTAACAAGAAACAACTCTAACCCCCAAACAACAAACAACACTAATCCCCTAACAACAAACAACCCTAACCCCCTAACAACAAACAATCCTAACCCCCGAACAACCAACAACACTAACCCCCTAACCACAATAAACACTAACACCCGAACAACAAAAACCACTAAACTCCAACAAGAAACAACCCTAAAACCCTAACAACAAACAACACTAACCCCCTAACAACAAGCAACCCTAACCAAACAACAAACAAACCTAACCCACTGACAACAAACAACACTAACACCCTAACAACAAACAACCCTAACCCCCTAACAACACAAAACACTAACACCCTAACAACAAACAACACTAACACCCTAACAACAAAAACCACTAAACCCCAACAAGAAACAACCCTAAACCCCTAACAAAAAACCCTCACCCCCTAAGAACAAACAACCCTAAACCCCTAACATCAAAGAACAGTAACACCCTATCAACAAACAAAACTAACCCCCTAACAACAAACACTAACCCCCAAGCAACAAACAACCCTAACTCCTAAAAACCAAAAACACTAACCCACTAACAACAAACAACCATAACCAAAATCAACAAACAACCCTAACACCCTAACAACAAAAAACACTAACCCCCTAACAACAAACAACACTAACACCCTAACAACAAACAACCCTATCCACCTAAAAACAAACAACACTAACCCCCTAACAACAAACAACCCTAAACCCCTAACATCAAAGAACACTAACACCCTAACAACAAACAACCCTAACCCCCTAACAACAAACACTAACCCCCAAGCAACAAAAAACCCTAACTCCTAAAAACCAAAAACACTAACCCACTAACAGCAAACAACCCTAACCCACAATCAACAAACAACCCTAACACCCTAACAACAAAAAACACTAACCCCCTAACAACAAACAACCCTAAACCCCTAACATCTAACAACACTAACCCACTAACAACACAAGACACTAACACCCTAACAACAAACAACACTAACACCCTAACAACAAAAACCACTAAACCCCAACAAGAAACAACCCTAAACCCCTAACAACAAACAACACCACTCCCTAACAACAAACAACCCTAACCAAACAGCAAAAAACTCTAACCCACTAACAACAAACAACACTAACACCCTAACAAAAAACAACCCTAACCCACGAACAACAAACAACCCTAAACCACTAACAACAAACAACCCTAACACCCTAACAACAAACAACACTAACCTCATAACATCAAACAACCCTAAACTCCTAACGTCAAACAACACTAACCCACTAACAACACAAAACACTAACACCCTAAGAACAAACAACACTAACACCCTAACAACAAAAACCACTAAACCCCAACAAGAAACAACCCTAAACCCCTAACAAAAAACACTAACCCCCTAACAACAAACAACACTAAACCCCTAACAAGAAACTACCCTAACCCCGTAACAACAAACAACACTAACCCAGTAACAACAAACAACCCTATCACCCAAACAACAAACAACCCTAACCCCCTAAAAACAAACAGTCCTAACCCCCGAACAACCAACAACACTAACCCCCTAACCACAATAAACACTAACACCCGAACAACAAAAACCACTAAACCCCAACAAGAAAGAACCTTAAACCCCTAACAACAAACAAACCTAAACCCCTAACAACAAACAACACTAACACCCTAACAACAAACAACCCTAACACCCTAACAACAAACAACACTAACACCCTAACAACAAACAACCCTAACCCCCTAACAACAAACAACACTAACCCCTAACATCAAACAACCCTAAACCCCTAACATCAAAGAACACTAACACCCTAACAACAAACAACCCTAAACCCCTAACAGCAAACACTAACACCCAAACAACAAACAACACTAACCCCTAGAAACCAAAAACACTAACCCACTAACAACAAACAACCCTAACCCACTAACAACAAACAACCCTAACACCCTAGCAACAAACAACACTAACCCCATAACATCAAACAACCCTAAACCCCTAACATCAAACAACACTAACCCCCTAACAACACAAAACACTAACACCCTAACAACAAACAACACTAACACCCTAACAACAAAAACCACTAAACCCCAACAAGAAACAACCCTAAACCCCTAACAACAAACACTAACCCCCTAACAACAAACAACACTAAACCCCTAACAAGAAACTACCCTAACCCCGTAACAAAAAACAACACTAATCCCGTAACAACAAACAACCCTAACCCCCAAACAATAAACATCCCTAACCCCCTTAGAACAAACAATCCTAACCCCGGAACAACCAACAACACTAACCCCCTAACCACAATAAACACTAACACCCTAACAACAAAAACCACTAAACCCCAACAAGAAACAACCCGAAACCCCTAACAACAAAAAACACTAACCCCCTAACAACAAACAACCCTAACCAAACAACAAACAACCCTAACCCACTAACAACAAACAACACTAACACCCTAACAACAAACAACCCTAACCTCCTAACAACAAACAACACTAACACCCTAACAACAAACAACCCTAACCTCCTAACAACAAACAACACTAACCCCCTAACAAAAAACAACCCTAAACCCCTAACATCAAAGAACACTAACACCCTAACAACAAAAAACCCTAACCCCCTAACAACAAACACTAACCCCCAAACAACAAACAATCCTAACCCCTAAAATCCAAAAACACTAACCCACTAACAACAAACAACCCTAACCCACTAACAACAAAAAACCCTCACACCCCAAAAACAAACAACACTATCCCCCTAACAACAAACAACCCTAAACCCCTAACATCAAACAACACTAACCCCCTAACAACACAAAACACTAACACCCTAACAACAAACAACAGTAACCCCGTAACGACAAACAACACTAACCCCCTAAAAACAAACAACCCTAAACCCCTAACATCAAACAACACTAACCCCCTAACAACACAAAACACTAACACCCTAACAACAAAAACCAATAAACCCCAACAAGAAACAACCCTGAACCCCTATCAATAAACACTAACCCACTAACAACAAACAACACTAAACCCCTAACAAGAAACTACCCTAACCCCGTAACAACAAACAACACTAACCCCGTAACAACAAACAACCCTAACCCCCAAACAACAAACAACCCTAACCCCCTAACAACAAACAATCCTAACCCCCGAACAACCAACAACACTAACCCCCTTACCAAAATAAACACTAACACCCTAACAACAAAAACCACTAAACCCCAACAAGAAACAATCCTAAACCCCTAACAACAAACAACACTAACCCCGTAACAACAAACAACCCTAACCAAACAACAAACAACCCTAACCCACTAACAACAAACAACACTAACACCCTAAGAACAAACAACCCTAACCCCCTAACAACAAACAACACTAACACCCTAACAACAAACAACCCTAACCCCCTAACAACAAACAACACTAACCCCCTAACAACAAACAACACTAAACCCCTAACAAGAAACTAACCTAACCCCGTAACAACAAACAACACTAACCCCGTAACAACAAACAACCCTAACCCCCTAACAACAAACAACCCTAACCCCCTAAGAACAAACAACCCTAAACCCCTAACATCAAAGAACAGTAACACCCTATCAACAAACAAAACTAACCCCCTAACAACAAACACTAACCCCCAAGCAACAAACAACCCTAACTCCTAAAAACCAAAAACACTAACCCACTAACAACAAACAACCATAACCAAAATCAACAAACAACCCTAACACCCTAACAACAAAAAACACTAACCCCCTAACAACAAACAACACTAACACCGTAACAACAAACAACCCTATCCACCTAAAAACAAACAACACTAACCCCCTAACAACAAACAACCCTAAACCCCTAACATCAAAGAACACTAACACCCTAACAACAAACAACCCTAACCCCCTAACAACAAACACTAACCCCCAAGCAACAAAAAACCCTAACTCCTAAAAACCAAAAACACTAACCCACTAACAGCAAACAACCCTAACCCACAATCAACAAACAACCCTAACACCCTAACAACAAAAAACACTAACCCCCTAACAACAAACAACCCTAAACCCCTAACATCTAACAACACTAACCCACTAACAACACAAGACACTAACACCCTAACAACAAACAACACTAACACCCTAACAACAAAAACCACTAAACCCCAACAAGAAACAACCCTAAACCCCTAACAACAAACAACACCACTCCCTAACAACAAACAACCCTAACCAAACAGCAAAAAACTCTAACCCACTAACAACAAACAACACTAACACCCTAACAAAAAACAACCCTAACCCACGAACAACAAACAACCCTAAACCACTAACAACAAACAACCCTAACACCCTAACAAGAAACAACACTAACCTCATAACATCAAACAACCCTAAACCCCTAACATCAAACAACACTAACCCACTAACAACACAAAACACTAACACCCTAAGAACAAACAACACTAACACCCTAACAAAAAAAACCACTAAACCCCAACAAGAAACAACCCTAAACCCCTAACAAAAAACACTAACCCCCTAACAACAAACAACACTAAACCCCTAACAAGAAACTACCCTAACCCCGTAACAACAAACAACACTAACCCAGTAACAACAAACAACCCTAACACCCAAACAACAAACAACCCTAACCCCCTAAAAACAAACAATCCTAACCCCCGAACAACCAACAACACTAACCCCCTAACCACAATAAACACTAACACCCGAACAACAAAAACCACTAAACCCCAACAAGAAAGAACCTTAAACCCCTAACAACAAACAACCCTAAACCCCTAACAACAAACAACACTAACACCCTAACAACAAACAACCCTAGCACCCTAACAACAAACAACACTAACACCCTAACAACAAACAACCCTAACCCCCTAACAACAAACAACACTAACCCCTAACATCAAACAACCCTAAACCCCTAACATCAAAGAACACTAACACCCTAACAACAAACAACCCTAAACCCCTAACAACAAACACTAACACCCAAACAACAAACAACACTAACCCCTAGAAACCAAAAACACTAACCCACTAACAACAAACAACCCTAACCCACTAACAACAAACAACCCTAACACCCTAGCAACAAACAACACTAACCCCATAACATCAAACAACCCTAAACCCCTAACATCAAACAACACTAACCCCCTAACAACACAAAACACTAACACCCTAACAACAAACAACACTAACACCCTAACAACAAAAACCACTAAACCCCAACAAGAAACAACCCTAAACCCGTAACAACAAACACTAACCCCCTAACAACAAACAATACTAAACCCCTAACAAGAAACTACCCTAACCCCGTAACAAAAAACAACACTAATCCCGTAACAACAAACAACCCTAACCCCCAAACAACAAACATCCCTAACCCCCTTAGAACAAACAATCCTAACCCCTGAACAACCAACAACACTAACCCCCTAACCACAATAAACACTAACACCCTAACAACAAAAACCACTAAACCCCAACAAGAAACAACCCGAAACCCCTAACAACAAAAAACACTAACCCCCTAACAACAAACAACCCTAACCAAACAACAAACAACCCTAACCCACTAACAACAAACAACACTAACACCCTAACAACAAACAACCCTAACCCCCTAACAACAAACAACACTAACACCCTAACAACAAACAACCCTAACCTCCTAACAACAAACAACACTAACCCCCTAACAAAAAACAACCCTAAACCCCTAACATCAAAGAACACTAACACCCTAACAACAAACAACAGTAACCCCGTAACGACAAACAACACTAACCCCCTAAAAACAAACAACCCTAAACCCCTAACATCAAACAAAACTAACCCCCTAACAACAGAAAACACTAACACCCTAACAACAAACAACACTAACACCCTAACAACAAAAACCACTAAACCCCAACAAGAAACAACCCTAAACCCCTAACAAAAAACCCTAACCCCCTAAGAACAAACAACACTAAACCCCTAACAAGAAACTACCCTAACCCCGTAACAACAAACAACACTAACGCGGTAACAAGAAACAACTCTAACCCCCAAACAACAAACAACACTAACCCCCTAACAACAAACAACCCTAACCCCCTAACAACAAACAATCCTAACCCCCGAACAACCAACAACACTAACCCCCTAACCACAATAAACACTAACACCCGAACAACAAAAACCACTAAACTCCAACAAGAAACAACCCTAAACCCCTAACAACAAACAACACTAACCCCCTAACAACAAGCAACCCTAACCAAACAACAAACAACCCTAACCCACTAACAACAAACAACACTAACACCCTAAGAACAAACAACCCTAACCCCCTAACAACAAACAACACTAACACCCTAACAACAAACAACCCTAACCCCCTAACAACAAACAACACTAACCCCCTAACAACAAACAACACTAAACCCCTAACAAGAAACTAACCTAACCCCGTAACAACAAACAACACTAACCCCGTAACAACAAACAACCCTAACCCCCTAACAACAAACAACCCTAACCCCCTAAGAACAAACAACCCTAAACCCCTAACATCAAAGAACAGTAACACCCTATCAACAAACAAAACTAACCCCCTAACAACAAACACTAACCCCCAAGCAACAAACAACCCTAACTCCTAAAAACCAAAAACACTAACCCACTAACAACAAACAACCATAACCAAAATCAACAAACAACCCTAACACCCTAACAACAAAAAACACTAACCCCCTAACAACAAACAACACTAACACCGTAACAACAAACAACCCTATCCACCTAAAAACAAACAACACTAACCCCCTAACAACAAACAACCCTAAACCCCTAACATCAAAGAACACTAACACCCTAACAACAAACAACCCTAACCCCCTAACAACAAACACTAACCCCCAAGCAACAAAAAACCCTAACTCCTAAAAACCAAAAACACTAACCCACTAACAGCAAACAACCCTAACCCACAATCAACAAACAACCCTAACACCCTAACAACAAAAAACACTAACCCCCTAACAACAAACAACCCTAAACCCCTAACATCTAACAACACTAACCCACTAACAACACAAGACACTAACACCCTAACAACAAACAACACTAACACCCTAACAACAAAAACCACTAAACCCCAACAAGAAACAACCCTAAACCCCTAACAACAAACAACACCACTCCCTAACAACAAACAACCCTAACCAAACAGCAAAAAACTCTAACCCACTAACAACAAACAACACTAACACCCTAACAAAAAACAACCCTAACCCACGAACAACAAACAACCCTAAACCACTAACAACAAACAACCCTAACACCCTAACAACAAACAACACTAACCTCATAACATCAAACAACCCTAAACCCCTAACATCAAACAACACTAACCCACTAACAACACAAAACACTAACACCCTAAGAACAAACAACACTAACACCCTAACAAAAAAAACCACTAAACCCCAACAAGAAACAACCCTAAACCCCTAACAAAAAACACTAACCCCCTAACAACAAACAACACTAAACCCCTAACAAGAAACTACCCTAACCCCGTAACAACAAACAACACTAACCCAGTAACAACAAACAACCCTAACACCCAAACAACAAACAACCCTAACCCCCTAAAAACAAACAATCCTAACCCCCGAACAACCAACAACACTAACCCCCTAACCACAATAAACACTAACACCCGAACAACAAAAACCACTAAACCCCAACAAGAAAGAACCTTAAACCCCTAACAACAAACAACCCTAAACCCCTAACAACAAACAACACTAACACCCTAACAACAAACAACCCTAGCACCCTAACAACAAACAACACTAACACCCTAACAACAAACAACCCTAACCCCCTAACAACAAACAACACTAACCCCTAACATCAAACAACCCTAAACCCCTAACATCAAAGAACACTAACACCCTAACAACAAACAACCCTAAACCCCTAACAACAAACACTAACACCCAAACAACAAACAACACTAACCCCTAGAAACCAAAAACACTAACCCACTAACAACAAACAACCCTAACCCACTAACAACAAACAACCCTAACACCCTAGCAACAAACAACACTAACCCCATAACATCAAACAACCCTAAACCCCTAACATCAAACAACACTAACCCCCTAACAACACAAAACACTAACACCCTAACAACAAACAACACTAACACCCTAACAACAAAAACCACTAAACCCCAACAAGAAACAACCCTAAACCCGTAACAACAAACACTAACCCCCTAACAACAAACAATACTAAACCCCTAACAAGAAACTACCCTAACCCCGTAACAAAAAACAACACTAATCCCGTAACAACAAACAACCCTAACCCCCAAACAACAAACATCCCTAACCCCCTTAGAACAAACAATCCTAACCCCTGAACAACCAACAACACTAACCCCCTAACCACAATAAACACTAACACCCTAACAACAAAAACCACTAAACCCCAACAAGAAACAACCCGAAACCCCTAACAACAAAAAACACTAACCCCCTAACAACAAACAACCCTAACCAAACAACAAACAACCCTAACCCACTAACAACAAACAACACTAACACCCTAACAACAAACAACCCTAACCCCCTAACAACAAACAACACTAACACCCTAACAACAAACAACCCTAACCTCCTAACAACAAACAACACTAACCCCCTAACAAAAAACAACCCTAAACCCCTAACATCAAAGAACACTAACACCCTAACAACAAACAACAGTAACCCCGTAACGACAAACAACACTAACCCCCTAAAAACAAACAACCCTAAACCCCTAACATCAAACAAAACTAACCCCCTAACAACAGAAAACACTAACACCCTAACAACAAACAACACTAACACCCTAACAACAAAAACCACTAAACCCCAACAAGAAACAACCCTAAACCCCTAACAAAAAACCCTAACCCCCTAAGAACAAACAACACTAAACCCCTAACAAGAAACTACCCTAACCCCGTAACAACAAACAACACTAATGCGGTAACAAGAAACAACTCTAACCCCCAAACAACAAACAACACTAACCCCCTAACAACAAACAACCCTAACCCCCTAACAACAAACAATCCTAACCCCCGAACAACCAACAACACTAACCCCCTAACCACAATAAACACTAACACCCGAACAACAAAAACCACTAAACTCCAACAAGAAACAACCCTAAACCCCTAACAACAAACAACACTAACCCCCTAACAACAAGCAACCCTAACCAAACAACAAACAAACCTAACCCACTGACAACAAACAACACTAACACCCTAACAACAAACAACCCTAAACCCCTAACAACAAACAACACTAACACCCTAAGAAAAAGCAACCCTAACCCCCTAACAACAAACAACACTAACCCCCTAACAACAAACAACCCTAACCAAACAACAAACAACCCTAACCCACTAAGAACAAACAACACTAACACCCTAACAACAAACAACCCTAACCCCCTAACAACAAACACCCCTAACACCCTAACAACAAACAACACTAACCCCATAACACCAAACAACCCTAAACCCCTAACATCAAACAACACTAACCCCCTAACAACACAAAACACTAACACCCTAACAACAAACAACACTAACACCCTAACAACAAAAACCAATAAACCCCAACAAGAAACAACCCTGAACCCCTATCAATAAACACTAACCCCCTAACAACAAACAACACTAAACCCCTAACAAGAAACTACCCTAACCCCGTAACAACAAACAACACTAACCCCGTAACAACAAACAACCCTAACCCCCAAACAACAAACAACCCTAACCCCCTAACAACAAACAATCCTAACCCCCGAACAACCAACAACACTAACCCCCTTACCAAAATAAACACTAACACCCTAACAACAAAAACCACTAAACCCCAACAAGAAACAATCCTAAACCCCTAACAACAAACAACACTAACCCCCTAACAACAAACAACCCTAACCAAACAACAAACAACCCTAACCCACTAACAACAAACAACACTAACACCCTAAGAACAAACAACCCTAACCCCCTAACAACAAACAACACTAACACCCTAACAACAAACAACCCTAACCCCCTAACAACAAACAACACTAACCCCCTAACAACAAACAACACTAAACCCCTAACAAGAAACTAACCTAACCCCGTAACAACAAACAACACTAACCCCGTAACAACAAACAACCCTAACCCCCTAACAACAAACAACCCTAACCCCCTAACAACAAACAACCCTAAACCCCTAACATCAAAGAACAGTAACACCCTATCAACAAACAAAACTAACCCCCTAACAACAAACACTAACCCCCAAGCAACAAACAACCCTAACTCCTAAAAACCAAAAACACTAACCCACTAACAACAAACAACCATAACCAAAATCAACAAACAACCCTAACACCCTAACAACAAAAAACACTAACCCCCTAACAACAAACAACCCTAAAACCCTAACATCAAACAACACTAACCCCCTAACAACACAAAACACTAATACCCTAACAACAAACAACACTAACACCCTAACAACAGAAACCACTAAACACCAACAAGAAACAACCCCAAACCCCTAACAACAAACAACACCACTCCCTAACAACAAACAACCCTAACCAAACAACAAAAAACTCTAACCCACTAACAACAAACAACACTGACACCCTAACAACAAACAATCCTAACCCCCTAACAACAAACAACACTAACACCCTAACAACAAACAACCCTAACCCCCTAACAACAAACAACACTAACCCCCAACAACAAACAACCCTAAACCCCTAACATCAAAGAACACTAACACCCTAAGAACAAACAACCCTAACCCCCAACAACAAACACTAACCCCCAAACAACAAACAAACCTAACCCCTAAAAACCAAAAACACTAAACCACTAACAACAAACAACCCTAACCCACTAACAACAAACAACCCTAACATCCTAACAACAAACAACACTAACACCCTCACAACAAACAACACTAACACCCTAACAACAAAAACCACTAAAACCCAACAAGAAAAAACCCTAAACCCCTAATAACAAACACTATCCCCCTAACAACAAACAACACTAAACCCCTAACAAGAAACTACCCTAACCCCATAACAACAAACAACACTAACCTCCTAACAACAAACAACACTAAACCCCTAACAAGAAAGTACCCTAACCCCGTAACAACAAACAACACTAACCCGGTAACAACAAACAACCATAACCCCCAAACAACAAACAACCCTAACCCCCTTACAACAAACAGCACTAACCCCCTAACAACAAAGAACCCTAAACCCCTAACATCAAACAACACTAACACCCGAACAACCAACAACCCTAACCCCCTAACAACAAACACTAACCCCCAAACAACAAACAACCCTAACCCCTAAAAACCAAAAACACTAACCCACTAACAACAAACAACCCTAACCCCCTAACAATAACCAATCCTAACCCCCGAACAACCAACAACACTAACCCCCTAACCACAATAAACACTAACACCCTAACAACAAAAACCACTAAACCCCAACAAGAAACAACCCTAAACCCCTAACAACAAACAACACTAACCCCCTAACAACAAACAATCCTAACCAAACAACAAACAACCCTAACCCACTAACAACAAACAACACTAACACCCTAAAAACAAACAACCCTAACCCCCTAACAACAAACAACACTAACACCCTAACAACAAACATCCCTAACCCCCTAACAACAAACAACACTACGCCCTAACAACAAACAACCCTAAACCCCTAACATCAAAGAACACTAACACCTAACAACAAACAACCCTAACCCCCTAACAACAAACACTAACCCCCAAACAACAAACAACACTAACCGCTAAAAACCAAAAACACTAACCCACTAACAACAAACAACCCTAACCCACTAACAACAAACAACCCTAACACCCTAACAACAAACAACACTAACCCCATAATATCAAACAACCCTAAACCCCTAACATCAAACAACACTAACCCCCTAACAACACAAAACACTAACACCCTAACAACAAACAACACTAACACCCTAACAACAAAAACCACTAAACCCCAACAAGAAACAACCCTGAACCCCTAACAATAAACACTAACACCCTAAGAACAAACAACACTAACACCCTAACAACAATCAACCCTAAACCCCTAACATCAAAGAACACTAACACCCTAACAACAAACCACCCTAACCCCCTAACAACAAACACTAACAATCAAACAACAAACAATCCTAACCCCTAAAATCCAAAAACACTAACCCACTAACAACAAACAACCCTAACACACTAACAGCAAACAACCCTAACCCGCTAACAACAAACAACCCTAAACCCCTAACATCAAACAACACTAACCCCCTAACAACACAAAACACTAACACCCTAACAACAAACAACACTAACACCCTAACAACAAAAACCACTAAACCCCAACAAGAAACAACCCTAAACCCCTAACAAAAAACACTAACCCCCTAACAACAAACAACACTAAACCCCTAACAAGAAACTACCCTAACCCCGTAACAACAAACAACACTAACCCAGTAACAACAAACAACCCTAACACCCAAACAACAAACAACCCTAACCCCCTAAAAACAAACAATCCTAACCCCCGAACAAACAACAACACTTACCCCCTAACCACAATAAACACTAACACCCGAACAACAAAAACCACTAAACCCCAACAAGAAAGAACCTTAAACCCCTAACAACAAACAACACTAAACCCCTAACAACAAACAACACTAACACCCTAACAACAAACAACCCTAACACCCTAACAACAAACAACACTAACACCCTAACAACAAACAACCCTAACCCCCTAACAACAAACAACACTAACCCCCTAACATCAAACAACCCTAAACCCCTAACATCAAAGAACACTAACACCCTAACAACAAACAACCCTAACCCCCTAACAACAAACACTAACACCCAAACAACAAACAACACTAACCCCTAGAAACCAAAAACACTAACCCACTAACAACAAACAACCCTAACCCACTAACAACAAACAACCCTAACACCCTAGCAACAAACAACACTAACCCCATAACATCAAACAACCCTAAACCCCTAACATCAAACAACACTAACCCCCTAACAACACAAAACACTAACACCCTAACAACAAACAACACTAACACCCTAACAACAAAAACCACTAAACCCCAAAAAGAAACAACCCTAAACCCCTAACAACAAACACTAACCCCCTAACAACAAACAACACTAAACCCCTAACAAGAAACTACCCTAACCCCGTAACAAAAAACAACACTAATCCCGTAACAACAAACAACCCTAACCCCCAAACAACAAACATCCCTAACCCCCTAAGAACAAACAATCCTAACCCCCGAACAACCAACAACACTAACCCCCTAACCACAATAAACACTAACACCCTAACAACAAAAACCACTAAACCCCAACAAGAAACAACCCGAAACCCCTAACAACAAAAAACACTAACCCCCTAACAACAAACAACCCGAACCAAACAACAAACAACCCTAACCCACTAACAACAAACAACACTAACACCCTAACAACAAACAACCCTAACCCCCTAACAACAAACAACACTAACACCCTAACAACAAACAACCCTAACCTCCTAACAACAAACAACACTAACCCCCTAACAAAAAACAACCCTAAACCCCTAACATCAAAGAACACTAACACCCTAACAACAAAAAACCCAACCCCCTAACAACAAACACTAACCCCCAAACAACAAACAATCCTAACCCCTAAAATCCAAAAACACTAACCCACTAACAACAAACAACCCTAACCCACTAACAACAAAAAACCCTCACACCCCAAAAACAAACACTATCCCCCTAACAACAAACAACCCTAAACCCCTAACAACAAACAACACTAACACCCTAACAACAAACAACCCTAACACCCTAACAACAAACAACACTAACACCCTAACAACAAACAACCCTAACCCCCTAACAACAAACAACACTAACCCCCTAACATCAAACAACCCTAAACCCCTAACATCAAAGAACACTAACACCCTAACAACAAACAACCCTAACCCCCTAACAACAAACACTAACACCCAAACAACAAACAACACTAACCCCTAGAAACCAAAAACACTAACCCACTAACAACAAACAACCCTAACCCACTAACAACAAACAACCCTAACACCCTAGCAACAAACAACACTAACCCCATAACATCAAACAACCCTAAACCCCTAACATCAAACAACACTAACCCCCTAACAACACAAAACACTAACACCCTAACAACAAACAACACTAACACCCTAACAACAAAAACCACTAAACCCCAACAAGAAACAACCCTAAACCCCTAACAACAAACACTAACCCCCTAACAACAAACAACACTAAACCCCTAACAAGAAACTACCCTAACCCCGTAACAAAAAACAACACTAATCCCGTAACAACAAACAACCCTAACCCCCAAACAACAAACATCCCTAACCCCCTAAGAACAAACAATCCTAACCCCCGAACAACCAACAACACTAACCCCCTAACCACAATAAACACTAACACCCTAACAACAAAAACCACTAAACCCCAACAAGAAACAACCCGAAACCCCTAACAACAAACAACCCTAACCCACTAACAACAAACAACACTAACACCCTAACAACAAACAACCCTAACCCCCTAACAACAAACAACACTAACACCCTAACAACAAACAACCCTAACCTCCTAACAACAAACAACACTAACCCCCTAACAAAAAACAACCCTAAACCCCTAACATCAAAGAACACTAACACCCTAACAACAAAAAACCCAACCCCCTAACAACAAACACTAACCCCCAAACAACAAACAATCCTAACCCCTAAAATCCAAAAACACTAACCCACTAACAACAAACAACCCTAACCCACTAACAACAAAAAACCCTCACACCCCAAAAACAAACAACACTATCCCCCTAACAACAAACAACCCTAAACCCCTAACATCAAACAACACTAACCCCCTAACAACACAAAACACTAACACCCCAACAACAAACAACAGTAACCCCGTAACGACAAACAACACTAACCCCCTAAAAACAAACAACCCTAAACCCCTAACATCAAACAACACTAACCCCCTAACAACACAAAACACTAACACCCTAAGAACAAACAACACTAACACCCTAACAACAAAAACCACTAAACCCCAACAAGAAACAACCCTAAACTCCTGACAAAAAACCCTAACCCCCTAACAACAAACAACACTAAACCCCTAACAACAAACAACACTAACACCCTAACAACAAACAACCCTAACACCCTAACAACAAACAACTCTAACACCCTAACAACAACCCTAACCCCCTAACAACAAACAACACTAACCCCCTAACATCAAACAACCCTAAACCCCTAACATCAAAGAACACTAACACCCTAACAACAAACAACCCTAAACCCCTAACAACAAACACTAACACCCAAACAACAAACAACACTAACCCCTAGAAACCAAAAACACTAACCCACTAACAACAAACAACCCTAACCCACTAACAACAAACAACCCTAACACCCTAGCAACAAACAACACTAACCCCATAACATCAAACAACCCTAAACCCCTAACATCAAACAACACTAACCCCCTAACAACACAAAACACTAACACCCTAACAACAAACAACACTAACACCCTAACAACAAAAACCACTAAACCCCAACAAGAAACAACCCTAAACCCCTAACAAAAAACCCTAACCCCCTAAGAACAAACAACACTAAACCCCTAACAAGAAACTACCCTAACCCCGTAACAACAAACAACACTAACGCGGTAACAACAAACAACTCTAACCCCCAAACAACAAACAACACTAACCCCCTAACAACAAACAACCCTAACCCCCTAACAACAAACAATCCTAACCCCCGAACAACCAACAACACTAACCCCCTAACCACAATAAACACTAACACCCGAACAACAAAAACCACTAAACTCCAACAAGAAACAACCCTAAACCCCTAACAACAAACAACACTAACCCCCTAACAACAAGCAACCCTAACCAAACAACAAACAAACCTAACCCACTGACAACAAACAACACTAACACCCTAACAACAAACAACCCTAAACCCCTAACAACAAACAACACTAACACCCTAACAAAAAGCAACCCTAACCCCCTAACAACAAACAACACTAACCCCCTAACAACAAACAACCCTAACCAAACAACAAACAACCCTAACCCACTAACAACAAACAACACTAACACCCTAACAAAAAACAACCCTAACCCCCTAACAACAAACAACCCTAACACCCTAACAACAAACAACACTAACCCCATAACACCAAACAACCCTAAACCCCTAACATCAAACAACACTAACCCCCTAACAACACAAAACACTAACACCCTAACAACAAACAACACTAACACCCTAACAACAAAAACCAATAAACCCCAACAAGAAACAACCCTGAACCCCTATCAATAAACACTAACCCCCTAACAACAAACAACACTAAACCCCTAACAAGAAACTACCCTAACCCCGTAACAACAAACAACACTAACCCCGTAACAACAAACAACCCTAACCCCCAAACAACAAACAACCCTAACCCCCTAACAACAAACAATCCTAACCCCCGAACAACCAACAACACTAACCCCCTAACCAAAATAAACACTAACACCCTAACAACAAAAACCACTAAACCCCAACAAGAAACAACCCTAAACCCCTAACAACAAACAACACTAACCCCCTAACAACAAACAACCCTAACCAAACAACAAACAACCCTAACCCACTAACAACAAACAACACTAACACCCTAAGAACAAACAACCCTAACCCCTAACAACAAACAACACTAACACCCTAACAACAAACAACCCTAACCCCCTAACAACAAACAACACTAACCCCCTAACAACAAACAACACTAACACCCTAACATCTAACAACACTAACCCACTAACAACACAAGACACTAACACCCTAACAACAAACAACACTAACACCCTAACAACAAAAACCACTAAACCCCAACAAGAAACAACCCTAAACCCCTAACAACAAACAACACCACTCCCTAACAACAAACAACCCTAACCAAACAGCAAAAAACTCTAACCCACTAACAACAAACAACCCTAACACCCTAACAAAAAACAACCCTAACCCACGAACAACAAACAACCCTAAGCCACTAACAACAAACAACCCTAACACCCTAACAAGAAACTACACTAACCTCATAACATCAAACAACCCTAAACCCCTAACATCAAACAACACTAACCCCCTAACAACACAAAACACTAACACCCTAAGAACAAACAACACTAACACCCTAACAACAAAAACCACTAAACCCCAACAAGAAACAACCCTAAACCCCTAACAAAAAACACTAACCCCCTAACAACAAACAACACTAAACCCCTAACAAGAAACTACCCTAACCCCGTAACAACAAACAACACTAACCCAGTAACAACAAACAACCCTAACACCCAAACAACAAACAACCCTAACCCCCTAAAAACAAACAATCCTAACCCCCGAACAACCAACAACACTAACCCCCTAACCACAATAAACACTAACACCCGAACAACAAAAACCACTAAACCCCAACAAGAAAGAACCTTAAACCCCTAACAACAAACAACCCTAAACCCCTAACAACAAACAACACTAACACCCTAACAACAAACAACCCTAACACCCTAACAACAAACAACACTAACACCCTAACAACAAACATCCCTAACCCCCTAAGAACAAACAATCCTAACCCCCGAACAACCAACAACACTAACCCCCTAACCACAATAAACACTAACACCCTAACAACAAAAACCACTAAACCCCAACAAGAAACAACCCGGAACCCCTAACAACAAAAAACACTAACCCCCTAACAACAAACGACCCGAACCAACCAACAAACAACCCTAACCCACTAACAACAAACAACACTAACACCCTAACAACAAACAACCCTAACACCCTAACAACAAACAACACTAACACCCTAACAACAAACAACCCTAACCCCCTAACAACAAACAACACTAACCCCTAACATCAAACAACCCTAAACCCCTAACATCAAAGAACACTAACACCCTAACAACAAACAACCCTAAACCCCTAACAACAAACACTAACACCCAAACAACAAACAACACTAACCCCTAGAAACCAAAAACACTAACCCACTAACAACAAACAACCGTAACCCACTAACAACAAACAACCCTAACACCCTAGCAACAAACAACCCTAACCCCCTAACAACAAACAACACTAACACCCTAACAACAAACAACCCTAACCTCCTAACAACAAACAACACTAACCCCCTAACAAAAAACAACCCTAAACCCCTAACATCAAAGAACACTAACACCCTAACAACAAAAAACCTAACCCCCTAACAACAAACACTAACCCCCAAACAACAAACAATCCTAACCCCTAAAATCCAAAAACACTAACCCACTAACAACAAACAACCCTAACCCACTAACAACAAAAAACCCTCACACCCCAAAAACAAACAACACTATCCCCCTAACAACAAACAACCCTAAACCCCTAACAACAAACAACACTAACACCCTAACAACAACCAACCCTAACACCCTAACAACAAACAACACTAACACCCTAACAACAAACAACCCTAACCCCCTAACAACAAACAACACTAACCCCCTAACATCAAACAACCCTAAACCCCTAACAACAAACAACCCTAACACCCTAACAACAAACAACCCTAACCCCCTAACAACAAACACTAACACCCAAACAACAAACAACACTAACACCTAGAAACCAAAAACACTAACCCACTAACAACAAACAACCCTAACCCACTAACAACAAACAACCCTAACACCCTAGCAACAAACAACACTAACCCCATAACATCAAACAACCCTAAACCCCTAACATCAAACAACACTAACCCCCTAACAACACAAAACACTAACACCCTAACAACAAACAACACTAACACCCTAACAACAAAAACCACTAAACCCCAACAAGAAACAACCCTAAACCCCTAACAACAAACACTAACCCCCTAACAACAAACAACACTAAACCCCTAACAAGAAACTACCCTAACCCCGTAACAAAAAACAACACTAATCCCGTAACAACAAACAACCCTAACCCCCAAACAACAAACATCCCTAACCCCCTAAGAACAAACAATCCTAACCCCCGAACAACCAACAACACTAACCCCCTAACCACAATAAACACTAACACCCTAACAACAAAAACCACTAAACCCCAACAAGAAACAACCCGAAACCCCTAACAACAAACAACCCTAACCCACTAACAACAAACAATACTAACACCCTAACAACAAACAACCCTAACCCCCTAACAACAAACAACACTAACACCCTAACAACAAACAACCCTAACCTCCTAACAACAAACAACACTAACCCCCTAACAAAAAACAACCCTAAACCCCTAACATCAAAGAACACTAACACCCTAACAACAAAAAACCCAACCCCCTAACAACAAACACTAACCCCCAAACAACAAACAATCCTAACCCCTAAAATCCAAAAACACTAACCCACTAACAACAAACAACCCTAACCCACTAACAACAAAAAACCCTCACACCCCAAAAACAAACAACACTATCCCCCTAACAACAAACAACCCTAAACCCCTAACATCAAACAACACTAACCCCCTAACAACACAAAACACTAACACCCTAACAACAAACAACAGTAACCCCGTAACGACAAACAACACTAACCCCCTAAAAACAAACAACCCTAAACCCCTAACATCAAACAACACTAACCCACTAACAACACAAAACACTAACACCCTAAGAACAAACAACACTAACACCCTAACAACAAAAACCACTAAACCCCAACAAGAAACAACCCTAAACCCCTAACAAAAAACACTAACCCCCTAACAACAAACAACACTAAACCCCTAACAAGAAACTACCCTAACCCCGTAACAACAAACAACACTAACCCAGTAACAACAAACAACCCTAACACCCAAACAACAAACAACCCTAACCCCCTAAAAACAAACAATCCTAACCCCCGAACAAACAACAACACTAACCCCCTAACCACAATAAACACTAACAACCGAACAACAAAAACCACTAAACCCCAACAAGAAAGAACCTTAAACCCCTAACAACAAACAACCCTAAACCCCTAACAACAAACAACACTAACACCCTAACAACAAACAACCCTAACACCCTAACAACAAACAACACTAACACCCTAACAACAAACAACCCTAACCCCCTAACAACAAACAACACTAACCCCCTAACATCAAACAACCCTAAACCCCTAACATCAAAGAACACTAACACCCTAACAACAAACAACCCTAAACCCCTAACAACAAACACTAACACCCAAACAACAAACAACACTAACCCCTAGAAACCAAAAACACTAACCCACTAACAACAAACAACCCTAACCCACTAACAACAAACAACCCTAACACCCTAGCAACAAACAACACTAACCCCATAACATCAAACAACCCTAAACCCCTAACATCAAACAACACTAACCCCCTAACAACACAAAACACTAACACCCTAACAACAAACAACACTAACACCCTAACAACAAAAACCACTAAACCCCAACAAGAAACAACCCTAAACCCCTAACAAAAAACCCTAACCCCCTAAGAACAAACAACACTAAACCCCTAACAAGAAACTACCCTAACCCCGTAACAACAAACAACACTAACGCGGTAACAACAAACAACTCTAACCCCCAAACAACAAACAACACTAACCCCCTAACAACAAACAACCCTAACCCCCTAACAACAAACAATCCTAACCCCCGAACAACCAACAACACTAACCCCCTAACCACAATAAACACTAACACCCGAACAACAAAAACCACTAAACTCCAACAAGAAACAACCCTAAACCCCTAACAACAAACAACACTAACCCCCTAACAACAAGCAACCCTAACCAAACAACAAACAAACCTAACCCACTGACAACAAACAACACTAACACCCTAACAACAAACAGCCCTAAACCCCTAACAACAAACAACACTAACACCCTAACAAAAAGCAACCCTAACCCCCTAACAACAAACAACACTAACCCCCTAACAACAAACAACCCTAACCAAACAACAAACAACCCTAACCCACTAACAACAAACAACACTAACACCCTAACAAAAAACAACCCTAACCCCCTAACAACAAACAACCCTAACACCCTAACAACAAACAACACTAACCCCATAACACCAAACAACCCTAAACCCCTAACATCAAACAACACTAACCCCCTAACAACACAAAACACTAACACCCTAACAACAAACAACACTAACACCCTAACAACAAAAACCAATAAACCCCAACAAGAAACAACCCTGAACCCCTATCAATAAACACTAACCCCCTAACAACAAACAACACTAAACCCCTAACAAGAAACTACCCTAACCCCGTAACAACAAACAACACTAAGCCCGTAACAACAAACAACCCTAACCCCCAAACAACAAACAACCCTAACCCCCTAACAACAAACAATCCTAACCCCCGAACAACCAACAACACTAACCCCCTAACCAAAATAAACACTAACACCCTAACAACAAAAACCACTAAACCCCAACAAGAAACAACCCTAAACCCCTAACAACAAACAACACTAACCCCCTAACAACAAACAACCCTAACCAAACAACAAACAACCCTAACCCACTAACAACAAACAACACTAACACCCTAAGAACAAACAACCCTAACCCCTAACAACAAACAACACTAACACCCTAACAACAAACAACCCTAACCCCCTAACAACAAACAACACTAACCCCCTAACAACAAACAACACTAACACCCTAACATCTAACAACACTAACCCACTAACAACACAAGACACTAACACCCTAACAACAAACAACACTAACACCCTAACAACAAAAACCACTAAACCCCAACAAGAAACAACCCTAAACCCCTAACAACAAACAACACCACTCCCTAACAACAAACAACCCTAACCAAACAGCAAAAAACTCTAACCCACTAACAACAAACAACACTAACACCCTAACAAAAAACAACCCTAACCCACGAACAACAAACAACCCTAAGCCACTAACAACAAACAACCCTAACACCCTAACAAGAAACTACACTAACCTCATAACATCAAACAACCCTAAACCCCTAACATCAAACAACACTAACCCACTAACAACACAAAACACTAACACCCTAAGAACAAACAACACTAACACCCTAACAACAAAAACCACTAAACCCCAACAAGAAACAACCCTAAACCCCTAACAAAAAACACTAACCCCCTAACAACAAACAACACTAAACCCCTAACAAGAAACTACCCTAACCCCGTAACAACAAACAACACTAACCCAGTAACAACAAACAACCCTAACACCCAAACAACAAACAACCCTAACCCCCTAAAAACAAACAATCCTAACCCCCGAACAACCAACAACACTAACCCCCTAACCACAATAAACACTAACACCCGAACAACAAAAACCACTAAACCCCAACAAGAAAGAACCTTAAACCCCTAACAACAAACAACCCTAAACCCCTAACAACAAACAACACTAACACCCTAACAACAAACAACCCTAACACCCTAACAACAAACAACACTAACACCCTAACAACAAACAACCCTAACCCCCTAACAACAAACAACACTAACCCCTAACATCAAACAACCCTAAACCCCTAACATCAAAGAACACTAACACCCTAACAACAAACAACCCTAAACCCCTAACAACAAACACTAACACCCAAACAACAAACAACACTAACCCCTAGAAACCAAAAACACTAACCCACTAACAACAAACAACCCTAACCCACTAACAACAAACAACCCTAACACCCTAGCAACAAACAACACTAACCCCATAACATCAAACAACCCTAAACCCCTAACATCAAACAACACTAACCCCCTAACAACACAAAACACTAACACCCTAACAACAAACAACACTAACACCCTAACAACAAAAACCACTAAACCCCAACAAGAAACAACCCTAAACCCCTAACAACAAACACTAACCCCCTAACAACAAACAACACTAAACCCCTAACAAGAAACTACCCTAACCCCGTAACAAAAAACAACACTAATCCCGTAACAACAAACAACCCTAACCCCCAAACAACAAACATCCCTAACCCCCTTAGAACAAACAATCCTAACCCCTGAACAACCAACAACACTAACCCCCTAACCACAATAAACACTAACACCCTAACAACAAACAACCCTAAACCCCTAACAACAAACAACACTAACACCCTAACAAAAAGCAACCCTAACCCCCTAACAACAAACAACACTAACCCCCTAACAACAAACAACCCTAACCAAACAACAAACAACCCTAACCCACTAACAACAAACAACACTAACACCCTAACAAAAAACAACCCTAACCCCCTAACAACAAACAACCCTAACACCCTAACAACAAACAACACTAACCCCATAACACCAAACAACCCTAAACCCCTAACATCAAACAACACTAACCCCCTAACAACACAAAACACTAACACCCTAACAACAAACAACACTAACACCCTAACAACAAAAACCAATAAACCCCAACAAGAAACAACCCTGAACCCCTATCAATAAACACTAACCCCCTAACAACAAACAACACTAAACCCCTAACAAGAAACTACCCTAACCCCGTAACAACAAACAACACTAAGCCCGTAACAACAAACAACCCTAACCCCCAAACAACAAACAACCCTAACCCCCTAACAACAAACAATCCTAACCCCCGAACAACCAACAACACTAACCCCCTAACCAAAATAAACACTAACACCCTAACAACAAAAACCACTAAACCCCAACAAGAAACAACCCTAAACCCCTAACAACAAACAACACTAACCCCCTAACAACAAACAACCCTAACCAAACAACAAACAACCCTAACCCACTAACAACAAACAACACTAACACCCTAAGAACAAACAACCCTAACCCCTAACAACAAACAACACTAACACCCTAACAACAAACAACCCTAACCCCCTAACAACAAACAACACTAACCCCCTAACAACAAACAACACTAACACCCTAACATCTAACAACACTAACCCACTAACAACACAAGACACTAACACCCTAACAACAAACAACACTAACACCCTAACAACAAAAACCACTAAACCCCAACAAGAAACAACCCTAAACCCCTAACAACAAACAACACCACTCCCTAACAACAAACAACCCTAACCAAACAGCAAAAAACTCTAACCCACTAACAACAAACAACACTAACACCCTAACAAAAAACAACCCTAACCCACGAACAACAAACAACCCTAAGCCACTAACAACAAACAACCCTAACACCCTAACAAGAAACTACACTAACCTCATAACATCAAACAACCCTAAACCCCTAACATCAAACAACACTAACCCACTAACAACACAAAACACTAACACCCTAAGAACAAACAACACTAACACCCTAACAACAAAAACCACTAAACCCCAACAAGAAACAACCCTAAACCCCTAACAAAAAACACTAACCCCCTAACAACAAACAACACTAAACCCCTAACAAGAAACTACCCTAACCCCGTAACAACAAACAACACTAACCCAGTAACAACAAACAACCCTAACACCCAAACAACAAACAACCCTAACCCCCTAAAAACAAACAATCCTAACCCCCGAACAACCAACAACACTAACCCCCTAACCACAATAAACACTAACACCCGAACAACAAAAACCACTAAACCCCAACAAGAAAGAACCTTAAACCCCTAACAACAAACAACCCTAAACCCCTAACAACAAACAACACTAACACCCTAACAACAAACAACCCTAACACCCTAACAACAAACAACACTAACACCCTAACAACAAACAACCCTAACCCCCTAACAACAAACAACACTAACCCCTAACATCAAACAACCCTAAACCCCTAACATCAAAGAACACTAACACCCTAACAACAAACAACCCTAAACCCCTAACAACAAACACTAACACCCAAACAACAAACAACACTAACCCCTAGAAACCAAAAACACTAACCCACTAACAACAAACAACCCTAACCCACTAACAACAAACAACCCTAACACCCTAGCAACAAACAACACTAACCCCATAACATCAAACAACCCTAAACCCCTAACATCAAACAACACTAACCCCCTAACAACACAAAACACTAACACCCTAACAACAAACAACACTAACACCCTAACAACAAAAACCACTAAACCCCAACAAGAAACAACCCTAAACCCCTAACAACAAACACTAACCCCCTAACAACAAACAACACTAAACCCCTAACAAGAAACTACCCTAACCCCGTAACAAAAAACAACACTAATCCCGTAACAACAAACAACCCTAACCCCCAAACAACAAACATCCCTAACCCCCTTAGAACAAACAATCCTAACCCCTGAACAACCAACAACACTAACCCCCTAACCACAATAAACACTAACACCCTAACAACAAAAACCACTAAACCCCAACAAGAAACAACCCGAAACCCCTAACAACAAAAAACACTAACCCCCTAACAACAAACAACCCTAACCAAACAACAAACAACCCTAACCCACTAACAACAAACAACACTAACACCCTAACAACAAACAACCCTAACCCCCTAACAACAAACAACACTAACACCCTAACAACAAACAACCCTAACCTCCTAACAACAAACAACACTAACCCCCTAACAAAAAACAACCCTAAACCCCTAACATCAAAGAACACTAACACCCTAACAACAAAAAACCCTAACCCCCTAACAACAAACACTAACCCCCAAACAACAAACAATCCTAACCCCTAAAATCCAAAAACACTAACCCACTAACAACAAACAACCCTAACAGACTAACAACAAAAAACCCTCACACCCCAAAAACAAACAACACTATCCCCCTAACAACAAACAACCCTAAACCCCTAACATCAAACAACACTAACCCCCTAACAACACAAAACACTAACACCCTAACAACAAACAACAGTAACCCCGTAACGACAAACAACACTAACCCCCTAAAAACAAACAACCCTAAACCCCTAACATCAAACAACACTAACCCCCTAACAACACAAAACACTAACACCCTAACAACAAACAACACTAACACCCTAACAACAAAAACCACTAAACCCCAACAAGAAACAACCCTAAACCCCTAACAACAAACAACACTAACCCCCTAACAACAAGCAACCCTAACCAAACAACAAACAAACCTAACCCACTGACAACAAACAACACTAACACCCTAACAACAAACAACCCTAAACCCCTAACAACAAACAACACTAACACCCTAACAAAAAGCAACCCTAACCCCCTAACAACAAACAACACTAACCCCCTAACAACAAACAACCCTAACCAAACAACAAACAACCCTAACCCACTAAGAACAAACAACACTAACACCCTAACAACAAACAACCCTAACCCCCTAACAACAAACACCCCTAACACCCTAACAACAAACAACACTAACCCCATAACACCAAACAACCCTAAACCCCTAACATCAAACAACACTAACCCCCTAACAACACAAAACACTAACACCCTAACAACAAACAACACTAACACCCTAACAACAAAAACCAATAATCCCCAACAAGAAACAACCCTGAACCCCTATCAATAAACACTAACCCCCTAACAACAAACAACACTAAACCCCTAACAAGAAACTACCCTAACCCCGTAACAACAAACAACACTAACCCCGTAACAACAAACAACCCTAACCCCCAAACAACAAACAACCCTAACCCCCTAACAACAAACAATCCTAACCCCCGAACAACCAACAACACTAACCCCCTTACCAAAATAAACACTAACACCCTAACAACAAAAACCACTAAACCCCAACAAGAAACAACCCTAAACCCCTAACAACAAACAACACTAACCCCCTAACAACAAACAACCCTAACCAAACAACAAACAACCCTAACCCACTAACAACAAACAACACTAACACCCTAAGAACAAACAACCCTAACCCCCTAACAACAAACAACACTAACACCCTAACAACAAACAACCCTAACCCCCTAACAACAAACAACACTAACCCCCTAACAACAAACAACACTAAACCCCTAACAAGAAACTAACCTAACCCCGTAACAACAAACAACACTAACCCCGTAACAACAAACAACCCTAACCCCCTAACAACAAACAACCCTAACCCCCTAAGAACAAACAACCCTAAACCCCTAACATCAAAGAACAGTAACACCCTATCAACAAACAAAACTAACCCCCTAACAACAAACACTAACCCCCAAGCAACAAACAACCCTAACTCCTAAAAACCAAAAACACTAACCCACTAACAACAAACAACAATAACCAAAATCAACAAACAACCCTAACACCCTAACAACAAAAAACACTAACCCCCTAACAACAAACAACCCTAAAACCCTAACATCAAACAACACTAACCCCCTAACAACAGAAAACACTAATACCCTAACAACAAACAACACTAACACCCTAACAACAGAAACCACTAAACACCAACAAGAAACAACCCCAAACCCCTAACAACAAACAACACCACTCCCTAACAACAAACAACCCTAACCAAACAACAAAAAACTCTAACCCACTAACAACAAAAAACACTGACACCCTAACAACAAACAATCCTAACCCCCTAACAACAAACAACACTAACACCCTAACAACAAACAACCCTAACCCCCTAACAACAAACAACACTAACCCCCAACAACAAACAACCCTAAACCCCTAACATCAAAGAACACTAACACCCTAAGAACAAACAACCCTAACCCCCAACAACAAACACTAACCCCCAAACAACAAACAAACCTAACCCCTAAAAACCAAAAACACTAAACCACTAACAACAAACAACCCTAACCCACTAACAACAAACAACCCTAACATCCTAACAACAAACAACACTAACACCCTCACAACAAACAACACTAACACCCTAACAACAAAAACCACTAAAACCCAACAAGAAAAAACCCTAAACCCCTAATAACAAACACTATCCCCCTAACAACAAACAACACTAAACCCCTAACAAGAAAGTACCCTAACCCCGTAACAACAAACAACACTAACCCGGTAACAACAAACAACCATAACCCCCAAACAACAAACAACCCTAACCCCCTTACAACAAACAGCACTAACCCCCTAACAACAAAGAACCCTAAACCCCTAACATCAAACAACACTAACACCCGAACAACAAACAACCCTAACCCCCTAACAACAAACACTAACCCCCAAACAACAAACAACCCTAACCCCTAAAAACCAAAAACACTAACCCACTAACAACAAACAACCCTAACCCCCTAACAATAACCAATCCTAACCCCCGAACAACCAACAACACTAACCCCCTAACCACAATAAACACTAACACCCTAACAACAAAAACCACTAAACCCCAACAAGAAACAACCCTAAACCCCTAACAACAAACAACACTAACCCCCTAACAACAAACAATCCTAACCAAACAACAAACAACCCTAACCCACTAACAACAAACAACACTAACACCCTAAAAACAAACAACCCTAACCCCCTAACAACAAACAACACTAACACCCTAACAACAAACATCCCTAACCCCCTAACAACAAACAACACTACGCCCTAACAACAAACAACCCTAAACCCCTAACATCAAAGAACACTAACACCTAACAACAAACAACCCTAACCCCCTAACAACAAACACTAACCCCCAAACAACAAACAACACTAACCGCTAAAAACCAAAAACACTAACCCACTAACAACAAACAACCCTAACCCACTAACAACAAACAACCCTAACACCCTAACAACAAACAACACTAACCACATATCAAACAACCCTAAACCCCTAACATCAAACAACACTAACCCCCTAACAACACAAAACACTAACACCCTAACAACAAACAACACTAACACCCTAACAACAAAAACCACTAAACCCCAACAAGAAACAACCCTGAACCCCTAACAATAAACACTAACACCCTAAGAACAAACAACACTAACCCCCTAACAACAATCAACCCTAAACCCCTAACATCAAAGAACACTAACACCCTAACAACAAACCACCCTAACCCCCTAACAACAAACACTAACAATCAAACAACAAACAATCCTAACCCCTAAAATCCAAAAACACTAACCCACTAACAACAAACAACCCTAACCCACTAACAGCAAACAACCCTAACCCGCTAACAACAAACAACCCTAAACCCCTAACATCAAACAACACTAACCCCCTAACAACACAAAACACTAACACCCTAACAACAAACAACACTAACACCCTAACAACAAAAACCACTAAACCCCAACAAGAAACAACCCTAAACCCCTAACAAAAAACACTAACCCCCTAACAACAAACAACACTAAACCCCTAACAAGAAACTACCCTAACCCCGTAACAACAAACAACACTAACCCAGTAACAACAAACAACCCTAACACCCAAACAACAAACAACCCTAACCCCCTAAAAACAAACAATCCTAACCCCCGAACAACCAACAACACTAACCCCCTAACCACAATAAACACTAACACCCGAACAACAAAAACCACTAAACCCCAACAAGAAAGAACCTTAAACCCCTAACAACAAACAACCCTAAACCCCTAACAACAAACAACACTAACACCCTAACAACAAACAACCCTAACACCCTAACAACAAACAACACTAACACCCTAACAACAAACAACCCTAACCCCCTAACAACAAACAACACTAACCCCCTAACATCAAACAACCCTAAACCCCTAACATCAAAGAACACTAACACCCTAACAACAAACAACCCTAACCCCCTAACAACAAACACTAACACCCAAACAACAAACAACACTAACCCCTAGAAACCAAAAACACTAACCCACTAACAACGAACAACCCTAACCCACTAACAACAAACAACCCTAACACCCTAGCAACAAACAACACTAACCCCATAATATCAAACAACCCTAAACCCCTAACATCAAACAACACTAACCCCCTAACAACACAAAACACTAACACCCTAACAACAAACAACACTAACACCCTAACAACAAAAACCACTAAACCCCAAAAAGAAACAACCCTAAACCCCTAACAACAAACACTAACCCCCTAACAACAAACAACACTAAACCCCTAACAAGAAACTACCCTAACCCCGTAACAAAAAACAACACTAATCCCGTAACAACAAACAACCCTAACCCCCAAACAACAAACATCCCTAACCCCCTAAGAACAAACAATCCTAACCCCCGAACAACCAACAACACTAACCCCCTAACCACAATAAACACTAACACCCTAACAACAAAAACCACTAAACCCCAACAAGAAACAACCCGAAACCCCTAACAACAAAAAACACTAACCCCCTAACAACAAACGACCCGAACCAAACAACAAACAACCCTAACCCACTAACAACAAACAACACTAACACCCTAACAACAAACAACCCTAACCCCCTAACAACAAACAACACTAACACCCTAACAACAAACAACCCTAACCTCCTAACAACAAACAACACTAACCCCCTAACAAAAAACAACCCTAAACCCCTAACATCAAAGAACACTAACACCCTAACAACAAAAAACCCAACCCCCTAACAACAAACACTAACCCCCAAACAACAAACAATCCTAACCCCTAAAATCCAAAAACACTAACCCACTAACAACAAACAACCCTAACCCACTAACAACAAAAAACCCTCACACCCCAAAAACAAACAACACTATCCCCCTAACAACAAACAACCCTAAACCCCTAACAACAAACAACACTAACACCCTAACAACAAACAACCCTAACACCCTAACAACAAACAACACTAACACCCTAACAACAAACAACCCTAACCCCCTAACAACAAACAACACTAACCCCCTAACATCAAACAACCCTAAACCCCTAACATCAAAGAACACTAACACCCTAACAACAAACAACCCTAACCCCCTAACAACAAACACTGACACCCGAACAACAAACAACACTAACCCCTAGAAAAAAAAAACACTAACCCACTAACAACAAACAACCCTAACCCACTAACAACAAACAACCCTAACACCCTAGCAACAAACAACACTAACCCCATAACATCAAACAACCCTAAACCCCTAACATCAAACAACACTAACCCCCTAACAACACAAAACACTAACACCCTAACAACAAACAACACTAACACCCTAACAACAAAAACCACTAAACCCCAACAAGAAACAACCCTAAACCCCTAACAACAAACACTAACCCCCTAACAACAAACAACACTAAACCCCTAACAAGAAACTACCCTAACCCCGTAACAAAAAACAACACTAATCCCGTAACAACAAACAACCCTAACCCCCAAACAACAAACATCCCTAACCCCCTAAGAACAAACAATCCTAACCCCCGAACAACCAACAACACTAACCCCCTAACCACAATAAACACTAACACCCTAACAACAAAAACCACTAAACCCCAACAAGAAACAACCCGAAACCCCTAACAACAAAAAACACTAACCCCCTAACAACAAACAACCCGAACCAAACAACAAACAACCCTAACCCACTAACAACAAACAACACTAACACCCTAACAACAAACAACCCTAACCCCCTAACAACAAACAACACTAACACCCTAACAACAAACAACACTAACCTCCTAACAACAAACAACACTAACCCCCTAACAAAAAACAACCCTAAACCCCTAACATCAAAGAACACTAACACCCTAACAACAAAAAACCCAACCCCCTAACAACAAACACTAACCCCCAAACAACAAACAATCCTAACCCCTAAAATCCAAAAACACTAACCCACTAACAACAAACAACCCTAACCCACTAACAACAAAAAACCCTCACACCCCAAAAACAAACAACACTATCCCCCTAACAACAAACAACCCTAAACCCCTAACAACAAACAACACTAACACCCTAACAACAACCAACCCTAACACCCTAACAACAAACAACACTAACACCCTAACAACAAACAACCCTAACCCCCTAACAACAAACAACACTAACCCCCTAACATCAAACAACCCTAAACCCCTAACATCAAAGAACACTAACACCCTAACAACAAACAACCCTAACCCCCTAACAACAAACACTAACACCCAAACAACAAACAACACTAACCCCTAGAAACCAAAAACACTAACCCACTAACAACAAACAACCCTAACCCACTAACAACAAACAACCCTAACACCCTAGCAACAAACAACACTAACCCCATAACATCAAACAACCCTAAACCCCTAACATCAAACAACACTAACCCCCTAACAACACAAAACACTAACACCCTAACAACAAACAACACTAACACCCTAACAACAAAAACCACTAAACCCCAACAAGAAACAACCCTAAACCCCTAACAACAAACACTAACCCCCTAACAACAAACAACACTAAACCCCTAACAAGAAACTACCCTAACCCCGTAACAAAAAACAACACTAATCCCGTAACAACAAACAACCCTAACCCCCAAACAACAAACATCCCTAACCCCCTAAGAACAAACAATCCTAACCCCCAAACAACCAACAACACTAACCCCCTAACCACAATAAACACTAACACCCTAACAACAAAAACCACTAAACCCCAACAAGAAACAACCCGAAACCCCTAACAACAAACAACCCTAACCCACTAACAACAAACAACACTAACACCCTAACAACAAACAACCCTAACCCCCTAACAACAAACAACACTAACACCCTAACAACAAACAACCCTAACCTCCTAACAACAAACAACACTAACCCCCTAACAAAAAACAACCCTAAACCCCTAACATCAAAGAACACTAACACCCTAACAACAAAAAACCCAACCCCCTAACAACAAACACTAACCCCCAAACAACAAACAATCCTAACCCCTAAAATCCAAAAACACTAACCCACTAACAACAAACAACCCTAACCCACTAACAACAAAAAACCCTCACACCCCAAAAACAAACAACACTATCCCCCTAACAACAAACAACCCTAAACCCCTAACATCAAACAACACTAACCCCCTAACAACACAAAACACTAACACCCTAACAACAAACAACAGTAACCCCGTAACGACAAACAACACTAACCCCCTAAAAACAAACAACCCTAAACCCCTAACATCAAACAACACTAACCCCCTAACAACACAAAACACTAACACCCTAAGAACAAACAACACTAACACCCTAACAACAAAAACCACTAAACCCCAACAAGAAACAACCCTAAACCCCTAACAAAAAACACTAACCCCCTAACAACAAACAACACTAAACCCCTAACAAGAAACTACCCTAACCCCGTAACAACAAACAACACTAACCCAGTAACAACAAACAACCCTAACACCCAAACAACAAACAACCCTAACCCCCTAAAAACAAACAATCCTAACCCCCGAACAAACAACAACACTAACCCCCTAACCACAATAAACACTAACAACCGAACAACAAAAACCACTAAACCCCAACAAGAAAGAACCTTAAACCCCTAACAACAAACAACCCTAAACCCCTAACAACAAACAACACTAACACCCTAACAACAAACAACCCTAACACCCTAACAACAAACAACACTAACACCCTAACAACAAACAACCCTAACCCCCTAACAACAAACAACACTAACCCCCTAACATCAAACAACCCTAAACCCCTAACATCAAAGAACACTAACACCCTAACAACAAACAACCCTAAACCCCTAACAACAAACACTAACACCCAAACAACAAACAACACTAACCCCTAGAAACCAAAAACACTAACCCACTAACAACAAACAACCCTAACCCACTAACAACAAACAACCCTAACACCCTAGCAACAAACAACACTAACCCCATAACATCAAACAACCCTAAACCCCTAACATCAAACAACACTAACCCCCTAACAACACAAAACACTAACACCCTAACAACAAACAACACTAACACCCTAACAACAAAAACCACTAAACCCCAACAAGAAACAACCCTAAACCCCTAACAACAAACACTAACCCCCTAACAACAAACAACACTAAACCCCTAACAAGAAACTACCCTAACCCCGTAACAAAAAACAACACTAATCCCGTAACAACAAACAACCCTAACCCCCAAACAACAAACAGCACTAACCCCCTAACAACAAAGAACCCTAAACCCCTAACATCAAACAACACTAACACCCGAACAACAAACAACCCTAACCCCCTAACAACAAACACTAACCCCCAAACAACAAACAACCCTAACCCCTAAAAACCAAAAACACTAACCCACTAACAACAAACAACCCTAACCCCCTAACAATAACCAATCCTAACCCCCGAACAACCAACAACACTAACCCCCTAACCACAATAAACACTAACACCCTAACAACAAAAACCACTAAACCCCAACAAGAAACAACCCTAAACCCCTAACAACAAACAACACTAACCCCCTAACAACAAACAATCCTAACCAAACAACAAACAACCCTAACCCACTAACAACAAACAACACTAACACCCTAAAAACAAACAACCCTAACCCCCTAACAACAAACAACACTAACACCCTAACAACAAACATCCCTAACCCCCTAACAACAAACAACACTACGCCCTAACAACAAACAACCCTAAACCCCTAACATCAAAGAACACTAACACCTAACAACAAACAACCCTAACCCCCTAACAACAAACACTAACCCCCAAACAACAAACAACACTAACCGCTAAAAACCAAAAACACTAACCCACTAACAACAAACAACCCTAACCCACTAACAACAAACAACCCTAACACCCTAACAACAAACAACACTAACCACATAATATCAAACAACCCTAAACCCCTAACATCAAACAACACTAACCCCCTAACAACACAAAACACTAACACCCTAACAACAAACAACACTAACACCCTAACAACAAAAACCACTAAACCCCAACAAGAAACAACCCTGAACCCCTAACAATAAACACTAACACCCTAAGAACAAACAACACTAACCCCCTAACAACAATCAACCCTAAACCCCTAACATCAAAGAACACTAACACCCTAACAACAAACCACCCTAACCCCCTAACAACAAACACTAACAATCAAACAACAAACAATCCTAACCCCTAAAATCCAAAAACACTAACCCACTAACAACAAACAACCCTAACCCACTAACAGCAAACAACCCTAACCCGCTAACAACAAACAACCCTAAACCCCTAACATCAAACAACACTAACCCCCTAACAACACAAAACACTAACACCCTAACAACAAACAACACTAACACCCTAACAACAAAAACCACTAAACCCCAACAAGAAACAACCCTAAACCCCTAACAAAAAACACTAACCCCCTAACAACAAACAACACTAAACCCCTAACAAGAAACTACCCTAACCCCGTAACAACAAACAACACTAACCCAGTAACAACAAACAACCCTAACACCCAAACAACAAACAAACCTAACCCCCTAAAAACAAACAATCCTAACCCCCGAACAACCAACAACACTAACCCCCTAACCACAATAAACACTAACACCCGAACAACAAAAACCACTAAACCCCAACAAGAAAGAACCTTAAACCCCTAACAACAAACAACCCTAAACCCCTAACAACAAACAACACTAACACCCTAACAACAAACAACCCTAACACCCTAACAACAAACAACACTAACACCCTAACAACAAACAACCCTAACCCCCTAACAACAAACAACACTAACCCCCTAACATCAAACAACCCTAAACCCCTAACATCAAAGAACACTAACACCCTAACAACAAACAACCCTAACCCCCTAACAACAAACACTAACACCCAAACAACAAACAACACTAACCCCTAGAAACCAAAAACACTAACCCACTAACAACGAACAACCCTAACCCACTAACAACAAACAACCCTAACACCCTAGCAACAAACAACACTAACCCCATAATATCAAACAACCCTAAACCCCTAACATCAAACAACACTAACCCCCTAACAACACAAAACACTAACACCCTAACAACAAACAACACTAACACCCTAACAACAAAAACCACTAAACCCCAAAAAGAAACAACCCTAAACCCCTAACAACAAACACTAACCCCCTAACAACAAACAACACTAAACCCCTAACAAGAAACTACCCTAACCCCGTAACAAAAAACAACACTAATCCCGTAACAACAAACAACCCTAACCCCCAAACAACAAACATCCCTAACCCCCTAAGAACAAACAATCCTAACCCCCGAACAACCAACAACACTAACCCCCTAACCACAATAAACACTAACACCCTAACAACAAAAACCACTAAACCCCAACAAGAAACAACCCGAAACCCCTAACAACAAAAAACACTAACCCCCTAACAACAAACGACCCGAACCAAACAACAAACAACCCTAACCCACTAACAACAAACAACACTAACACCCTAACAACAAACAACCCTAACCCCCTAACAACAAACAACACTAACACCCTAACAACAAACAACCCTAACCTCCTAACAACAAACAACACTAACCCCCTAACAAAAAACAACCCTAAACCCCTAACATCAAAGAACACTAACACCCTAACAACAAAAAACCCAACCCCCTAACAACAAACACTAACCCCCAAACAACAAACAATCCTAACCCCTAAAATCCAAAAATACTAACCCACTAACAACAAACAACCCTAACCCACTAACAACAAAAAACCCTCACACCCCAAAAACAAACAACACTATCCCCCTAACAACAAACAACCCTAAACCTCTAACAACAAACAACACTAACACCCTAACAACAAACAACCCTAACACCCTAACAACAAACAACACTAACACCCTAACAACAAACAACCCTAACCCCCTAACAACAAACAACACTAACCCCCTAACATCAAACAACTCTAAACACCTAACATCAAAGAACACTAACACCCTAACAACAAACAACCCTAAACCCCTAACAACAAACACTAACACCCAAACAAAAACAACACTAACCCCTAGAAACCAAAAACACTAACCCACTAACAACAAACAACCCTAACCCACTAACAACAAACAACCCTAACACCCTAGCAACAAACAACACTAACCCCATAACATCAAACAACCCTAAACCCCTAACATCAAACAACACTAACCCCCTAACAACACAAAACACTAACACCCTAACAACAAACAACACTAACACCCTAACAACAAAAACCACTAAACCCCAACAAGAAACAACCCTAAACCCCTAACAACAAACACTAACCCCCTAACAACAAACAACACTAAACCCCTAACAAGAAACTACCCTAACCCCGTAACAAAAAACAACACTAATCCCGTAACAACAAACAACCCTAACCCCCAAACAACAAACATCCCTAACCCCCTAAGAACAAACAATCCTAACCCCCGAACAACCAACAACACTAACCCCCTAACCACAATAAACACTAACACCCTAACAACAAAAACCACTAAACCCCAACAAGAAACAACCCGAAACCCCTAACAACAAAAAACACTAACCCCCTAACAACAAACAACCCGAACCAAACAACAAACAACCCTAACCCACTAACAACAAACAACACTAACACCCTAACAACAAACAACCCTAACCCCCTAACAACAAACAACACTAACACCCTAACAACAAACAACCCTAACCTCCTAACAACAAACAACACTAACCCCCTAACAAAAAACAACCCTAAACCCCTAACATCAAAGAACACTAACACCCTAACAACAAAAAACCCAACCCCCTAACAACAAACACTAACCCCCAAACAACAAACAATCCTAACCCCTAAAATCCAAAAACACTAACCCACTAACAACAAACAACCCTAACCCACTAACAACAAAAAACCCTCACACCCCAAAAACAAACAACACTATCCCCCTAACAACAAACAACCCTAAACCCCTAACAACAAACAACACTAACACCCTAACAACAAACAACCCTAACACCCTAACAACAAACAACACTAACACCCTAACAACAAACAACCCTAACCCCCTAACAACAAACAACACTAACCCCCTAACATCAAACAACCCTAAACCCCTAACATCAAAGAACACTAACACCCTAACAACAAACAACCCTAACCCCCTAACAACAAACACTGACACCCGAACAACAAACAACACTAACCCCTAGAAAAAAAAAACACTAACCCACTAACAACAAACAACCCTAACCCACTAACAACAAACAACCCTAACACCCTAGCAACAAACAACACTAACCCCATAACATCAAACAACCCTAAACCCCTAACATCAAACAACACTAACCCCCTAACAACACAAAACACTAACACCCTAACAACAAACAACACTAACACCCTAACAACAAAAACCACTAAACCCCAACAAGAAACAACCCTAAACCCCTAACAACAAACACTAACCCCCTAACAACAAACAACACTAAACCCCTAACAAGAAACTACCCTAACCCCGTAACAAAAAACAACACTAATCCCGTAACAACAAACAACCCTAACCCCCAAACAACAAACATCCCTAACCCCCTAAGAACAAACAATCCTAACCCCCGAACAACCAACAACACTAACCCCCTAACCACAATAAACACTAACACCCTAACAACAAAAACCACTAAACCCCAACAAGAAACAACCCGAAACCCCTAACAACAAAAAACACTAACCCCCTAACAACAAACAACCCGAACCAAACAACAAACAACCCTAACCCACTAACAACAAACAACACTAACACCCTAACAACAAACAACCCTAACCCCCTAACAACAAACAACACTAACACCCTAACAACAAACAACACTAACCTCCTAACAACAAACAACACTAACCCCCTAACAAAAAACAACCCTAAACCCCTAACATCAAAGAACACTAACACCCTAACAACAAAAAACCCAACCCCCTAACAACAAACACTAACCCCCAAACAACAAACAATCCTAACCCCTAAAATCCAAAAACACTAACCCACTAACAACAAACAACCCTAACCCACTAACAACAAAAAACCCTCACACCCCAAAAACAAACAACACTATCCCCCTAACAACAAACAACCCTAAACCCCTAACAACAAACAACACTAACACCCTAACAACAACCAACCCTAACACCCTAACAACAAACAACACTAACACCCTAACAACAAACAACCCTAACCCCCTAACAACAAACAACACTAACCCCCTAACATCAAACAACCCTAAACCCCTAACATCAAAGAACACTAACACCCTAACAACAAACAACCCTAACCCCCTAACAACAAACACTAACACCCAAACAACAAACAACACTAACCCCTAGAAACCAAAAACACTAACCCACTAACAACAAACAACCCTAACCCACTAACAACAAACAACCCTAACACCCTAGCAACAAACAACACTAACCCCATAACATCAAACAACCCTAAACCCCTAACATCAAACAACACTAACCCCCTAACAACACAAAACACTAACACCCTAACAACAAACAACACTAACACCCTAACAACAAAAACCACTAAACCCCAACAAGAAACAACCCTAAACCCCTAACAACAAACACTAACCCCCTAACAACAAACAACACTAAACCCCTAACAAGAAACTACCCTAACCCCGTAACAAAAAACAACACTAATCCCGTAACAACAAACAACCCTAACCCCCAAACAACAAACATCCCTAACCCCCTAAGAACAAACAATCCTAACCCCCAAACAACCAACAACACTAACCCCCTAACCACAATAAACACTAACACCCTAACAACAAAAACCACTAAACCCCAACAAGAAACAACCCGAAACCCCTAACAACAAACAACCCTAACCCACTAACAACAAACAACACTAACACCCTAACAACAAACAACCCTAACCCCCTAACAACAAACAACACTAACACCCTAACAACAAACAACCCTAACCTCCTAACAACAAACAACACTAACCCCCTAACAAAAAACAACCCTAAACCCCTAACATCAAAGAACACTAACACCCTAACAACAAAAAACCCAACCCCCTAACAACAAACACTAACCCCCAAACAACAAACAATCCTAACCCCTAAAATCCAAAAACACTAACCCACTAACAACAAACAACCCTAACCCACTAACAACAAAAAACCCTCACACCCCAAAAACAAACAACACTATCCCCCTAACAACAAACAACCCTAAACCCCTAACATCAAACAACACTAACCCCCTAACAACACAAAACACTAACACCCTAACAACAAACAACAGTAACCCCGTAACGACAAACAACACTAACCCCCTAAAAACAAACAACCCTAAACCCCTAACATCAAACAACACTAACCCCCTAACAACACAAAACACTAACACCCTAAGAACAAACAACACTAACACCCTAACAACAAAAACCACTAAACCCCAACAAGAAACAACCCTAAACCCCTAACAAAAAACACTAACCCCCTAACAACAAACAACACTAAACCCCTAACAAGAAACTACCCTAACCCCGTAACAACAAACAACACTAACCCAGTAACAACAAACAACCCTAACACCCAAACAACAAACAACCCTAACCCCCTAAAAACAAACAATCCTAACCCCCGAACAAACAACAACACTAACCCCCTAACCACAATAAACACTAACAACCGAACAACAAAAACCACTAAACCCCAACAAGAAAGAACCTTAAACCCCTAACAACAAACAACCCTAAACCCCTAACAACAAACAACACTAACACCCTAACAACAAACAACCCTAACACCCTAACAACAAACAACACTAACACCCTAACAACAAACAACCCTAACCCCCTAACAACAAACAACACTAACCCCCTAACATCAAACAACCCTAAACCCCTAACATCAAAGAACACTAACACCCTAACAACAAACAACCCTAAACCCCTAACAACAAACACTAACACCCAAACAACAAACAACACTAACCCCTAGAAACCAAAAACACTAACCCACTAACAACAAACAACCCTAACCCACTAACAACAAACAACCCTAACACCCTAGCAACAAACAACACTAACCCCATAACATCAAACAACCCTAAACCCCTAACATCAAACAACACTAACCCCCTAACAACACAAAACACTAACACCCTAACAACAAACAACACTAACACCCTAACAACAAAAACCACTAAACCCCAACAAGAAACAACCCTAAACCCCTAACAACAAACACTAACCCCCTAACAACAAACAACACTAAACCCCTAACAAGAAACTACCCTAACCCCGTAACAAAAAACAACACTAATCCCGTAACAACAAACAACCCTAACCCCCAAACAACAAACATCCCTAACCCCCTAAGAACAAACAATCCTAACCCCCGAACAACCAACAACACTAACCCCCTAACCACAATAAACACTAACACCCTAACAACAAAAACCACTAAACCCCAACAAGAAACAACCCGAAACCCCTAACAACAAACAACCCTAACCCACTAACAACAAACAACACTAACACCCTAACAACAAACAACCCTAACCCCCTAACAACAAACAACACTAACACCCTAACAACAAACAACCCTAACCTCCTAACAACAAACAACACTAACCCCCTAACAAAAAACAACCCTAAACCCCTAACATCAAAGAACACTAACACCCTAACAACAAAAAACCCAACCCCCTAACAACAAACACTAACCCCCAAACAACAAACAATCCTAACCCCTAAAATCCAAAAACACTAACCCACTAACAACAAACAACCCTAACCCACTAACAACAAAAAACCCTCACACCCCAAAAACAAACAACACTATCCCCCTAACAACAAACAACCCTAAACCCCTAACATCAAACAACACTAACCCCCTAACAACACAAAACACTAACACCCTAACAACAAACAACCCTAACACCCTAACAACAAACAACACTAACACCCTAACAACAAACAACCCTAACCCCCTAACAACAAACAACACTAACCCCCTAACATCAAACAACTCTAAACACCTAACATCAAAGAACACTAACACCCTAACAACAAACAACCCTAAACCCCTAACAACAAACACTAACACCCAAACAAAAACAACACTAACCCCTAGAAACCAAAAACACTAACCCACTAACAACAAACAACCCTAACCCACTAACAACAAACAACCCTAACACCCTAGCAACAAACAACACTAACCCCATAACATCAAACAACCCTAAACCCCTAACATCAAACAACACTAACCCCCTAACAACACAAAACACTAACACCCTAACAACAAACAACACTAACACCCTAACAACAAAAACCACTAAACCCCAACAAGAAACAACCCTAAACCCCTAACAACAAACACTAACCCCCTAACAACAAACAACACTAAACCCCTAACAAGAAACTACCCTAACCCCGTAACAAAAAACAACACTAATCCCGTAACAACAAACAACCCTAACCCCCAAACAACAAACATCCCTAACCCCCTAAGAACAAACAATCCTAACCCCCAAACAACCAACAACACTAACCCCCTAACCACAATAAACACTAACACCCTAACAACAAAAACCACTAAACCCCAACAAGAAACAACCCGAAACCCCTAACAACAAACAACCCTAACCCACTAACAACAAACAACACTAACACCCTAACAACAAACAACCCTAACCCCCTAACAACAAACAACACTAACACCCTAACAACAAACAACCCTAACCTCCTAACAACAAACAACACTAACCCCCTAACAAAAAACAACCCTAAACCCCTAACATCAAAGAACACTAACACCCTAACAACAAAAAACCCAACCCCCTAACAACAAACACTAACCCCCAAACAACAAACAATCCTAACCCCTAAAATCCAAAAACACTAACCCACTAACAACAAACAACCCTAACCCACTAACAACAAAAAACCCTCACACCCCAAAAACAAACAACACTATCCCCCTAACAACAAACAACCCTAAACCCCTAACATCAAACAACACTAACCCCCTAACAACACAAAACACTAACACCCTAACAACAAACAACAGTAACCCCGTAACGACAAACAACACTAACCCCCTAAAAACAAACAACCCTAAACCCCTAACATCAAACAACACTAACCCCCTAACAACACAAAACACTAACACCCTAAGAACAAACAACACTAACACCCTAACAACAAAAACCACTAAACCCCAACAAGAAACAACCCTAAACCCCTAACAAAAAACACTAACCCCCTAACAACAAACAACACTAAACCCCTAACAAGAAACTACCCTAACCCCGTAACAACAAACAACACTAACCCAGTAACAACAAACAACCCTAACACCCAAACAACAAACAACCCTAACCCCCTAAAAACAAACAATCCTAACCCCCGAACAAACAACAACACTAACCCCCTAACCACAATAAACACTAACAACCGAACAACAAAAACCACTAAACCCCAACAAGAAAGAACCTTAAACCCCTAACAACAAACAACCCTAAACCCCTAACAACAAACAACACTAACACCCTAACAACAAACAACCCTAACACCCTAACAACAAACAACACTAACACCCTAACAACAAACAACCCTAACCCCCTAACAACAAACAACACTAACCCCCTAACATCAAACAACCCTAAACCCCTAACATCAAAGAACACTAACACCCTAACAACAAACAACCCTAAACCCCTAACAACAAACACTAACACCCAAACAACAAACAACACTAACCCCTAGAAACCAAAAACACTAACCCACTAACAACAAACAACCCTAACCCACTAACAACAAACAACCCTAACACCCTAGCAACAAACAACACTAACCCCATAACATCAAACAACCCTAAACCCCTAACATCAAACAACACTAACCCCCTAACAACACAAAACACTAACACCCTAACAACAAACAACACTAACACCCTAACAACAAAAACCACTAAACCCCAACAAGAAACAACCCTAAACCCCTAACAACAAACACTAACCCCCTAACAACAAACAACACTAAACCCCTAACAAGAAACTACCCTAACCCCGTAACAAAAAACAACACTAATCCCGTAACAACAAACAACCCTAACCCCCAAACAACAAACATCCCTAACCCCCTAAGAACAAACAATCCTAACCCCCGAACAACCAACAACACTAACCCCCTAACCACAATAAACACTAACACCCTAACAACAAAAACCACTAAACCCCAACAAGAAACAACCCGAAACCCCTAACAACAAACAACCCTAACCCACTAACAACAAACAACACTAACACCCTAACAACAAACAACCCTAACCCCCTAACAACAAACAACACTAACACCCTAACAACAAACAACCCTAACCTCCTAACAACAAACAACACTAACCCCCTAACAAAAAACAACCCTAAACCCCTAACATCAAAGAACACTAACACCCTAACAACAAAAAACCCAACCCCCTAACAACAAACACTAACCCCCAAACAACAAACAATCCTAACCCCTAAAATCCAAAAACACTAACCCACTAACAACAAACAACCCTAACCCACTAACAACAAAAAACCCTCACACCCCAAAAACAAACAACACTATCCCCCTAACAACAAACAACCCTAAACCCCTAACATCAAACAACACTAACCCCCTAACAACACAAAACACTAACACCCTAACAACAAACAACCCTAACACCCTAACAACAAACAACACTAACACCCTAACAACAAACAACCCTAACCCCCTAACAACAAACAACACTAACCCCCTAACATCAAACAACTCTAAACACCTAACATCAAAGAACACTAACACCCTAACAACAAACAACCCTAAACCCCTAACAACAAACACTAACACCCAAACAAAAACAACACTAACCCCTAGAAACCAAAAACACTAACCCACTAACAACAAACAACCCTAACCCACTAACAACAAACAACCCTAACACCCTAGCAACAAACAACACTAACCCCATAACATCAAACAATCCTAAACCCCTAACATCAAACAACACTAACCCCCTAACAACACAAAACACTAACACCCTAACAACAAACAACACTAACACCCTAACAACAAAAACCACTAAACCCCAACAAGAAACAACCCTAAACCCCTAACAACAAACACTAACCCCCTAACAACAAACAACACTAAACCCCTAACAAGAAACTACCCTAACCTCGTAACAAAAAACAACACTAATCCCGTAACAACAAACAACCCTAACCCCCAAACAACAAACATCCCTAACCCCCTAAGAACAAACAATCCTAACCCCCGAACAACCAACAACACTAACCCCCTAACCACAATAAACACTAACACCCTAACAACAAAAACCACTAAACCCCAACAAGAAACAACCCGAAACCCCTAACAACAAAAAACACTAACCCCCTAACAACAAACAACCCGAACCAAACAACAAACAACCCTAACCCACTAACAACAAACAACACTAACACCCTAACAACAAACAACCCTAACCCCCTAACAACAAACAACACTAACACCCTAACAACAAACAACCCTAACCTCCTAACAACAAACAACACTAACCCCCTAACAAAAAACAACCCTAAACCCCTAACATCAAAGAACACTAACACCCTAACAACAAAAAACCCAACCCCCTAACAACAAACACTAACCCCCAAACAACAAACAATCCTAACCCCTAAAATCCAAAAACACTAACCCACTAACAACAAACAACCCTAACCCACTAACAACAAAAAACCCTCACACCCCAAAAACAAACAACACTATCCCCCTAACAACAAACAACCCTAAACCCCTAACAACAAACAACACTAACACCCTAACAACAAACAACCCTAACACCCTAACAACAAACAACACTAACACCCTAACAACAAACAACCCTAACCCCCTAACAACAAACAACACTAACCCCCTAACATCAAACAACCCTAAACCCCTAACATCAAAGAACACTAACACCCTAACAACAAACAACCCTAACCCCCTAACAACAAACACTGACACCCGAACAACAAACAACACTAACCCCTAGAAAAAAAAAACACTAACCCACTAACAACAAACAACCCTAACCCACTAACAACAAACAACCCTAACACCCTAGCAACAAACAACACTAACCCCATAACATCAAACAACCCTAAACCCCTAACATCAAACAACACTAACCCCCTAACAACACAAAACACTAAAACCCTAACAACAAACAACACTAACACCCTAACAACAAAAACCACTAAACCCCAACAAGAAACAACCCTAAACCCCTAACAACAAACACTAACCCCCTAACAACAAACAACACTAAACCCCTAACAAGAAACTACCCTAACCCCGTAACAAAAAACAACACTAATCCCGTAACAACAAACAACCCTAACCCCCAAACAACAAACATCCCTAACCCCCTAAGAACAAACAATCCTAACCCCCGAACAACCAACAACACTAACCCCCTAACCACAATAAACACTAACACCCTAACAACAAAAACCACTAAACCCCAACAAGAAACAACCCGAAACCCCTAACAACAAAAAACACTAACCCCCTAACAACAAACAACCCGAACCAAACAACAAACAACCCTAACCCACTAACAACAAACAACACTAACACCCTAACAACAAACAACCCTAACCCCCTAACAACAAACAACACTAACACCCTAACAACAAACAACCCTAACCTCCTAACAACAAACAACACTAACCCCCTAACAAAAAACAACCCTAAACCCCTAACATCAAAGAACACTAACACCCTAACAACAAAAAACCCAACCCCCTAACAACAAACACTAACCCCCAAACAACAAACAATCCTAACCCCTAAAATCCAAAAACACTAACCCACTAACAACAAACAACCCTAACCCACTAACAACAAAAAACCCTCACACCCCAAAAACAAACAACACTATCCCCCTAACAACAAACAACCCTAAACCCCTAACATCAAACAACACTAACCCCCTAACAACACAAAACACTAACACCCTAACAACAAACAACAGTAACCCCGTAACGACAAACAACACTAACCCCCTAAAAACAAACAACCCTAAACCCCTAACATCAAACAACACTAACCCCCTAACAACACAAAACACTAACACCCTAAGAACAAACAACACTAACACCCTAACAACAAAAACCACTAAACCCCAACAAGAAACAACCCTAAACCCCTAACAAAAAACACTAACCCCCTAACAACAAACAACACTAAACCCCTAACAAGAAACTACCCTAACCCCGTAACAACAAACAACACTAACCCAGTAACAACAAACAACCCTAACACCCAAACAACAAACAACCCTAACCCCCTAAAAACAAACAATCCTAACCCCCGAACAAACAACAACACTAACCCCCTAACCACAATAAACACTAACAACCGAACAACAAAAACCACTAAACCCCAACAAGAAAGAACCTTAAACCCCTAACAACAAACAACCCTAAACCCCTAACAACAAACAACACTAACACCCTAACAACAAACAACCCTAACACCCTAACAACAAACAACACTAACACCCTAACAACAAACAACCCTAACCCCCTAACAACAAACAACACTAACCCCCTAACATCAAACAACCCTAAACCCCTAACATCAAAGAACACTAACACCCTAACAACAAACAACCCTAAACCCCTAACAACAAACACTAACACCCAAACAACAAACAACACTAACCCCTAGAAACCAAAAACACTAACCCACTAACAACAAACAACCCTAACCCACTAACAACAAACAACCCTAACACCCTAGCAACAAACAACACTAACCCCATAACATCAAACAACCCTAAACCCCTAACATCAAACAACACTAACCCCCTAACAACACAAAACACTAACACCCTAACAACAAACAACACTAACACCCTAACAACAAAAACCACTAAACCCCAACAAGAAACAACCCTAAACCCCTAACAACAAACACTAACCCCCTAACAACAAACAACACTAAACCCCTAACAAGAAACTACCCTAACCCCGTAACAAAAAACAACACTAATCCCGTAACAACAAACAACCCTAACCCCCAAACAACAAACATCCCTAACCCCCTAAGAACAAACAATCCTAACCCCCGAACAACCAACAACACTAACCCCCTAACCACAATAAACACTAACACCCTAACAACAAAAACCACTAAACCCCAACAAGAAACAACCCGAAACCCCTAACAACAAACAACCCTAACCCACTAACAACAAACAACACTAACACCCTAACAACAAACAACCCTAACCCCCTAACAACAAACAACACTAACACCCTAACAACAAACAACCCTAACCTCCTAACAACAAACAACACTAACCCCCTAACAAAAAACAACCCTAAACCCCTAACATCAAAGAACACTAACACCCTAACAACAAAAAACCCAACCCCCTAACAACAAACACTAACCCCCAAACAACAAACAATCCTAACCCCTAAAATCCAAAAACACTAACCCACTAACAACAAACAACCCTAACCCACTAACAACAAAAAACCCTCACACCCCAAAAACAAACAACACTATCCCCCTAACAACAAACAACCCTAAACCCCTAACATCAAACAACACTAACCCCCTAACAACACAAAACACTAACACCCTAACAACAAACAACCCTAACACCCTAACAACAAACAACACTAACACCCTAACAACAAACAACCCTAACCCCCTAACAACAAACAACACTAACCCCCTAACATCAAACAACTCTAAACACCTAACATCAAAGAACACTAACACCCTAACAACAAACAACCCTAAACCCCTAACAACAAACACTAACACCCAAACAAAAACAACACTAACCCCTAGAAACCAAAAACACTAACCCACTAACAACAAACAACCCTAACCCACTAACAACAAACAACCCTAACACCCTAGCAACAAACAACACTAACCCCATAACATCAAACAACCCTAAACCCCTAACATCAAACAACACTAACCCCCTAACAACACAAAACACTAACACCCTAACAACAAACAACACTAACACCCTAACAACAAAAACCACTAAACCCCAACAAGAAACAACCCTAAACCCCTAACAACAAACACTAACCCCCTAACAACAAACAACACTAAACCCCTAACAAGAAACTACCCTAACCCCGTAACAAAAAACAACACTAATCCCGTAACAACAAACAACCCTAACCCCCAAACAACAAACATCCCTAACCCCCTAAGAACAAACAATCCTAACCCCCGAACAACCAACAACACTAACCCCCTAACCACAATAAACACTAACACCCTAACAACAAAAACCACTAAACCCCAACAAGAAACAACCCGAAACCCCTAACAACAAAAAACACTAACCCCCTAACAACAAACAACCCGAACCAAACAACAAACAACCCTAACCCACTAACAACAAACAACACTAACACCCTAACAACAAACAACCCTAACCCCCTAACAACAAACAACACTAACACCCTAACAACAAACAACCCTAACCTCCTAACAACAAACAACACTAACCCCCTAACAAAAAACAACCCTAAACCCCTAACATCAAAGAACACTAACACCCTAACAACAAAAAACCCAACCCCCTAACAACAAACACTAACCCCCAAACAACAAACAATCCTAACCCCTAAAATCCAAAAACACTAACCCACTAACAACAAACAACCCTAACCCACTAACAACAAAAAACCCTCACACCCCAAAAACAAACAACACTATCCCCCTAACAACAAACAACCCTAAACCCCTAACAACAAACAACACTAACACCCTAACAACAAACAACCCTAACACCCTAACAACAAACAACACTAACACCCTAACAACAAACAACCCTAACCCCCTAACAACAAACAACACTAACCCCCTAACATCAAACAACCCTAAACCCCTAACATCAAAGAACACTAACACCCTAACAACAAACAACCCTAACCCCCTAACAACAAACACTGACACCCGAACAACAAACAACACTAACCCCTAGAAAAAAAAAACACTAACCCACTAACAACAAACAACCCTAACCCACTAACAACAAACAACCCTAACACCCTAGCAACAAACAACACTAACCCCATAACATCAAACAACCCTAAACCCCTAACATCAAACAACACTAACCCCCTAACAACACAAAACACTAACACCCTAACAACAAACAACACTAACACCCTAACAACAAAAACCACTAAACCCCAACAAGAAACAACCCTAAACCCCTAACAACAAACACTAACCCCCTAACAACAAACAACACTAAACCCCTAACAAGAAACTACCCTAACCCCGTAACAAAAAACAACACTAATCCCGTAACAACAAACAACCCTAACCCCCAAACAACAAACATCCCTAACCCCCTAAGAACAAACAATCCTAACCCCCGAACAACCAACAACACTAACCCCCTAACCACAATAAACACTAACACCCTAACAACAAAAACCACTAAACCCCAACAAGAAACAACCCGAAACCCCTAACAACAAAAAACACTAACCCCCTAACAACAAACAACCCGAACCAAACAACAAACAACCCTAACCCACTAACAACAAACAACACTAACACCCTAACAACAAACAACCCTAACCCCCTAACAACAAACAACACTAACACCCTAACAACAAACAACACTAACCTCCTAACAACAAACAACACTAACCCCCTAACAAAAAACAACCCTAAACCCCTAACATCAAAGAACACTAACACCCTAACAACAAAAAACCCAACCCCCTAACAACAAACACTAACCCCCAAACAACAAACAATCCTAACCCCTAAAATCCAAAAACACTAACCCACTAACAACAAACAACCCTAACCCACTAACAACAAAAAACCCTCACACCCCAAAAACAAACAACACTATCCCCCTAACAACAAACAACCCTAAACCCCTAACAACAAACAACACTAACACCCTAACAACAACCAACCCTAACACCCTAACAACAAACAACACTAACACCCTAACAACAAACAACCCTAACCCCCTAACAACAAACAACACTAACCCCCTAACATCAAACAACCCTAAACCCCTAACATCAAAGAACACTAACACCCTAACAACAAACAACCCTAACCCCCTAACAACAAACACTAACACCCAAACAACAAACAACACTAACCCCTAGAAACCAAAAACACTAACCCACTAACAACAAACAACCCTAACCCACTAACAACAAACAACCCTAACACCCTAGCAACAAACAACACTAACCCCATAACATCAAACAACCCTAAACCCCTAACATCAAACAACACTAACCCCCTAACAACACAAAACACTAACACCCTAACAACAAACAACACTAACACCCTAACAACAAAAACCACTAAACCCCAACAAGAAACAACCCTAAACCCCTAACAACAAACACTAACCCCCTAACAACAAACAACACTAAACCCCTAACAAGAAACTACCCTAACCCCGTAACAAAAAACAACACTAATCCCGTAACAACAAACAACCCTAACCCCCAAACAACAAACATCCCTAACCCCCTAAGAACAAACAATCCTAACCCCCAAACAACCAACAACACTAACCCCCTAACCACAATAAACACTAACACCCTAACAACAAAAACCACTAAACCCCAACAAGAAACAACCCGAAACCCCTAACAACAAACAACCCTAACCCACTAACAACAAACAACACTAACACCCTAACAACAAACAACCCTAACCCCCTAACAACAAACAACACTAACACCCTAACAACAAACAACCCTAACCTCCTAACAACAAACAACACTAACCCCCTAACAAAAAACAACCCTAAACCCCTAACATCAAAGAACACTAACACCCTAACAACAAAAAACCCAACCCCCTAACAACAAACACTAACCCCCAAACAACAAACAATCCTAACCCCTAAAATCCAAAAACACTAACCCACTAACAACAAACAACCCTAACCCACTAACAACAAAAAACCCTCACACCCCAAAAACAAACAACACTATCCCCCTAACAACAAACAACCCTAAACCCCTAACATCAAACAACACTAACCCCCTAACAACACAAAACACTAACACCCTAACAACAAACAACAGTAACCCCGTAACGACAAACAACACTAACCCCCTAAAAACAAACAACCCTAAACCCCTAACATCAAACAACACTAACCCCCTAACAACACAAAACACTAACACCCTAAGAACAAACAACACTAACACCCTAACAACAAAAACCACTAAACCCCAACAAGAAACAACCCTAAACCCCTAACAAAAAACACTAACCCCCTAACAACAAACAACACTAAACCCCTAACAAGAAACTACCCTAACCCCGTAACAACAAACAACACTAACCCAGTAACAACAAACAACCCTAACACCCAAACAACAAACAACCCTAACCCCCTAAAAACAAACAATCCTAACCCCCGAACAAACAACAACACTAACCCCCTAACCACAATAAACACTAACAACCGAACAACAAAAACCACTAAACCCCAACAAGAAAGAACCTTAAACCCCTAACAACAAACAACCCTAAACCCCTAACAACAAACAACACTAACACCCTAACAACAAACAACCCTAACACCCTAACAACAAACAACACTAACACCCTAACAACAAACAACCCTAACCCCCTAACAACAAACAACACTAACCCCCTAACATCAAACAACCCTAAACCCCTAACATCAAAGAACACTAACACCCTAACAACAAACAACCCTAAACCCCTAACAACAAACACTAACACCCAAACAACAAACAACACTAACCCCTAGAAACCAAAAACACTAACCCACTAACAACAAACAACCCTAACCCACTAACAACAAACAACCCTAACACCCTAGCAACAAACAACACTAACCCCATAACATCAAACAACCCTAAACCCCTAACATCAAACAACACTAACCCCCTAACAACACAAAACACTAACACCCTAACAACAAACAACACTAACACCCTAACAACAAAAACCACTAAACCCCAACAAGAAACAACCCTAAACCCCTAACAACAAACACTAACCCCCTAACAACAAACAACACTAAACCCCTAACAAGAAACTACCCTAACCCCGTAACAAAAAACAACACTAATCCCGTAACAACAAACAACCCTAACCCCCAAACAACAAACATCCCTAACCCCCTAAGAACAAACAATCCTAACCCCCGAACAACCAACAACACTAACCCCCTAACCACAATAAACACTAACACCCTAACAACAAAAACCACTAAACCCCAACAAGAAACAACCCGAAACCCCTAACAACAAACAACCCTAACCCACTAACAACAAACAACACTAACACCCTAACAACAAACAACCCTAACCCCCTAACAACAAACAACACTAACACCCTAACAACAAACAACCCTAACCTCCTAACAACAAACAACACTAACCCCCTAACAAAAAACAACCCTAAACCCCTAACATCAAAGAACACTAACACCCTAACAACAAAAAACCCAACCCCCTAACAACAAACACTAACCCCCAAACAACAAACAATCCTAACCCCTAAAATCCAAAAACACTAACCCACTAACAACAAACAACCCTAACCCACTAACAACAAAAAACCCTCACACCCCAAAAACAAACAACACTATCCCCCTAACAACAAACAACCCTAAACCCCTAACATCAAACAACACTAACCCCCTAACAACACAAAACACTAACACCCTAACAACAAACAACAGTAACCCCGTAACGACAAACAACACTAACCCCCTAAAAACAAACAACCCTAAAACCCTAACATCAAACAACACTAACCCCCTAACAACACAAAACACTAACACCCTAAGAACAAACAACACTAACACCCTAACAACAAAAACCACTAAACCCCAACAAGAAACAACCCTAAACCCCTAACAAAAAACACTAACCCCCTAACAACAAACAACACTAAACCCCTAACAATAAACTACCCTAACCCCGTAACAACAAACAACACTAACCCAGTAACAACAAACAACCCTAACACCCAAACAACAAACAACCCTAACCCCCTAAAAACAAACAATCCTAACCCCCGAACAAACAACAACACTAACCCCCTAACCACAATAAACACTAACAACCGAACAACAAAAACCACTAAACCCCAACAAGAAAGAACCTTAAACCCCTAACAACAAACAACCCTAAACCCCTAACAACAAACAACACTAACACCCTAACAACAAACAACCCTAACACCCTAACAACAAACAACACTAACACCCTAACAACAAACAACCCTAACCCCCTAACAACAAACAACACTAACCCCCTAACATCAAACAACCCTAAACCCCTAACATCAAAGAACACTAACACCCTAACAACAAACAACCCTAAACCCCTAACAACAAACACTAACACCCAAACAACAAACAACACTAACCCCTAGAAACCAAAAACACTAACCCACTAACAACAAACAACCCTAACCCACTAACAACAAACAACCCTAACACCCTAGCAACAAACAACACTAACCCCATAACATCAAACAACCCTAAACCCCTAACATCAAACAACACTAACCCCCTAACAACACAAAACACTAACACCCTAACAACAAACAACACTAACACCCTAACAACAAAAACCACTAAACCCCAACAAGAAACAACCCTAAACCCCTAACAAAAAACCCTAACCCCCTAAGAACAAACAACACTAAACCCCTAACAAGAAACTACCCTAACCCCGTAACAACAAACAACACTAACGCGGTAACAACAAACAACTCTAACCCCCAAACAACAAACAACACTAACCCCCTAACAACAAACAACCCTAACCCCCTAACAACAAACAATCCTAACCCCCGAACAACCAACAACACTAACCCCCTAACCACAATAAACACTAACACCCAAACAACAAAAACCACTAAACTCCAACAAGAAACAACCCTAAACCCCTAACAACAAACAACACTAACCCCCTAACAACAAGCAACCCTAACCAAACAACAAACAAACCTAACCCACTGACAACAAACAACACTAACACCCTAACAACAAACAACCCTAAACCCCTAACAACAAACAACACTAACACCCTAACAAAAAGCAACCCTAACCCCCTAACAACAAACAACACTAACCCCCTAACAACAAACAACCCTAACCAAACAACAAACAACCCTAACCCACTAACAACAAACAACACTAACACCCTAACAAAAAACAACCCTAACCCCCTAACAACAAACAACCCTAACACCCTAACAACAAACAACACTAACCCCATAACACCAAACAACCCTAAACCCCTAACATCAAACAACACTAACCCCCTAACAACACAAAACACTAACACCCTAACAACAAACAACACTAACACCCTAACAACAAAAACCAATAAACCCCAACAAGAAACAACCCTGAACCCCTATCAATAAACACTAACCCCCTAACAACAAACAACACTAAAACCCTAACAAGAAACTACCCTAACCCCGTAACAACAAACAACACTAACCCCGTAACAACAAACAACCCTAACCCCCAAACAACAAACAACCCTAACCCCCTAACAACAAACAATCCTAACCCCCGAACAACCAACAACACTAACCCCCTAACCAAAATAAACACTAACACCCTAACAACAAAAACCACTAAACCCCAACAAGAAACAACCCTAAACCCCTAACAACAAACAACACTAACCCCCTAACAACAAACAACCCTAACCAAACAACAAACAACCCTAACCCACTAACAACAAACAACACTAACACCCTAAGAACAAACAACCCTAACCCCCTAACAACAAACAACACTAACACCCTAACAACAAACAACCCTAACCCCCTAACAACAAACAACACTAACCCCCTAACAACAAACAACACTAACACCCTAACATCTAACAACACTAACCCACTAACAACACAAGACACTAACACCCTAACAACAAACAACACTAACACCCTAACAACAAAAACCACTAAACCCCAACAAGAAACAACCCTAAACCCCTAACAACAAACAACACCACTCCCTAACAACAAACAACCCTAACCAAACAGCAAAAAACTCTAACCCACTAACAACAAACAACACTAACACCCTAACAAAAAACAACCCTAACCCACGAACAACAAACAACCCTAAACCACTAACAACAAACAACCCTAACACACTAACAAGAAACAACACTAACCTCATAACATCAAACAACCCTAAACCCCTAACATCAAACAACACTAACCCACTAACAACACAAAACACTAACACCCTAAGAACAAACAACACTAACACCCTAACAACAAAAACCACTAAACCCCAACAAGAAACAACCCTAAACCCCTAACAAAAAACACTAACCCCCTAACAACAAACAACACTAAACCCCTAACAAGAAACTACCCTAACCCCGTAACAACAAACAACACTAACCCAGTAACAACAAACAACCCTAACACCCAAACAACAAACAACCCTAACCCCCTAAAAACAAACAATCCTAACCCCCGAACAACCAACAACACTAACCCCCTAACCACAATAAACACTAACACCCGAACAACAAAAACCACTAAACCCCAACAAGAAAGAACCTTAAACCCCTAACAACAAACAACCCTAAACCCCTAACAACAAACAACACTAACACCCTAACAACAAACAACCCTAACCCCCTAACAACAAACAACACTAACCCCTAACATCAAACAAACCTAAACCCCTAACATCAAAGAACACTAACACCCTAACAACAAACAACCCTAACCCCTAACAACAAACACTAACAATCAAACAACAAACAATCCTAACCCCTAAAATCCAAAAACACTAACCCACTAACAACAAACAACCCTAACCCACTAACAGCAAACAACCCTAACCCGCTAACAACAAACAACCCGAAACCCCTAACATCAAACAACACTAACCCCCTAACAACACAAAACACTAACACCCTAACAACAAACAACACTAACACCCTAACAACAAAAACCACTAAACCCCAACAAGAAACAACCCTAAACCCCTAACAAAAAACACTAACCCCCTAACAACAAACAACACTAAACCCCTAACAAGAAACTACCCTAACCCCGTAACAACAAACAACACTAACCCTGTAACAACAAACAACCCTAACACCCAAACAACAAACAACCCTAACCCCCTAAAAACAAACAATCCTAACCCCCGAACAACCAACAACACTAACCCCCTAACCACAATAAACACTAACACCCGAACAACAAAAACCACTAAACCCCAACAAGAAAGAACCTTAAACCCCTAACAACAAACAACCCTAAACCCCTAACAACAAACAACACTAACACCCTAACAACAAACAACCCTAACACCCTAACAACAAACAACACTAACACCCTAACAACAAACAACCCTAACCCCCTAACAACAAACAACACTAACCCCCTAACATCAAACAACCCTAAACCCCTAACATCAAAGAACACTAACACCCTAACAACAAACAACCCTAAACCCCTAACAACAAACACTAACACCCAAACAACAAACAACACTAACCCCTAGAAACCAAAAACACTAACCCACTAACAACAAACAACCCTAACCCACTAACAACAAACAACCCTAACACCCTAGCAACAAACAACACTAACCCCATAACATCAAACAACCCTAAACCCCTAACATCAAACAACACTAACCCCCTAACAACACAAAACACTAACACCCTAACAACAAACAACACTAACACCCTAACAACAAAAACCACTAAACCCCAAAAAGAAACAACCCTAAACCCCTAACAACAAACACTAACCCCCTAACAACAAACAACACTAAACCCCTAACAAGAAACTACCCTAACCCCGTAACAAAAAACAACACTAATCCCGTAACAACAAACAACCCTAACCCCCAAACAACAAACATCCCTAACCCCCTAAGAACAAACAATCCTAACCCCCGAACAACCAACAACACTAACCCCCTAACCACAATAAACACTAACACCCGAACAACAAAAACCACTAAACCCCAACAAGAAACAACCCGAAACCCCTAACAACAAACAACACTAACCCCCTAACAACAAACGACCCGAACCAAACAACAAACAACCCTAACCCACTAACAACAAACAACACTAACAACCTAACAACAAACAACCCTAACCCCCTAACAACAAACAACACTAACACCCTAACAACAAACAACCCTAACCTCCTAACAACAAACAACACTAACCCCCTAACAAAAAACAACCCTAAACCCCTAACATCAAAGAACACTAACACCCTAACAACAAAAAACCCAACCCCCTAACAACAAACACTAACCCCCAAACAACAAACAATCCTAACCCCTAAAATCCAAAAACACTAACCCACTAACAACAAACAACCCTAACCCACTAACAACAAAAAACCCTCACACCCCAAAAACAAACAACACTATCCCCCTAACAACAAACAACCCTAAACCCCTAACAACAAACAACACTAACACCCTAACAACAAACAACCCTAACACCCTAACAACAAACAACACTAACACCCTAACAACAAACAACCCTAACCCCCTAACAACAAACAACACTAACCCCCTAACATCAAACAACCCTAAACCCCTAACATCAAAGAACACTAACACCCTAACAACAAACAACCCTAAACCCCTAACAACAAACACTAACACCCAAACAAAAACAACACTAACCCCTAGAAACCAAAAACACTAACCCACTAACAACAAACAACCCTAACCCACTAACAACAAACAACCCTAACACCCTAGCAACAAACAACACTAACCCCATAACATCAAACAACCCTAAACCCCTAACATCAAACAACACTAACCCCCTAACAACACAAAACACTAACACCCTAACAACAAACAACACTAACACCCTAACAACAAAAACCACTAAACCCCAACAAGAAACAACCCTAAACCCCTAACAACAAACACTAACCCCCTAACAACAAACAACACTAAACCCCTAACAAGAAACTACCCTAACCCCGTAACAAAAAACAACACTAATCCCGTAACAACAAACAACCCTAACCCCCAAACAACAAACATCCCTAACCCCCTAAGAACAAACAATCCTAACCCCCGAACAACCAACAACACTAACCCCCTAACCACAATAAACACTAACACCCTAACAACAAAAACCACTAAACCCCAACAAGAAACAACCCGAAACCCCTAACAACAAAAAACACTAACCCCCTAACAACAAACAACCCGAACCAAACAACAAACAACCCTAACCCACTAACAACAAACAACACTAACACCCTAACAACAAACAACCCTAACCCCCTAACAACAAACAACACTAACACCCTAACAACAAACAACCCTAACCTCCTAACAACAAACAACACTAACCCCCTAACAAAAAACAACCCTAAACCCCTAACATCAAAGAACACTAACACCCTAACAACAAAAAACCCAACCCCCTAACAACAAACACTAACCCCCAAACAACAAACAATCCTAACCCCTAAAATCCAAAAACACTAACCCACTAACAACAAACAACCCTAACCCACTAACAACAAAAAACCCTCACACCCCAAAAACAAACAACACTATCCCCCTAACAACAAACAACCCTAAACCCCTAACAACAAACAACACTAACACCCTAACAACAAACAACCCTAACACCCTAACAACAAACAACACTAACACCCTAACAACAAACAACCCTAACCCCCTAACAACAAACAACACTAACCCCCTAACATCAAACAACCCTAAACCCCTAACATCAAAGAACACTAACACCCTAACAACAAACAACCCTAACCCCCTAACAACAAACACTAACACCCAAACAACAAACAACACTAACACCTAGAAACCAAAAACACTAACCCACTAACAACAAACAACCCTAACCCACTAACAACAAACAACCCTAACACCCTAGCAACAAACAACACTAACCCCATAACATCAAACAACCCTAAACCCCTAACATCAAACAACACTAACCCCCTAACAACACAAAACACTAACACCCTAACAACAAACAACACTAACACCCTAACAACAAAAACCACTAAACCCCAACAAGAAACAACCCTAAACCCCTAACAACAAACACTAACCCCCTAACAACAAACAACACTAAACCCCTAACAAGAAACTACCCTAACCCCGTAACAAAAAACAACACTAATCCCGTAACAACAAACAACCCTAACCCCCAAACAACAAACATCCCTAACCCCCTAAGAACAAACAATCCTAACCCCCGAACAACCAACAACACTAACCCCCTAACCACAATAAACACTAACACCCTAACAACAAAAACCACTAAACCCCAACAAGAAACAACCCGAAACCCCTAACAACAAACAACCCTAACCCACTAACAACAAACAACACTAACACCCTAACAACAAACAACCCTAACCCCCTAACAACAAACAACACTAACACCCTAACAACAAACAACCCTAACCTCCTAACAACAAACAACACTAACCCCCTAACAAAAAACAACCCTAAACCCCTAACATCAAAGAACACTAACACCCTAACAACAAAAAACCCAACCCCCTAACAACAAACACTAACCCCCAAACAACAAACAATCCTAACCCCTAAAATCCAAAAACACTAACCCACTAACAACAAACAACCCTAACCCACTAACAACAAAAAACCCTCACACCCCAAAAACAAACAACACTATCCCCCTAACAACAAACAACCCTAAACCCCTAACATCAAACAACACTAACCCCCTAACAACACAAAACACTAACGCCCTAACAACAAACAACAGTAACCCCGTAACGACAAACAACACTAACCCCCTAAAAACAAACAACCCTAAACCCCTAACATCAAACAACACTAACCCCCTAACAACACAAAACACTAACACCCTAAGAACAAACAACACTAACACCCTAACAACAAAAACCACTAAACCCCAACAAGAAACAACCCTAAACCCCTAACAAAAAACACTAACCCCCTAACAACAAACAACACTAAACCCCTAACAAGAAACTACCCTAACCCCGTAACAACAAACAACACTAACCCAGTAACAACAAACAACCCTAACACCCAAACAACAAACAACCCTAACCCCCTAAAAACAAACAATCCTAACCCCCGAACAAACAACAACACTAACCCCCTAACCACAATAAACACTAACAACCGAACAACAAAAACCACTAAACCCCAACAAGAAAGAACCTTAAACCCCTAACAACAAACAACCCTAAACCCCTAACAACAAACAACACTAACACCCTAACAACAAACAACCCTAACACCCTAACAACAAACAACACTAACACCCTAACAACAAACAACCCTAACCCCCTAACAACAAACAACACTAACCCCCTAACATCAAACAACCCTAAACCCCTAACATCAAAGAACACTAACACCCTAACAACAAACAACCCTAAACCCCTAACAACAAACACTAACACCCAAACAACAAACAACACTAACCCCTAGAAACCAAAAACACTAACCCACTAACAACAAACAACCCTAACCCACTAACAACAAACAACCCTAACACCCTAGCAACAAACAACACTAACCCCATAACATCAAACAACCCTAAACCCCTAACATCAAACAACACTAACCCCCTAACAACACAAAACACTAACACCCTAACAACAAACAACACTAACACCCTAACAACAAAAACCACTAAACCCCAACAAGAAACAACCCTAAACCCCTAACAAAAAACCCTAACCCCCTAAGAACAAACAACACTAAACCCCTAACAAGAAACTACCCTAACCCCGTAACAACAAACAACACTAACGCGGTAACAACAAACAACTCTAACCCCCAAACAACAAACAACACTAACCCCCTAACAACAAACAACCCTAACCCCCTAACAACAAACAATCCTAACCCCCGAACAACCAACAACACTAACCCCCTAACCACAATAAACACTAACACCCGAACAACAAAAACCACTAAACTCCAACAAGAAACAACCCTAAACCCCTAACAACAAACAACACTAACCCCCTAACAACAAGCAACCCTAACCAAACAACAAACAAACCTAACCCACTGACAACAAACAACACTAACACCCTAACAACAAACAACCCTAAACCCCTAACAACAAACAACACTAACACCCTAACAAAAAGCAACCCTAACCCCCTAACAACAAACAACACTAACCCCCTAACAACAAACAACCCTAACCAAACAACAAACAACCCTAACCCACTAACAACAAACAACACTAACACCCTAACAACAAACAAGCCTAACCCCCTAACAACAAACAACCCTAACACCCTAACAACAAACAACACTAACCCCATAAAACCAAACAACCCTAAACCCCTAACATCAAACAACACTAACCCCCTAACAACACAAAACACTAACACCCTAACAACAAACAACACTAACACCCTAACAACAAAAACCAATAAACCCCAACAGGAAACAACCCTGAACCCCTATCAATAAACACTAACCCCCTAACAACAAACAACACTAAACCCCTAACAAGAAACTACCCTAACCCCGTAACAACAAACAACACTAACCCCGTAACAACAAACAACCCTAACCCCCAAACAACAAACAACCCTAACCCCCTAACAACAAACAATCCTAACCCCCGAACAACCAACAACACTAACCCCCTAACCAAAATAAACACTAACACCCTAACAACAAAAACCACTAAACCCCAACAAGAAACAACCCTAAACCCCTAACAACAAACAACACTAACCCCCTAACAACAAACAACCCTAACCAAAAAACAAACAACCCTAACCCACTAACAACAAACAACACTAACACCCTAAGAACAAACAACCCTAACCCCCTAACAACAAACAACACTAACACCCTAACAACAAACAACCCTAACCCCCTAACAACAAACAACACTAACCCCCTAACAACAAACAACACTAACACCCTAACATCTAACAACACTAACCCACTAACAACACAAGACACTAACACCCTAACAACAAACAACACTAACACCCTAACAACAAAAACCACTAAACCCCAACAAGAAACAACCCTAAACCCCTAACAACAAACAACACCACTCCCTAACAACAAACAACCCTAACCAAACAGCAAAAAACTCTAACCCACTAACAACAAACAACACTAACACCCTAACAAAAAACAACCCTAACCCACGAACAACAAACAACCCTAAACCACTAACAACAAACAACCCTAACACCCTAACAAGAAACAACACTAACCTCATAACATCAAACAACCCTAAACCCCTAACATCAAACAACACTAACCCACTAACAACACAAAACACTAACACCCTAAGAACAAACAACACTAACACCCTAACAACAAAAACCACTAAACCCCAACAAGAAACAACCCTAAACCCCTAACAAAAAACACTAACCCCCTAACAACAAACAACACTAAACCCCTAACAAGAAACTACCCTAACCCCGTAACAACAAACAACACTAACCCAGTAACAACAAACAACCCTAACACCCAAACAACAAACAACCCTAACCCCCTAAAAACAAACAATCCTAACCCCCGAACAACCAACAACACTAACCCCCTAACCACAATAAACACTAACACCCGAACAACAAAAACCACTAAACCCCAACAAGAAAGAACCTTAAACCCCTAACAACAAACAACCCTAAACCCCTAACAACAAACAACACTAACACCCTAACAACAAACAACCCTAACACCCTAACAACAAACAACACTAACACCCTAACAACAAACAACCCTAACCCCCTAACAACAAACAACACTAACCCCTAACATCAAACAACCCTAAACCCCTAACATCAAAGAACACTAACACCCTAACAACAAACAACCCTAAACCCCTAACAACAAACACTAACACCCAAACAACAAACAACACTAACCCCTAGAAACCAAAAACACTAACCCACTAACAACAAACAACCCTAACCCACTAACAACAAACAACCCTAACACCCTAGCAACAAACAACACTAACCCCATAACATCAAACAACCCTAAACCCCTAACATCAAACAACACTAACCCCCTAACAACACAAAACACTAACACCCTAACAACAAACAACACTAACACCCTAACAACAAAAACCACTAAACCCCAACAAGAAACAACCCTAAACCCCTAACAACAAACACTAACCCCCTAACAACAAACAACACTAAACCCCTAACAAGAAACTACCCTAACCCCGTAACAAAAAACAACACTAATCCCGTAACAACAAACAACCCTAACCCCGAAACAACAAACATCCCTAACCCCCTTAGAACAAACAATCCTAACCCCTGAACAACCAACAACACTAACCCCCTAACCACAATAAACACTAACACCCTAACAACAAAAACCACTAAACCCCAACAAGAAACAACCCGAAACCCCTAACAACAAAAAACACTAACCCCCTAACAACAAACAACCCTAACCAAACAACAAACAACCCTAACCCACTAACAACAAACAACACTAACAACCTAACAACAAACAACCCTAACCCCCTAACAACAAACAACACTAACACCCTAACAACAAACAACCCTAACCTCCTAACAACAAACAACACTAACCCCCTAACAAAAAACAACCCTAAACCCCTAACATCAAAGAACACTAACACCCTAACAACAAAAAACCCTAACCCCCTAACAACAAACACTAACCCCCAAACAACAAACAATCCTAACCCCTAAAATCCAAAAACACTAACCCACTAACAACAAACAACCCTAACCCACTAACAACAAAAAACCCTCACACCCCAAAAACAAACAACACTATCCCCCTAACAACAAACAACCCTAAACCCCTAACATCAAACAACACTAACCCCCTAACAACACAAAAGACTAACACCCTAACAACAAACAACAGTAACCCCGTAACGACAAACAACACTAACCCCCTAAAAACAAACAACCCTAAACCCCTAACATCAAACAACACTAACCCCCTAACAACACAAAACACTAACACCCTAACAACAAACAACACTAACACCTTAACAACAAAAACCACTAAACCCCAACAAGAAACAACCCTAAACCCCTAACAAAAAACCCTAACCCCCTAAGAACAAACAACACTAAACCCCTAACAAAAAACTACCCTAACCCCGTAACAACAAACAACACTAACGCGGTAACAAGAAACAACTCTAACCCCCAAACAACAAACAACACTAACCCCCTGACAACAAACAACCCTAACCCCCTAACAACAAACAATCCTAACCCCCGAACAACCAACAACACTAACCCCCTAACCACAATAAACACTAACACCCGAACAACAAAAACCACTAAACTCCAACAAGAAACAACCCTAAACCCCTAACAACAAACAACACTAACCCCCTAACAACAAGCAACCCTAACCAAACAACAAACAAACCTAACCCACTGACAACAAACAACACTAACACCCTAACAACAAACAACCCTAAACCCCTAACAACAAACAACACTAACACCCTAACAAAAAGCAACCCTAACCCCCTAACAACAAACAACACTAACCCCCTAACAACAAACAACCCTAACCAAACAACAAACAACCCTAACCCACTAAGAACAAACAACACTAACACCCTAACAACAAACAACCCTAACCCCCTAACAACAAACACCCCTAACACCCTAACAACAAACAACACTAACCCCATAACACCAAACAACCCTAAACCCCTAACATCAAACAACACTAACCCCCTAACAACACAAAACACTAACACCCTAACAACAAACAACACTAACACCCTAACAACAAAAACCAATAAACCCCAACAAGAAACAACCCTGAACCCCTATCAATAAACACTAACCCCCTAACAACAAACAACACTAAACCCCTAACAAGAAACTACCCTAACCCCGTAACAACAAACAACACTAACCCCGTAACAACAAACAACCCTAACCCCCAAACAACAAACAACCCTAACGCCCTAACAACAAACAATCCTAACCCCCGAACAACCAACAACACTAACCCCCTTACCAAAATAAACACTAACACCCTAACAACAAAAACCACTAAACCCCAACAAGAAACAACCCTAAACCCCTAACAACAAACAACACTAACCCCCTAACAACAAACAACCCTAACCAAACAACAAACAACCCTAACCCACTAACAACAAACAACACTAACACCCTAAGAACAAACAACCCTAACCCCCTAACAACAAACAACACTAACACCCTAACAACAAACAACCCTAACCCCCTAACAACAAACAACACTAACCCCCTAACAACAAACAACACTAAACCCCTAACAAGAAACTAACCTAACCCCGTAACAACAAACAACACTAACCCCGTAACAACAAACAACCCTAACCCCCTAACAACAAACAACCCTAACCCCCTAAGAACAAACAACCCTAAACCCCTAACATCAAAGAACAGTAACACCCTATCAACAAACAAAACTAACCCCCTAACAACAAACACTAACCCCCAAGCAACAAACAACCCTAACTCCTAAAAACCAAAAACACTAACCCACTAACAACAAACAACAATAACCAAAATCAACAAACAACCCTAACACCCTAACAACAAAAAACACTAACCCCCTAACAACAAACAACCCTAAAACCCTAACATCAAACAACACTAACCCCCTAACAACAGAAAACACTAATACCCTAACAACAAACAACACTAACACCCTAACAACAGAAACCACTAAACACCAACAAGAAACAACCCCAAACCCCTAACAACAAACAACACCACTCCCTAACAACAAACAACCCTAACCAAACAACAAAAAACTCTAACCCACTAACACCAAACAACACTGACACCCTAACAACAAACAATCCTAACCCCCTAACAACAAACAACACTAACACCCTAACAACAAACAACCCTAACCCCCTAACAACAAACAACACTAACCCCCAACAACAAGCAACCCTAAACCCCTAACATCAAAGAACACTAACACCCTAAGAACAAACAACCCTAACCCCCAACAACAAACACTAACCCCCAAACAACAAACAAACCTAACCCCTAAAAACCAAAAACACTAAACCACTAACAACAAACAACCCTAACCCCCTAAAAACAAACAACCCTAAACCCCTAACATCAAACAACACTAACCCCCTAACAACACAAAACACTAACACCCTAAGAACAAACAACACTAACACCCTAACAACAAAAACCACTAAACCCCAACAAGAAACAACCCTAAACCCCTAACAAAAAACACTAACCCCCTAACAACAAACAACACTAAACCCCTAACAAGAAACTACCCTAACCCCGTAACAACAAACAACACTAACCCCGTAACAACAAACAACCCTAACACCCAAACAACAAACAACCCTAACCCCCTAAAAACAAACAATCCTAACCCCCGAACAAACAACAACACTAACCCCCTAACCACAATAAACACTAACAACCGAACAACAAAAACCACTAAACCCCAACAAGAAAGAACCTTAAACCCCTAACAACAAACAACCCTAAACCCCTAACAACAAACAACACTAACACCCTAACAACAAACAACCCTAACACCCTAACAACAAACAACACTAACACCCTAACAACAAACAACCCTAACCCCCTAACAACAAACAACACTAACCCCCTAACATCAAACAACCCTAAACCCCTAACATCAAAGAACACTAACACCCTAACAACAAACAACCCTAAACCCCTAACAACAAACACTAACACCCAAACAACAAACAACACTAACCCCTAGAAACCAAAAACACTAACCCACTAACAACAAACAACCCTAACCCACTAACAACAAACAACCCTAACACCCTAGCAACAAACAACACTAACCCCATAACATCAAACAACCCTAAACCCCTAACATCAAACAACACTAACCCCCTAACAACACAAAACACTAACACCCTAACAACAAACAACACTAACACCCTAACAACAAAAACCACTAAACCCCAACAAGAAACAACCCTAAACCCCTAACAACAAACACTAACCCCCTAACAACAAACAACACTAAACCCCTAACAAGAAACTACCCTAACCCCGTAACAAAAAACAACACTAATCCCGTAACAACAAACAACCCTAACCCCCAAACAACAAACATCCCTAACCCCCTAAGAACAAACAATCCTAACCCCCGAACAACCAACAACACTAACCCCCTAACCACAATAAACACTAACACCCTAACAACAAAAACCACTAAACCCCAACAAGAAACAACCCGAAACCCCTAACAACAAACAACCCTAACCCACTAACAACAAACAACACTAACACCCTAACAACAAACAACCCTAACCCCCTAACAACAAACAACACTAACACCCTAACAACAAACAACCCTAACCTCCTAACAACAAACAACACTAACCCCCTAACAAAAAACAACCCTAAACCCCTAACATCAAAGAACACTAACACCCTAACAACAAAAAACCCAACCCCCTAACAACAAACACTAACCCCCAAACAACAAACAATCCTAACCCCTAAAATCCAAAAACACTAACCCACTAACAACAAACAACCCTAACCCACTAACAACAAAAAACCCTCACACCCCAAAAACAAACAACACTATCCCCCTAACAACAAACAACCCTAAACCCCTAACATCAAACAACACTAACCCCCTAACAACACAAAACACTAACACCCTAACAACAAACAACAGTAACCCCGTAACGACAAACAACACTAACCCCCTAAAAACAAACAACCCTAAAACCCTAACATCAAACAACACTAACCCCCTAACAACACAAAACACTAACACCCTAAGAACAAACAACACTAACACCCTAACAACAAAAACCACTAAACCCCAACAAGAAACAACCCTAAACCCCTAACAAAAAACACTAACCCCCTAACAACAAACAACACTAAACCCCTAACAAGAAACTACCCTAACCCCGTAACAACAAACAACACTAACCCAGTAACAACAAACAACCCTAACACCCAAACAACAAACAACCCTAACCCCCTAAAAACAAACAATCCTAACCCCCGAACAAACAACAACACTAACCCCCTAACCACAATAAACACTAACAACCGAACAACAAAAACCACTAAACCCCAACAAGAAAGAACCTTAAACCCCTAACAACAAACAACCCTAAACCCCTAACAACAAACAACACTAACACCCTAACAACAAACAACCCTAACACCCTAACAACAAACAACACTAACACCCTAACAACAAACAACCCTAACCCCCTAACAACAAACAACACTAACCCCCTAACATCAAACAACCCTAAACCCCTAACATCAAAGAACACTAACACCCTAACAACAAACAACCCTAAACCCCTAACAACAAACACTAACACCCAAACAACAAACAACACTAACCCCTAGAAACCAAAAACACTAACCCACTAACAACAAACAACCCTAACCCACTAACAACAAACAACCCTAACACCCTAGCAACAAACAACACTAACCCCATAACATCAAACAACCCTAAACCCCTAACATCAAACAACACTAACCCCCTAACAACACAAAACACTAACACCCTAACAACAAACAACACTAACACCCTAACAACAAAAACCACTAAACCCCAACAAGAAACAACCCTAAACCCCTAACAAAAAACCCTAACCCCCTAAGAACAAACAACACTAAACCCCTAACAAGAAACTACCCTAACCCCGTAACAACAAACAACACTAACGCGGTAACAACAAACAACTCTAACCCCCAAACAACAAACAACACTAACCCCCTAACAACAAACAACCCTAACCCCCTAACAACAAACAATCCTAACCCCCGAACAACCAACAACACTAACCCCCTAACCACAATAAACACTAACACCCGAACAACAAAAACCACTAAACTCCAACAAGAAACAACCCTAAACCCCTAACAACAAACAACACTAACCCCCTAACAACAAGCAACCCTAACCAAACAACAAACAAACCTAACCCACTGACAACAAACAACACTAACACCCTAACAACAAACAACCCTAAACCCCTAACAACAAACAACACTAACACCCTAACAAAAAGCAACCCTAACCCCCTAACAACAAACAACACTAACCCCCTAACAACAAACAACCCTAACCAAACAACAAACAACCCTAACCCACTAACAACAAACAACACTAACACCCTAACAAAAAACAACCCTAACCCCCTAACAACAAACAACCCTAACACCCTAACAACAAACAACACTAACCCCATAACACCAAACAACCCTAAACCCCTAACATCAAACAACACTAACCCCCTAACAACACAAAACACTAACACCCTAACAACAAACAACACTAACACCCTAACAACAAAAACCAATAAACCCCAACAAGAAACAACCCTGAACCCCTATCAATAAACACTAACCCCCTAACAACAAACAACACTAAACCCCTAACAAGAAACTACCCTAACCCCGTAACAACAAACAACACTAACCCCGTAACAACAAACAACCCTAACCCCCAAACAACAAACAACCCTAACCCCCTAACAACAAACAATCCTAACCCCTGAACAACCAACAACACTAACCCCCTAACCACAATAAACACTAACACCCTAACAACAAAAACCACTAAACCCCAACAAGAAACAACCCGAAACCCCTAACAACAAAAAACACTAACCCCCTAACAACAAACAACCCTAACCAAACAACAAACAACCCTAACCCACTAACAACAAACAACACTAACACCCTAACAACAAACAACCCTAACCCCCTAACAACAAACAACACTAACACCCTAACAACAAACAACCCTAACCTCCTAACAACAAACAACACTAACCCCCTAACAAAAAACAACCCTAAACCCCTAACATCAAAGAACACTAACACCCTAACAACAAAAAACCCAACCCCCTAACAACAAACACTAACCCCCAAACAACAAACAATCCTAACCCCTAAAATCCAAAAACACTAACCCACTAACAACAAACAACCCTAACCCACTAACAACAAAAAACCCTCACACCCCAAAAACAAACAACACTATCCCCCTAACAACAAACAACCCTAAACCCCTAACATCAAACAACACTAACCCCCTAACAACACAAAACACTAACACCCTAACAACAAACAACAGTAACCCCGTAACGACAAACAACACTAACCCCCTAAAAACAAACAACCCTAAAACCCTAACATCAAACAACACTAACCCCCTAACAACACAAAACACTAACACCCTAAGAACAAACAACACTAACACCCTAACAACAAAAACCACTAAACCCCAACAAGAAACAACCCTAAACCCCTAACAAAAAACACTAACCCCCTAACAACAAACAACACTAAACCCCTAACAAGAAACTACCCTAACCCCGTAACAACAAACAACACTAACCCAGTAACAACAAACAACCCTAACACCCAAACAACAAACAACCCTAACCCCCTAAAAACAAACAATCCTAACCCCCGAACAAACAACAACACTAACCCCCTAACCACAATAAACACTAACAACCGAACAACAAAAACCACTAAACCCCAACAAGAAAGAACCTTAAACCCCTAACAACAAACAACACTAAACCCCTAACAACAAACAACACTAACACCCTAACAACAAACAACCCTAACACCCTAACAACAAACAACACTAACACCCTAACAACAAACAACCCTAACCCCCTAACAACAAACAACACTAACCCCCTAACATCAAACAACCCTAAACCCCTAACATCAAAGAACACTAACACCCTAACAACAAACAACCCTAAACCCCTAACAACAAACACTAACACCCAAACAACAAACAACACTAACCCCTAGAAACCAAAAACACTAACCCACTAACAACAAACAACCCTAACCCACTAACAACAAACAACCCTAACACCCTAGCAACAAACAACACTAACCCCATAACATCAAACAACCCTAAACCCCTAACATCAAACAACACTAACCCCCTAACAACACAAAACACTAACACCCTAACAACAAACAACACTAACACCCTAACAACAAAAACCACTAAACCCCAACAAGAAACAACCCTAAACCCCTAACAAAAAACCCTAACCCCCTAAGAACAAACAACACTAAACCCCTAACAAGAAACTACCCTAACCCCGTAACAACAAACAACACTAACGCGGTAACAACAAACAACTCTAACCCCCAAACAACAAACAACACTAACCCCCTAACAACAAACAACCCTAACCCCCTAACAACAAACAATCCTAACCCCCGAACAACCAACAACACTAACCCCCTAACCACAATAAACACTAACACCCGAACAACAAAAACCACTAAACTCCAACAAGAAACAACCCTAAACCCCTAACAACAAACAACACTAACCCCCTAACAACAAGCAACCCTAACCAAACAACAAACAAACCTAACCCACTGACAACAAACAACACTAACACCCTAACAACAAACAACCCTAAACCCCTAACAACAAACAACACTAACACCCTAACAAAAAGCAACCCTAACCCCCTAACAACAAACAACACTAACCCCCTAACAACAAACAACCCTAACCAAACAACAAACAACCCTAACCCACTAACAACAAACAACACTAACACCCTAACAAAAAACAACCCTAACCCCCTAACAACAAACAACCCTAACACCCTAACAACAAACAACACTAACCCCATAACACCAAACAACCCTAAACCCCTAACATCAAACAACACTAACCCCCTAACAACACAAAACACTAACACCCTAACAACAAACAACACTAACACCCTAACAACAAAAACCAATAAACCCCAACAAGAAACAACCCTGAACCCCTATCAATAAACACTAACCCCCTAACAACAAACAACACTAAACCCCTAACAAGAAACTACCCTAACCCCGTAACAACAAACAACACTAACCCCGTAACAACAAACAACCCTAACCCCCAAACAACAAACAACCCTAACCCCCTAACAACAAACAATCCTAACCCCCGAACAACCAACAACACTAACCCCCTAACCAAAATAAACACTAACACCCTAACAACAAAAACCACTAAACCCCAACAAGAAACAACCCTAAACCCCTAACAACAAACAACACTAACCCCCTAACAACAAACAACCCTAACCAAACAACAAACAACCCTAACCCACTAACAACAAACAACACTAACACCCTAAGAACAAACAACCCTAACCCCCTAACAACAAACAACACTAACACCCTAACAACAAACAACCCTAACCCCCTAACAACAAACAACACTAACCCCCTAACAACAAACAACACTAACACCCTAACATCTAACAACACTAACCCACTAACAACACAAGACACTAACACCCTAACAACAAACAACACTAACACCCTAACAACAAAAACCACTAAACCCCAACAAGAAACAACCCTAAACCCCTAACAACAAACAACACCACTCCCTAACAACAAACAACCCTAACCAAACAGCAAAAAACTCTAACCCACTAACAACAAACAACACTAACACCCTAACAAAAAACAACCCTAACCCACGAACAACAAACAACCCTAAACCACTAACAACAAACAACCCTAACACCCTAACAAGAAACAACACTAACCTCATAACATCAAACAACCCTAAACCCCTAACATCAAACAACACTAACCCACTAACAACACAAAACACTAACACCCTAAGAACAAACAACACTAACACCCTAACAACAAAAACCACTAAACCCCAACAAGAAACAACCCTAAACCCCTAACAAAAAACACTAACCCCCTAACAACAAACAACACTAAACCCCTAACAAGAAACTACCCTAACCCCGTAACAACAAACAACACTAACCCAGTAACAACAAACAACCCTAACACCCAAACAACAAACAACCCTAACCCCCTAAAAACAAACAATCCTAACCCCCGAACAACCAACAACACTAACCCCCTAACCACAATAAACACTAACACCCGAACAACAAAAACCACTAAACCCCAACAAGAAAGAACCTTAAACCCCTAACAACAAACAACCCTAAACCCCTAACAACAAACAACACTAACACCCTAACAACAAACAACCCTAACACCCTAACAACAAACAACACTAACACCCTAACAACAAACAACCCTAACCCCCTAACAACAAACAACACTAACCCCTAACATCAAACAAACCTAAACCCCTAACATCAAAGAACACTAACACCCTAACAACAAACAACCCTAACCCCTAACAACAAACACTAACAATCAAACAACAAACAATCCTAACCCCTAAAATCCAAAAACACTAACCCACTAACAACAAACAACCCTAACCCACTAACAGCAAACAACCCTAACCCGCTAACAACAAACAACCCGAAACCCCTAACATCAAACAACACTAACCCCCTAACAACACAAAACACTAACACCCTAACAACAAACAACACTAACACCCTAACAACAAAAACCACTAAACCCCAACAAGAAACAACCCTAAACCCCTAACAAAAAACACTAACCCCCTAACAACAAACAACACTAAACCCCTAACAAGAAACTACCCTAACCCCGTAACAACAAACAACACTAACCCTGTAACAACAAACAACCCTAACACCCAAACAACAAACAACCCTAACCCCCTAAAAACAAACAATCCTAACCCCCGAACAACCAACAACACTAACCCCCTAACCACAATAAACACTAACACCCGAACAACAAAAACCACTAAACCCCAACAAGAAAGAACCTTAAACCCCTAACAACAAACAACCCTAAACCCCTAACAACAAACAACACTAACACCCTAACAACAAACAACCCTAACACCCTAACAACAAACAACACTAACACCCTAACAACAAACAACCCTAACCCCCTAACAACAAACAACACTAACCCCCTAACATCAAACAACCCTAAACCCCTAACATCAAAGAACACTAACACCCTAACAACAAACAACCCTAAACCCCTAACAACAAACACTAACACCCAAACAACAAACAACACTAACCCCTAGAAACCAAAAACACTAACCCACTAACAACAAACAACCCTAACCCACTAACAACAAACAACCCTAACACCCTAGCAACAAACAACACTAACCCCATAACATCAAACAACCCTAAACCCCTAACATCAAACAACACTAACCCCCTAACAACACAAAACACTAACACCCTAACAACAAACAACACTAACACCCTAACAACAAAAACCACTAAACCCCAACAAGAAACAACCCTAAACCCCTAACAACAAACACTAACCCCCTAACAACAAACAACACTAAACCCCTAACAAGAAACTACCCTAACCCCGTAACAAAAAACAACACTAATCCCGTAACAACAAACAACCCTAACCCCCAAACAACAAACATCCCTAACCCCCTAAGAACAAACAATCCTAACCCCCGAACAACCAACAACACTAACCCCCTAACCACAATAAACACTAACACCCGAACAACAAAAACCACTAAACCCCAACAAGAAACAACCCGAAACCCCTAACAACAAAAAACACTAACCCCCTAACAACAAACGACCCGAACCAAACAACAAACAACCCTAACCCACTAACAACAAACAACACTAACAACCTAACAACAAACAACCCTAACCCCCTAACAACAAACAACACTAACACCCTAACAACAAACAACCCTAACCTCCTAACAACAAACAACACTAACCCCCTAACAAAAAACAACCCTAAACCCCTAACATCAAAGAACACTAACACCCTAACAACAAAAAACCCAACCCCCTAACAACAAACACTAACCCCCAAACAACAAACAATCCTAACCCCTAAAATCCAAAAACACTAACCCACTAACAACAAACAACCCTAACCCACTAACAACAAAAAACCCTCACACCCCAAAAACAAACAACACTATCCCCCTAACAACAAACAACCCTAAACCCCTAACAACAAACAACACTAACACCCTAACAACAAACAACCCTAACACCCTAACAACAAACAACACTAACACCCTAACAACAAACAACCCTAACCCCCTAACAACAAACAACACTAACCCCCTAACATCAAACAACCCTAAACCCCTAACATCAAAGAACACTAACACCCTAACAACAAACAACCCTAAACCCCTAACAACAAACACTAACACCCAAACAACAAACAACACTAACCCCTAGAAACCAAAAACACTAACCCACTAACAACAAACAACCCTAACCCACTAACAACAAACAACCCTAACACCCTAGCAACAAACAACACTAACCCCATAACATCAAACAACCCTAAACCCCTAACATCAAACAACACTAACCCCCTAACAACACAAAACACTAACACCCTAACAACAAACAACACTAACACCCTAACAACAAAAACCACTAAACCCCAACAAGAAACAACCCTAAACCCCTAACAACAAACACTAACCCCCTAACAACAAACAACACTAAACCCCTAACAAGAAACTACCCTAACCCCGTAACAAAAAACAACACTAATCCCGTAACAACAAACAACCCTAACCCCCAAACAACAAACATCCCTAACCCCCTAAGAACAAACAATCCTAACCCCCGAACAACCAACAACACTAACCCCCTAACCACAATAAACACTAACACCCTAACAACAAAAACCACTAAACCCCAACAAGAAACAACCCGAAACCCCTAACAACAAACAACCCTAACCCACTAACAACAAACAACACTAACACCCTAACAACAAACAACCCTAACCCCCTAACAACAAACAACACTAACACCCTAACAACAAACAACCCTAACCTCCTAACAACAAACAACACTAACCCCCTAACAAAAAACAACCCTAAACCCCTAACATCAAAGAACACTAACACCCTAACAACAAAAAACCCAACCCCCTAACAACAAACACTAACCCCCAAACAACAAACAATCCTAACCCCTAAAATCCAAAAACACTAACCCACTAACAACAAACAACCCTAACCCACTAACAACAAAAAACCCTCACACCCCAAAAACAAACAACACTATCCCCCTAACAACAAACAACCCTAAACCCCTAACATCAAACAACACTAACCCCCTAACAACACAAAACACTAACACCCTAACAACAAACAACAGTAACCCCGTAACGACAAACAACACTAACCCCCTAAAAACAAACAACCCTAAAACCCTAACATCAAACAACACTAACCCCCTAACAACACAAAACACTAACACCCTAAGAACAAACAACACTAACACCCTAACAACAAAAACCACTAAACCCCAACAAGAAACAACCCTAAACCCCTAACAAAAAACACTAACCCCCTAACAACAAACAACACTAAACCCCTAACAAGAAACTACCCTAACCCCGTAACAACAAACAACACTAACCCAGTAACAACAAACAACCCTAACACCCAAACAACAAACAACCCTAACCCCCTAAAAACAAACAATCCTAACCCCCGAACAAACAACAACACTAACCCCCTAACCACAATAAACACTAACAACCGAACAACAAAAACCACTAAACCCCAACAAGAAAGAACCTTAAACCCCTAACAACAAACAACCCTAAACCCCTAACAACAAACAACACTAACACCCTAACAACAAACAACCCTAACACCCTAACAACAAACAACACTAACACCCTAACAACAAACAACCCTAACCCCCTAACAACAAACAACACTAACCCCCTAACATCAAACAACCCTAAACCCCTAACATCAAAGAACACTAACACCCTAACAACAAACAACCCTAAACCCCTAACAACAAACACTAACACCCAAACAACAAACAACACTAACCCCTAGAAACCAAAAACACTAACCCACTAACAACAAACAACCCTAACCCACTAACAACAAACAACCCTAACACCCTAGCAACAAACAACACTAACCCCATAACATCAAACAACCCTAAACCCCTAACATCAAACAACACTAACCCCCTAACAACACAAAACACTAACACCCTAACAACAAACAACACTAACACCCTAACAACAAAAACCACTAAACCCCAACAAGAAACAACCCTAAACCCCTAACAAAAAACCCTAACCCCCTAAGAACAAACAACACTAAACCCCTAACAAGAAACTACCCTAACCCCGTAACAACAAACAACACTAACGCGGTAACAACAAACAACTCTAACCCCCAAACAACAAACAACACTAACCCCCTAACAACAAACAACCCTAACCCCCTAACAACAAACAATCCTAACCCCCGAACAACCAACAACACTAACCCCCTAACCACAATAAACACTAACACCCGAACAACAAAAACCACTAAACTCCAACAAGAAACAACCCTAAACCCCTAACAATAAAACAACACTAACCCCCTAACAACAAGCAACCCTAACCAAACAACAAACAAACCTAACCCACTGACAACAAACAACACTAACACCCTAACAACAAACAACCCTAAACCCCTAACAACAAACAACACTAACACCCTAACAAAAAGCAACCCTAACCCCCTAACAACAAACAACACTAACCCCCTAACAACAAACAACCCTAACCAAACAACAAACAACCCTAACCCACTAACAACAAACAACACTAACACCCTAACAAAAAACAACCCTAACCCCCTAACAACAAACAACCCTAACACCCTAACAACAAACAACACTAACCCCATAACACCAAACAACCCTAAACCCCTAACATCAAACAACACTAACCCCCTAACAACACAAAACACTAACACCCTAACAACAAACAACACTAACACCCTAACAACAAAAACCAATAAACCCCAACAAGAAACAACCCTGAACCCCTATCAATAAACACTAACCCCCTAACAACAAACAACACTAAACCCCTAACAAGAAACTACCCTAACCCCGTAACAACAAACAACACTAACCCCGTAACAACAAACAACCCTAACCCCCAAACAACAAACAACCCTAACCCCCTAACAACAAACAATCCTAACCCCTGAACAACCAACAACACTAACCCCCTAACCACAATAAACACTAACACCCTAACAACAAAAACCACTAAACCCCAACAAGAAACAACCCGAAACCCCTAACAACAAAAAACACTAACCCCCTAACAACAAACAACCCTAACCAAACAACAAACAACCCTAACCCACTAACAACAAACAACACTAACACCCTAACAACAAACAACCCTAACCCCCTAACAACAAACAACACTAACACCCTAACAACAAACAACCCTAACCTCCTAACAACAAACAACACTAACCCCCTAACAAAAAACAACCCTAAACCCCTAACATCAAAGAACACTAACACCCTAACAACAAAAAACCCAACCCCCTAACAACAAACACTAACCCCCAAACAACAAACAATCCTAACCCCTAAAATCCAAAAACACTAACCCACTAACAACAAACAACCCTAACCCACTAACAACAAAAAACCCTCACACCCCAAAAACAAACAACACTATCCCCCTAACAACAAACAACCCTAAACCCCTAACATCAAACAACACTAACCCCCTAACAACACAAAACACTAACACCCTAACAACAAACAACAGTAACCCCGTAACGACAAACAACACTAACCCCCTAAAAACAAACAACCCTAAAACCCTAACATCAAACAACACTAACCCCCTAACAACACAAAACACTAACACCCTAAGAACAAACAACACTAACACCCTAACAACAAAAACCACTAAACCCCAACAAGAAACAACCCTAAACCCCTAACAAAAAACACTAACCCCCTAACAACAAACAACACTAAACCCCTAACAAGAAACTACCCTAACCCCGTAACAACAAACAACACTAACCCAGTAACAACAAACAACCCTAACACCCAAACAACAAACAACCCTAACCCCCTAAAAACAAACAATCCTAACCCCCGAACAAACAACAACACTAACCCCCTAACCACAATAAACACTAACAACCGAACAACAAAAACCACTAAACCCCAACAAGAAAGAACCTTAAACCCCTAACAACAAACAACCCTAAACCCCTAACAACAAACAACACTAACACCCTAACAACAAACAACCCTAACACCCTAACAACAAACAACACTAACACCCTAACAACAAACAACCCTAACCCCCTAACAACAAACAACACTAACCCCCTAACATCAAACAACCCTAAACCCCTAACATCAAAGAACACTAACACCCTAACAACAAACAACCCTAAACCCCTAACAACAAACACTAACACCCAAACAACAAACAACACTAACCCCTAGAAACCAAAAACACTAACCCACTAACAACAAACAACCCTAACCCACTAACAACAAACAACCCTAACACCCTAGCAACAAACAACACTAACCCCATAACATCAAACAACCCTAAACCCCTAACATCAAACAACACTAACCCCCTAACAACACAAAACACTAACACCCTAACAACAAACAACACTAACACCCTAACAACAAAAACCACTAAACCCCAACAAGAAACAACCCTAAACCCCTAACAAAAAACCCTAACCCCCTAAGAACAAACAACACTAAACCCCTAACAAGAAACTACCCTAACCCCGTAACAACAAACAACACTAACGCGGTAACAACAAACAACTCTAACCCCCAAACAACAAACAACACTAACCCCCTAACAACAAACAACCCTAACCCCCTAACAACAAACAATCCTAACCCCCGAACAACCAACAACACTAACCCCCTAACCACAATAAACACTAACACCCGAACAACAAAAACCACTAAACTCCAACAAGAAACAACCCTAAACCCCTAACAACAAACAACACTAACCCCCTAACAACAAGCAACCCTAACCAAACAACAAACAAACCTAACCCACTGACAACAAACAACACTAACACCCTAACAACAAACAACCCTAAACCCCTAACAACAAACAACACTAACACCCTAACAAAAAGCAACCCTAACCCCCTAACAACAAACAACACTAACCCCCTAACAACAAACAACCCTAACCAAACAACAAACAACCCTAACCCACTAACAACAAACAACACTAACACCCTAACAAAAAACAACACTAACCCCCTAACAACAAACAACCCTAACACCCTAACAACAAACAACACTAACCCCATAACACCAAACAACCCTAAACCCCTAACATCAAACAACACTAACCCCCTAACAACACAAAACACTAACACCCTAACAACAAACAACACTAACACCCTAACAACAAAAACCAATAAACCCCAACAAGAAACAACCCTGAACCCCTATCAATAAACACTAACCCCCTAACAACAAACAACACTAAACCCCTAACAAGAAACTACCCTAACCCCGTAACAACAAACAACACTAACCCCGTAACAACAAACAACCCTAACCCCCAAACAACAAACAACCCTAACCCCCTAACAACAAACAATCCTAACCCCCGAACAACCAACAACACTAACCCCCTAACCAAAATAAACACTAACACCCTAACAACAAAAACCACTAAACCCCAACAAGAAACAACCCTAAACCCCTAACAACAAACAACACTAACCCCCTAACAACAAACAACCCTAACCAAACAACAAACAACCCTAACCCACTAACAACAAACAACACTAACACCCTAAGAACAAACAACCCTAACCCCCTAACAACAAACAACACTAACACCCTAACAACAAACAACCCTAACCCCCTAACAACAAACAACACTAACCCCCTAACAACAAACAACACTAACACCCTAACATCTAACAACACTAACCCACTAACAACACAAGACACTAACACCCTAACAACAAACAACACTAACACCCTAACAACAAAAACCACTAAACCCCAACAAGAAACAACCCTAAACCCCTAACAACAAACAACACCACTCCCTAACAACAAACAACCCTAACCAAACAGCAAAAAACTCTAACCCACTAACAACAAACAACACTAACACCCTAACAAAAAACAACCCTAACCCACGAACAACAAACAACCCTAAACCACTAACAACAAACAACCCTAACACCCTAACAAGAAACAACACTAACCTCATAACATCAAACAACCCTAAACCCCTAACATCAAACAACACTAACCCACTAACAACACAAAACACTAACACCCTAAGAACAAACAACACTAACACCCTAACAACAAAAACCACTAAACCCCAACAAGAAACAACCCTAAACCCCTAACAAAAAACACTAACCCCCTAACAACAAACAACACTAAACCCCTAACAAGAAACTACCCTAACCCCGTAACAACAAACAACACTAACCCAGTAACAACAAACAACCCTAACACCCAAACAACAAACAACCCTAACCCCCTAAAAACAAACAATCCTAACCCCCGAACAACCAACAACACTAACCCCCTAACCACAATAAACACTAACACCCGAACAACAAAAACCACTAAACCCCAACAAGAAAGAACCTTAAACCCCTAACAACAAACAACCCTAAACCCCTAACAACAAACAACACTAACACCCTAACAACAAACAACCCTAACACCCTAACAACAAACAACACTAACACCCTAACAACAAACAACCCTAACCCCCTAACAACAAACAACACTAACCCCTAACATCAAACAAACCTAAACCCCTAACATCAAAGAACACTAACACCCTAACAACAAACAACCCTAACCCCTAACAACAAACACTAACAATCAAACAACAAACAATCCTAACCCCTAAAATCCAAAAACACTAACCCACTAACAACAAACAACCCTAACCCACTAACAGCAAACAACCCTAACCCGCTAACAACAAACAACCCGAAACCCCTAACATCAAACAACACTAACCCCCTAACAACACAAAACACTAACACCCTAACAACAAACAACACTAACACCCTAACAACAAAAACCACTAAACCCCAACAAGAAACAACCCTAAACCCCTAACAAAAAACACTAACCCCCTAACAACAAACAACACTAAACCCCTAACAAGAAACTACCCTAACCCCGTAACAACAAACAACACTAACCCTGTAACAACAAACAACCCTAACACCCAAACAACAAACAACCCTAACCCCCTAAAAACAAACAATCCTAACCCCCGAACAACCAACAACACTAACCCCCTAACCACAATAAACACTAACACCCGAACAACAAAAACCACTAAACCCCAACAAGAAAGAACCTTAAACCCCTAACAACAAACAACCCTAAACCCCTAACAACAAACAACACTAACACCCTAACAACAAACAACCCTAACACCCTAACAACAAACAACACTAACACCCTAACAACAAACAACCCTAACCCCCTAACAACAAACAACACTAACCCCCTAACATCAAACAACCCTAAACCCCTAACATCAAAGAACACTAACACCCTAACAACAAACAACCCTAAACCCCTAACAACAAACACTAACACCCAAACAACAAACAACACTAACCCCTAGAAACCAAAAACACTAACCCACTAACAACAAACAACCCTAACCCACTAACAACAAACAACCCTAACACCCTAGCAACAAACAACACTAACCCCATAACATCAAACAACCCTAAACCCCTAACATCAAACAACACTAACCCCCTAACAACACAAAACACTAACACCCTAACAACAAACAACACTAACACCCTAACAACAAAAACCACTAAACCCCAAAAAGAAACAACCCTAAACCCCTAACAACAAACACTAACCCCCTAACAACAAACAACACTAAACCCCTAACAAGAAACTACCCTAACCCCGTAACAAAAAACAACACTAATCCCGTAACAACAAACAACCCTAACCCCCAAACAACAAACATCCCTAACCCCCTAAGAACAAACAATCCTAACCCCCGAACAACCAACAACACTAACCCCCTAACCACAATAAACACTAACACCCGAACAACAAAAACCACTAAACCCCAACAAGAAACAACCCGAAACCCCTAACAACAAAAAACACTAACCCCCTAACAACAAACGACCCGAACCAAACAACAAACAACCCTAACCCACTAACAACAAACAACACTAACAACCTAACAACAAACAACCCTAACCCCCTAACAACAAACAACACTAACACCCTAACAACAAACAACCCTAACCTCCTAACAACAAACAACACTAACCCCCTAACAAAAAACAACCCTAAACCCCTAACATCAAAGAACACTAACACCCTAACAACAAAAAACCCAACCCCCTAACAACAAACACTAACCCCCAAACAACAAACAATCCTAACCCCTAAAATCCAAAAACACTAACCCACTAACAACAAACAACCCTAACCCACTAACAACAAAAAACCCTCACACCCCAAAAACAAACAACACTATCCCCCTAACAACAAACAACCCTAAACCCCTAACAACAAACAACACTAACACCCTAACAACAAACAACCCTAACACCCTAACAACAAACAACACTAACACCCTAACAACAAACAACCCTAACCCCCTAACAACAAACAACACTAACCCCCTAACATCAAACAACCCTAAACCCCTAACATCAAAGAACACTAACACCCTAACAACAAACAACCCTAAACCCCTAACAACAAACACTAACACCCAAACAAAAACAACACTAACCCCTAGAAACCAAAAACACTAACCCACTAACAACAAACAACCCTAACCCACTAACAACAAACAACCCTAACACCCTAGCAACAAACAACACTAACCCCATAACATCAAACAACCCTAAACCCCTAACATCAAACAACACTAACCCCCTAACAACACAAAACACTAACACCCTAACAACAAACAACACTAACACCCTAACAACAAAAACCACTAAACCCCAACAAGAAACAACCCTAAACCCCTAACAACAAACACTAACCCCCTAACAACAAACAACACTAAACCCCTAACAAGAAACTACCCTAACCCCGTAACAAAAAACAACACTAATCCCGTAACAACAAACAACCCTAACCCCCAAACAACAAACATCCCTAACCCCCTAAGAACAAACAATCCTAACCCCCGAACAACCAACAACACTAACCCCCTAACCACAATAAACACTAACACCCTAACAACAAAAACCACTAAACCCCAACAAGAAACAACCCGAAACCCCTAACAACAAAAAACACTAACCCCCTAACAACAAACAACCCGAACCAAACAACAAACAACCCTAACCCACTAACAACAAACAACACTAACACCCTAACAACAAACAACCCTAACCCCCTAACAACAAACAACACTAACACCCTAACAACAAACAACCCTAACCTCCTAACAACAAACAACACTAACCCCCTAACAAAAAACAACCCTAAACCCCTAACATCAAAGAACACTAACACCCTAACAACAAAAAACCCAACCCCCTAACAACAAACACTAACCCCCAAACAACAAACAATCCTAACCCCTAAAATCCAAAAACACTAACCCACTAACAACAAACAACCCTAACCCACTAACAACAAAAAACCCTCACACCCCAAAAACAAACAACACTATCCCCCTAACAACAAACAACCCTAAACCCCTAACAACAAACAACACTAACACCCTAACAACAAACAACCCTAACACCCTAACAACAAACAACACTAACACCCTAACAACAAACAACCCTAACCCCCTAACAACAAACAACACTAACCCCCTAACATCAAACAACCCTAAACCCCTAACATCAAAGAACACTAACACCCTAACAACAAACAACCCTAACCCCCTAACAACAAACACTAACACCCAAACAACAAACAACACTAACACCTAGAAACCAAAAACACTAACCCACTAACAACAAACAACCCTAACCCACTAACAACAAACAACCCTAACACCCTAGCAACAAACAACACTAACCCCATAACATCAAACAACCCTAAACCCCTAACATCAAACAACACTAACCCCCTAACAACACAAAACACTAACACCCTAACAACAAACAACACTAACACCCTAACAACAAAAACCACTAAACCCCAACAAGAAACAACCCTAAACCCCTAACAACAAACACTAACCCCCTAACAACAAACAACACTAAACCCCTAACAAGAAACTACCCTAACCCCGTAACAAAAAACAACACTAATCCCGTAACAACAAACAACCCTAACCCCCAAACAACAAACATCCCTAACCCCCTAAGAACAAACAATCCTAACCCCCGAACAACCAACAACACTAACCCCCTAACCACAATAAACACTAACACCCTAACAACAAAAACCACTAAACCCCAACAAGAAACAACCCGAAACCCCTAACAACAAACAACCCTAACCCACTAACAACAAACAACACTAACACCCTAACAACAAACAACCCTAACCCCCTAACAACAAACAACCCTAACCTCCTAACAACAAACAACACTAACCCCCTAACAAAAAACAACCCTAAACCCCTAACATCAAAGAACACTAACACCCTAACAACAAAAAACCCAACCCCCTAACAACAAACACTAACCCCCAAACAACAAACAATCCTAACCCCTAAAATCCAAAAACACTAACCCACTAACAACAAACAACCCTAACCCACTAACAACAAAAAACCCTCACACCCCAAAAACAAACAACACTATCCCCCTAACAACAAACAACCCTAAACCCCTAACATCAAACAACACTAACCCCCTAACAACACAAAACACTAACGCCCTAACAACAAACAACAGTAACCCCGTAACGACAAACAACACTAACCCCCAAAAACAAACAACCCTAAACCCCTAACATCAAACAACACTAACCCCCTAACAACACAAAACACTAACACCCTAAGAACAAACAACACTAACACCCTAACAACAAAAACCACTAAACCCCAACAAGAAACAACCCTAAACCCCTAACAAAAAACACTAACCCCCTAACAACAAACAACACTAAACCCCTAACAAGAAACTACCCTAACCCCGTAACAACAAACAACACTAACCCAGTAACAACAAACAACCCTAACACCCAAACAACAAACAACCCTAACCCCCTAAAAACAAACAATCCTAACCCCCGAACAAACAACAACACTAACCCCCTAACCACAATAAACACTAACAACCGAACAACAAAAACCACTAAACCCCAACAAGAAAGAACCTTAAACCCCTAACAACAAACAACCCTAAACCCCTAACAACAAACAACACTAACACCCTAACAACAAACAACCCTAACACCCTAACAACAAACAACACTAACACCCTAACAACAAACAACCCTAACCCCCTAACAACAAACAACACTAACCCCCTAACATCAAACAACCCTAAACCCCTAACATCAAAGAACACTAACACCCTAACAACAAACAACCCTAAACCCCTAACAACAAACACTAACACCCAAACAACAAACAACACTAACCCCTAGAAACCAAAAACACTAACCCACTAACAACAAACAACCCTAACCCACTAACAACAAACAACCCTAACACCCTAGCAACAAACAACACTAACCCCATAACATCAAACAACCCTAAACCCCTAACATCAAACAACACTAACCCCCTAACAACACAAAACACTAACACCCTAACAACAAACAACACTAACACCCTAACAACAAAAACCACTAAACCCCAACAAGAAACAACCCTAAACCCCTAACAAAAAACCCTAACCCCCTAAGAACAAACAACACTAAACCCCTAACAAGAAACTACCCTAACCCCGTAACAACAAACAACACTAACGCGGTAACAACAAACAACTCTAACCCCCAAACAACAAACAACACTAACCCCCTAACAACAAACAACCCTAACCCCCTAACAACAAACAATCCTAACCCCCGAACAACCAACAACACTAACCCCCTAACCACAATAAACACTAACACCCGAACAACAAAAACCACTAAACTCCAACAAGAAACAACCCTAAACCCCTAACAACAAACAACACTAACCCCCTAACAACAAGCAACCCTAACCAAACAACAAACAAACCTAACCCACTGACAACAAACAACACTAACACCCTAACAACAAACAACCCTAAACCCCTAACAACAAACAACACTAACACCCTAACAAAAAGCAACCCTAACCCCCTAACAACAAACAACACTAACCCCCTAACAACAAACAACCCTAACCAAACAACAAACAACCCTAACCCACTAACAACAAACAACACTAACACCCTAACAACAAACAAGCCTAACCCCCTAACAACAAACAACCCTAACACCCTAACAACAAACAACACTAACCCCATAAAACCAAACAACCCTAAACCCCTAACATCAAACAACACTAACCCCCTAACAACACAAAACACTAACACCCTAACAACAAACAACACTAACACCCTAACAACAAAAACCAATAAACCCCAACAGGAAACAACCCTGAACCCCTATCAATAAACACTAACCCCCTAACAACAAACAACACTAAACCCCTAACAAGAAACTACCCTAACCCCGTAACAACAAACAACACTAACCCCGTAACAACAAACAACCCTAACCCCCAAACAACAAACAACCCTAACCCCCTAACAACAAACAATCCTAACCCCCGAACAACCAACAACACTAACCCCCTAACCAAAATAAACACTAACACCCTAACAACAAAAACCACTAAACCCCAACAAGAAACAACCCTAAACCCCTAACAACAAACAACACTAACCCCCTAACAACAAACAACCCTAACCAAACAACAAACAACCCTAACCCACTAACAACAAACAACACTAACACCCTAAGAACAAACAACCCTAACCCCCTAACAACAAACAACACTAACACCCTAACAACAAACAACCCTAACCCCCTAACAACAAACAACACTAACCCCCTAACAACAAACAACACTAACACCCTAACATCTAACAACACTAACCCACTAACAACACAAGACACTAACACCCTAACAACAAACAACACTAACACCCTAACAACAAAAACCACTAAACCCCAACAAGAAACAACCCTAAACCCCTAACAACAAACAACACCACTCCCTAACAACAAACAACCCTAACCAAACAGCAAAAAACTCTAACCCACTAACAACAAACAACACTAACACCCTAACAAAAAACAACCCTAACCCACGAACAACAAACAACCCTAAACCACTAACAACAAACAACCCTAACACCCTAACAAGAAACAACACTAACCTCATAACATCAAACAACCCTAAACCCCTAACATCAAACAACACTAACCCACTAACAACACAAAACACTAACACCCTAAGAACAAACAACACTAACACCCTAACAACAAAAACCACTAAACCCCAACAAGAAACAACCCTAAACCCCTAACAAAAAACACTAACCCCCTAACAACAAACAACACTAAACCCCTAACAAGAAACTACCCTAACCCCGTAACAACAAACAACACTAACCCAGTAACAACAAACAACCCTAACACCCAAACAACAAACAACCCTAACCCCCTAAAAACAAACAATCCTAACCCCCGAACAACCAACAACACTAACCCCCTAACCACAATAAACACTAACACCCGAACAACAAAAACCACTAAACCCCAACAAGAAAGAACCTTAAACCCCTAACAACAAACAACCCTAAACCCCTAACAACAAACAACACTAACACCCTAACAACAAACAACCCTAACACCCTAACAACAAACAACACTAACACCCTAACAACAAACAACCCTAACCCCCTAACAACAAACAACACTAACCCCTAACATCAAACAACCCTAAACCCCTAACATCAAAGAACACTAACACCCTAACAACAAACAACCCTAAACCCCTAACAACAAACACTAACACCCAAACAACAAACAACACTAACCCCTAGAAACCAAAAACACTAACCCACTAACAACAAACAACCCTAACCCACTAACAACAAACAACCCTAACACCCTAGCAACAAACAACACTAACCCCATAACATCAAACAACCCTAAACCCCTAACATCAAACAACACTAACCCCCTAACAACACAAAACACTAACACCCTAACAACAAACAACACTAACACCCTAACAACAAAAACCACTAAACCCCAACAAGAAACAACCCTAAACCCCTAACAACAAACACTAACCCCCTAACAACAAACAACACTAAACCCCTAACAAGAAACTACCCTAACCCCGTAACAAAAAACAACACTAATCCCGTAACAACAAACAACCCTAACCCCCAAACAACAAACATCCCTAACCCCCTTAGAACAAACAATCCTAACCCCTGAACAACCAACAACACTAACCCCCTAACCACAATAAACACTAACACCCTAACAACAAAAACCACTAAACCCCAACAAGAAACAACCCGAAACCCCTAACAACAAAAAACACTAACCCCCTAACAACAAACAACCCTAACCAAACAACAAACAACCCTAACCCACTAACAACAAACAACACTAACAACCTAACAACAAACAACCCTAACCCCCTAACAACAAACAACACTAACACCCTAACAACAAACAACCCTAACCTCCTAACAACAAACAACACTAACCCCCTAACAAAAAACAACCCTAAACCCCTAACATCAAAGAACACTAACACCCTAACAACAAAAAACCCTAACCCCCTAACAACAAACACTAACCCCCAAACAACAAACAATCCTAACCCCTAAAATCCAAAAACACTAACCCACTAACAACAAACAACCCTAACCCACTAACAACAAAAAACCCTCACACCCCAAAAACAAACAACACTATCCCCCTAACAACAAACAACCCTAAACCCCTAACATCAAACAACACTAACCCCCTAACAACACAAAAGACTAACACCCTAACAACAAACAACAGTAACCCCGTAACGACAAACAACACTAACCCCCTAAAAACAAACAACCCTAAACCCCTAACATCAAACAACACTAACCCCCTAACAACACAAAACACTAACACCCTAACAACAAACAACACTAACACCTTAACAACAAAAACCACTAAACCCCAACAAGAAACAACCCTAAACCCCTAACAAAAAACCCTAACCCCCTAAGAACAAACAACACTAAACCCCTAACAAAAAACTACCCTAACCCCGTAACAACAAACAACACTAACGCGGTAACAAGAAACAACTCTAACCCCCAAACAACAAACAACACTAACCCCCTGACAACAAACAACCCTAACCCCCTAACAACAAACAATCCTAACCCCCGAACAACCAACAACACTAACCCCCTAACCACAATAAACACTAACACCCGAACAACAAAAACCACTAAACTCCAACAAGAAACAACCCTAAACCCCTAACAACAAACAACACTAACCCCCTAACAACAAGCAACCCTAACCAAACAACAAACAAACCTAACCCACTGACAACAAACAACACTAACACCCTAACAACAAACAACCCTAAACCCCTAACAACAAACAACACTAACACCCTAACAAAAAGCAACCCTAACCCCCTAACAACAAACAACACTAACCCCCTAACAACAAACAACCCTAACCAAACAACAAACAACCCTAACCCACTAAGAACAAACAACACTAACACCCTAACAACAAACAACCCTAATCCCCTAACAACAAACACCCCTAACACCCTAACAACAAACAACACTAACCCCATAACACCAAACAACCCTAAACCCCTAACATCAAACAACACTAACCCCCTAACAACACAAAACACTAACACCCTAACAACAAACAACACTAACACCCTAACAACAAAAACCAATAAACCCCAACAAGAAACAACCCTGAACCCCTATCAATAAACACTAACCCCCTAACAACAAACAACACTAAACCCCTAACAAGAAACTACCCTAACCCCGTAACAACAAACAACACTAACCCCGTAACAACAAACAACCCTAACCCCCAAACAACAAACAACCCTAACGCCCTAACAACAAACAATCCTAACCCCCGAACAACCAACAACACTAACCCCCTTACCAAAATAAACACTAACACCCTAACAACAAAAACCACTAAACCCCAACAAGAAACAACCCTAAACCCCTAACAACAAACAACACTAACCCCCTAACAACAAACAACCCTAACCAAACAACAAACAACCCTAACCCACTAACAACAAACAACACTAACACCCTAAGAACAAACAACCCTAACCCCCTAACAACAAACAACACTAACACCCTAACAACAAACAACCCTAACCCCCTAACAACAAACAACACTAACCCCCTAACAACAAACAACACTAAACCCCTAACAAGAAACTAACCTAACCCCGTAACAACAAACAACACTAACCCCGTAACAACAAACAACCCTAACCCCCTAACAACAAACAACCCTAACCCCCTAAGAACAAACAACCCTAAACCCCTAACATCAAAGAACAGTAACACCCTATCAACAAACAAAACTAACCCCCTAACAACAAACACTAACCCCCAAGCAACAAACAACCCTAACTCCTAAAAACCAAAAACACTAACCCACTAACAACAAACAACAATAACCAAAATCAACAAACAACCCTAACACCCTAACAACAAAAAACACTAACCCCCTAACAACAAACAACCCTAAAACCCTAACATCAAACAACACTAACCCCCTAACAACAGAAAACACTAATACCCTAACAACAAACAACACTAACACCCTAACAACAGAAACCACTAAACACCAACAAGAAACAACCCCAAACCCCTAACAACAAACAACACCACTCCCTAACAACAAACAACCCTAACCAAACAACAAAAAACTCTAACCCACTAACAACAAACAACACTGACACCCTAACAACAAACAATCCTAACCCCCTAACAACAAACAACACTAACACCCTAACAACAAACAACCCTAACCCCCTAACAACAAACAACACTAACCCCCAACAACAAACAACCCTAAACCCCTAACATCAAAGAACACTAACACCCTAAGAACAAACAACCCTAACCCCCAACAACAAACACTAACCCCCAAACAACAAACAAACCTAACCCCTAAAAACCAAAAACACTAAACCACTAACAACAAACAACCCTAACCCCCTAAAAACAAACAACCCTAAACCCCTAACATCAAACAACACTAACCCCCTAACAACACAAAACACTAACACCCTAAGAACAAACAACACTAACACCCTAACAACAAAAACCACTAAACCCCAACAAGAAACAACCCTAAACCCCTAACAAAAAACACTAACCCCCTAACAACAAACAACACTAAACCCCTAACAAGAAACTACCCTAACCCCGTAACAACAAACAACACTAACCCAGTAACAACAAACAACCCTAACACCCAAACAACAAACAACCCTAACCCCCTAAAAACAAACAATCCTAACCCCCGAACAAACAACAACACTAACCCCCTAACCACAATAAACACTAACAACCGAACAACAAAAACCACTAAACCCCAACAAGAAAGAACCTTAAACCCCTAACAACAAACAACCCTAAACCCCTAACAACAAACAACACTAACACCCTAACAACAAACAACCCTAACACCCTAACAACAAACAACACTAACACCCTAACAACAAACAACCCTAACCCCCTAACAACAAACAACACTAACCCCCTAACATCAAACAACCCTAAACCCCTAACATCAAAGAACACTAACACCCTAACAACAAACAACCCTAAACCCCTAACAACAAACACTAACACCCAAACAACAAACAACACTAACCCCTAGAAACCAAAAACACTAACCCACTAACAACAAACAACCCTAACCCACTAACAACAAACAACCCTAACACCCTAGCAACAAACAACACTAACCCCATAACATCAAACAACCCTAAACCCCTAACATCAAACAACACTAACCCCCTAACAACACAAAACACTAACACCCTAACAACAAACAACACTAACACCCTAACAACAAAAACCACTAAACCCCAACAAGAAACAACCCTAAACCCCTAACAACAAACACTAACCCCCTAACAACAAACAACACTAAACCCCTAACAAGAAACTACCCTAACCCCGTAACAAAAAACAACACTAATCCCGTAACAACAAACAACCCTAACCCCCAAACAACAAACATCCCTAACCCCCTAAGAACAAACAATCCTAACCCCCGAACAACCAACAACACTAACCCCCTAACCACAATAAACACTAACACCCTAACAACAAAAACCACTAAACCCCAACAAGAAACAACCCGAAACCCCTAACAACAAACAACCCTAACCCACTAACAACAAACAACACTAACACCCTAACAACAAACAACCCTAACCCCCTAACAACAAACAACACTAACACCCTAACAACAAACAACCCTAACCTCCTAACAACAAACAACACTAACCCCCTAACAAAAAACAACCCTAAACCCCTAACATCAAAGAACACTAACACCCTAACAACAAAAAACCCAACCCCCTAACAACAAACACTAACCCCCAAACAACAAACAATCCTAACCCCTAAAATCCAAAAACACTAACCCACTAACAACAAACAACCCTAACCCACTAACAACAAAAAACCCTCACACCCCAAAAACAAACAACACTATCCCCCTAACAACAAACAACCCTAAACCCCTAACATCAAACAACACTAACCCCCTAACAACACAAAACACTAACACCCTAACAACAAACAACAGTAACCCCGTAACGACAAACAACACTAACCCCCTAAAAACAAACAACCCTAAAACCCTAACATCAAACAACACTAACCCCCTAACAACACAAAACACTAACACCCTAAGAACAAACAACACTAACACCCTAACAACAAAAACCACTAAACCCCAACAAGAAACAACCCTAAACCCCTAACAAAAAACACTAACCCCCTAACAACAAACAACACTAAACCCCTAACAAGAAACTACCCTAACCCCGTAACAACAAACAACACTAACCCAGTAACAACAAACAACCCTAACACCCAAACAACAAACAACCCTAACCCCCTAAAAACAAACAATCCTAACCCCCGAACAAACAACAACACTAACCCCCTAACCACAATAAACACTAACAACCGAACAACAAAAACCACTAAACCCCAACAAGAAAGAACCTTAAACCCCTAACAACAAACAACCCTAAACCCCTAACAACAAACAACACTAACACCCTAACAACAAACAACCCTAACACCCTAACAACAAACAACACTAACACCCTAACAACAAACAACCCTAACCCCCTAACAACAAACAACACTAACCCCCTAACATCAAACAACCCTAAACCCCTAACATCAAAGAACACTAACACCCTAACAACAAACAACCCTAAACCCCTAACAACAAACACTAACACCCAAACAACAAACAACACTAACCCCTAGAAACCAAAAACACTAACCCACTAACAACAAACAACCCTAACCCACTAACAACAAACAACCCTAACACCCTAGCAACAAACAACACTAACCCCATAACATCAAACAACCCTAAACCCCTAACATCAAACAACACTAACCCCCTAACAACACAAAACACTAACACCCTAACAACAAACAACACTAACACCCTAACAACAAAAACCACTAAACCCCAACAAGAAACAACCCTAAACCCCTAACAAAAAACCCTAACCGCCTAAGAACAAACAACACTAAACCCCTAACAAGAAACTACCCTAACCCCGTAACAACAAACAACACTAACGCGGTAACAACAAACAACTCTAACCCCCAAACAACAAACAACACTAACCCCCTAACAACAAACAACCCTAACCCCCTAACAACAAACAATCCTAACCCCCGAACAACCAACAACACTAACCCCCTAACCACAATAAACACTAACACCCGAACAACAAAAACCACTAAACTCCAACAAGAAACAACCCTAAACCCCTAACAACAAACAACACTAACCCCCTAACAACAAGCAACCCTAACCAAACAACAAACAAACCTAACCCACTGACAACAAACAACACTAACACCCTAACAACAAACAACCCTAAACCCCTAACAACAAACAACACTAACACCCTAACAAAAAGCAACCCTAACCCCCTAACAACAAACAACACTAACCCCCTAACAACAAACAACCCTAACCAAACAACAAACAACCCTAACCCACTAACAACAAACAACACTAACACCCTAACAAAAAACAACCCTAACCCCCTAACAACAAACAACCCTAACACCCTAACAACAAACAACACTAACCCCATAACACCAAACAACCCTAAACCCCTAACATCAAACAACACTAACCCCCTAACAACACAAAACACTAACACCCTAACAACAAACAACACTAACACCCTAACAACAAAAACCAATAAACCCCAACAAGAAACAACCCTGAACCCCTATCAATAAACACTAACCCCCTAACAACAAACAACACTAAACCCCTAACAAGAAACTACCCTAACCCCGTAACAACAAACAACACTAACCCCGTAACAACAAACAACCCTAACCCCCAAACAACAAACAACCCTAACCCCCTAACAACAAACAATCCTAACCCCCGAACAACCAACAACACTAACCCCCTAACCAAAATAAACACTAACACCCTAACAACAAAAACCACTAAACCCCAACAAGAAACAACCCTAAACCCCTAACAACAAACAACACTAACCCCCTAACAACAAACAACCCTAACCAAACAACAAACAACCCTAACCCACTAACAACAAACAACACTAACACCCTAAGAACAAACAACCCTAACCCCCTAACAACAAACAACACTAACACCCTAACAACAAACAACCCTAACCCCCTAACAACAAACAACACTAACCCCCTAACAACAAACAACACTAACACCCTAACATCTAACAACACTAACCCACTAACAACACAAGACACTAACACCCTAACAACAAACAACAGTAACACCCTAACAACAAATCCACTAAACCCCAACAAGAAACAACCCTAAACCCCTAACAACAAACAACACCACTCCCTAACAACAAACAACCCTAACCAAACAGCAAAAAACTCTAACCCACTAACAACAAACAACACTAACACCCTAACAAAAAACAACCCTAACCCACGAACAACAAACAACCCTAAACCACTAACAACAAACAACCCTAACACCCTAACAAGAAACAACACTAACCTCATAACATCAAACAACCCTAAACCCCTAACATCAAACAACACTAACCCACTAACAACACAAAACACTAACACCCTAAGAACAAACAACACTAACACCCTAACAACAAAAACCACTAAACCCCAACAAGAAACAACCCTAAACCCCTAACAAAAAACACTAACCCCCTAACAACAAACAACACTAAACCCCTAACAAGAAACTACCCTAACCCCGTAACAACAAACAACACTAACCCAGTAACAACAAACAACCCTAACACCCAAACAACAAACAACCCTAACCCCCTAAAAACAAACAATCCTAACCCCCGAACAACCAACAACACTAACCCCCTAACCACAATAAACACTAACACCCGAACAACAAAAACCACTAAACCCCAACAAGAAAGAACCTTAAACCCCTAACAACAAACAACCCTAAACCCCTAACAACAAACAACACTAACACCCTAACAACAAACAACCCTAACACCCTAACAACAAACAACACTAACACCCTAACAACAAACAACCCTAACCCCCTAACAACAAACAACACTAACCCCTAACATCAAACAAACCTAAACCCCTAACATCAAAGAACACTAACACCCTAACAACAAACAACCCTAACCCCTAACAACAAACACTAACAATCAAACAACAAACAATCCTAACCCCTAAAATCCAAAAACACTAACCCACTAACAACAAACAACCCTAACCCACTAACAGCAAACAACCCTAACCCGCTAACAACAAACAACCCGAAACCCCTAACATCAAACAACACTAACCCCCTAACAACACAAAACACTAACACCCTAACAACAAACAACACTAACACCCTAACAACAAAAACCACTAAACCCCAACAAGAAACAACCCTAAACCCCTAACAAAAAACACTAACCCCCTAACAACAAACAACACTAAACCCCTAACAAGAAACTACCCTAACCCCGTAACAACAAACAACACTAACCCTGTAACAACAAACAACCCTAACACCCAAACAACAAACAACCCTAACCCCCTAAAAACAAACAATCCTAACCCCCGAACAACCAACAACACTAACCCCCTAACCACAATAAACACTAACACCCGAACAACAAAAACCACTAAACCCCAACAAGAAAGAACCTTAAACCCCTAACAACAAACAACCCTAAACCCCTAACAACAAACAACACTAACACCCTAACAACAAACAACCCTAACACCCTAACAACAAACAACACTAACACCCTAACAACAAACAACCCTAACCCCCTAACAACAAACAACACTAACCCCCTAACATCAAACAACCCTAAACCCCTAACATCAAAGAACACTAACACCCTAACAACAAACAACCCTAAACCCCTAACAACAAACACTAACACCCAAACAACAAACAACACTAACCCCTAGAAACCAAAAACACTAACCCACTAACAACAAACAACCCTAACCCACTAACAACAAACAACCCTAACACCCTAGCAACAAACAACACTAACCCCATAACATCAAACAACCCTAAACCCCTAACATCAAACAACACTAACCCCCTAACAACACAAAACACTAACACCCTAACAACAAACAACACTAACACCCTAACAACAAAAACCACTAAACCCCAAAAAGAAACAACCCTAAACCCCTAACAACAAACACTAACCCCCTAACAACAAACAACACTAAACCCCTAACAAGAAACTACCCTAACCCCGTAACAAAAAACAACACTAATCCCGTAACAACAAACAACCCTAACCCCCAAACAACAAACATCCCTAACCCCCTAAGAACAAACAATCCTAACCCCCGAACAACCAACAACACTAACCCCCTAACCACAATAAACACTAACACCCGAACAACAAAAACCACTAAACCCCAACAAGAAACAACCCGAAACCCCTAACAACAAAAAACACTAACCCCCTAACAACAAACGACCCGAACCAAACAACAAACAACCCTAACCCACTAACAACAAACAACACTAACAACCTAACAACAAACAACCCTAACCCCCTAACAACAAACAACACTAACACCCTAACAACAAACAACCCTAACCTCCTAACAACAAACAACACTAACCCCCTAACAAAAAACAACCCTAAACCCCTAACATCAAAGAACACTAACACCCTAACAACAAAAAACCCAACCCCCTAACAACAAACACTAACCCCCAAACAACAAACAATCCTAACCCCTAAAATCCAAAAACACTAACCCACTAACAACAAACAACCCTAACCCACTAACAACAAAAAACCCTCACACCCCAAAAACAAACAACACTATCCCCCTAACAACAAACACCCTAAACCCCTAACAACAAACAACACTAACACCCTAACAACAAACAACCCTAACACCCTAACAACAAACAACACTAACACCCTAACAACAAACAACCCTAACCCCCTAACAACAAACAACACTAACCCCCTAACATCAAACAACCCTAAACCCCTAACATCAAAGAACACTAACACCCTAACAACAAACAACCCTAAACCCCTAACAACAAACACTAACACCCAAACAAAAACAACACTAACCCCTAGAAACCAAAAACACTAACCCACTAACAACAAACAACCCTAACCCACTAACAACAAACAACCCTAACACCCTAGCAACAAACAACACTAACCCCATAACATCAAACAACCCTAAACCCCTAACATCAAACAACACTAACCCCCTAACAACACAAAACACTAACACCCTAACAACAAACAACACTAACACCCTAACAACAAAAACCACTAAACCCCAACAAGAAACAACCCTAAACCCCTAACAACAAACACTAACCCCCTAACAACAAACAACACTAAACCCCTAACAAGAAACTACCCTAACCCCGTAACAAAAAACAACACTAATCCCGTAACAACAAACAACCCTAACCCCCAAACAACAAACATCCCTAACCCCCTAAGAACAAACAATCCTAACCCCCGAACAACCAACAACACTAACCCCCTAACCACAATAAACACTAACACCCTAACAACAAAAACCACTAAACCCCAACAAGAAACAACCCGAAACCCCTAACAACAAAAAACACTAACCCCCTAACAACAAACAACCCGAACCAAACAACAAACAACCCTAACCCACTAACAACAAACAACACTAACACCCTAACAACAAACAACCCTAACCCCCTAACAACAAACAACACTAACACCCTAACAACAAACAACCCTAACCTCCTAACAACAAACAACACTAACCCCCTAACAAAAAACAACCCTAAACCCCTAACATCAAAGAACACTAACACCCTAACAACAAAAAACCCAACCCCCTAACAACAAACACTAACCCCCAAACAACAAACAATCCTAACCCCTAAAATCCAAAAACACTAACCCACTAACAACAAACAACCCTAACCCACTAACAACAAAAAACCCTCACACCCCAAAAACAAACAACACTATCCCCCTAACAACAAACAACCCTAAACCCCTAACAACAAACAACACTAACACCCTAACAACAAACAACCCTAACACCCTAACAACAAACAACACTAACACCCTAACAACAAACAACCCTAACCCCCTAACAACAAACAACACTAACCCCCTAACATCAAACAACCCTAAACCCCTAACATCAAAGAACACTAACACCCTAACAACAAACAACCCTAACCCCCTAACAACAAACACTAACACCCAAACAACAAACAACACTAACACCTAGAAACCAAAAACACTAACCCACTAACAACAAACAACCCTAACCCACTAACAACAAACAACCCTAACACCCTAGCAACAAACAACACTAACCCCATAACATCAAACAACCCTAAACCCCTAACATCAAACAACACTAACCCCCTAACAACACAAAACACTAACACCCTAACAACAAACAACACTAACACCCTAACAACAAAAACCACTAAACCCCAACAAGAAACAACCCTAAACCCCTAACAACAAACACTAACCCCCTAACAACAAACAACACTAAACCCCTAACAAGAAACTACCCTAACCCCGTAACAAAAAACAACACTAATCCCGTAACAACAAACAACCCTAACCCCCAAACAACAAACATCCCTAACCCCCTAAGAACAAACAATCCTAACCCCCGAACAACCAACAACACTAACCCCCTAACCACAATAAACACTAACACCCTAACAACAAAAACCACTAAACCCCAACAAGAAACAACCCGAAACCCCTAACAACAAACAACCCTAACCCACTAACAACAAACAACACTAACACCCTAACAACAAACAACCCTAACCCCCTAACAACAAACAACACTAACACCCTAACAACAAACAACCCTAACCTCCTAACAACAAACAACACTAACCCCCTAACAAAAAACAACCCTAAACCCCTAACATCAAAGAACACTAACACCCTAACAACAAAAAACCCAACCCCCTAACAACAAACACTAACCCCCAAACAACAAACAATCCTAACCCCTAAAATCCAAAAACACTAACCCACTAACAACAAACAACCCTAACCCACTAACAACAAAAAACCCTCACACCCCAAAAACAAACAACACTATCCCCCTAACAACAAACAACCCTAAACCCCTAACATCAAACAACACTAACCCCCTAACAACACAAAACACTAACACCCTAACAACAAACAACAGTAACCCCGTAACGACAAACAACACTAACCCCCTAAAAACAAACAACCCTAAAACCCTAACATCAAACAACACTAACCCCCTAACAACACAAAACACTAACACCCTAAGAACAAACAACACTAACACCCTAACAACAAAAACCACTAAACCCCAACAAGAAACAACCCTAAACCCCTAACAAAAAACACTAACCCCCTAACAACAAACAACACTAAACCCCTAACAAGAAACTACCCTAACCCCGTAACAACAAACAACACTAACCCAGTAACAACAAACAACCCTAACACCCAAACAACAAACAACCCTAACCCCCTAAAAACAAACAATCCTAACCCCCGAACAAACAACAACACTAACCCCCTAACCACAATAAACACTAACAACCGAACAACAAAAACCACTAAACCCCAACAAGAAAGAACCTTAAACCCCTAACAACAAACAACCCTAAACCCCTAACAACAAACAACACTAACACCCTAACAACAAACAACCCTAACACCCTAACAACAAACAACACTAACACCCTAACAACAAACAACCCTAACCCCCTAACAACAAACAACACTAACCCCCTAACATCAAACAACCCTAAACCCCTAACATCAAAGAACACTAACACCCTAACAACAAACAACCCTAAACCCCTAACAACAAACACTAACACCCAAACAACAAACAACACTAACCCCTAGAAACCAAAAACACTAACCCACTAACAACAAACAACCCTAACCCACTAACAACAAACAACCCTAACACCCTAGCAACAAACAACACTAACCCCATAACATCAAACAACCCTAAACCCCTAACATCAAACAACACTAACCCCCTAACAACACAAAACACTAACACCCTAACAACAAACAACACTAACACCCTAACAACAAAAACCACTAAACCCCAACAAGAAACAACCCTAAACCCCTAACAAAAAACCCTAACCGCCTAAGAACAAACAACACTAAACCCCTAACAAGAAACTACCCTAACCCCGTAACAACAAACAACACTAACGCGGTAACAACAAACAACTCTAACCCCCAAACAACAAACAACACTAACCCCCTAACAACAAACAACCCTAACCCCCTAACAACAAACAATCCTAACCCCCGAACAACCAACAACACTAACCCCCTAACCACAATAAACACTAACACCCGAACAACAAAAACCACTAAACTCCAACAAGAAACAACCCTAAACCCCTAACAACAAACAACACTAACCCCCTAACAACAAGCAACCCTAACCAAACAACAAACAAACCTAACCCACTGACAACAAACAACACTAACACCCTAACAACAAACAACCCTAAACCCCTAACAACAAACAACACTAACACCCTAACAAAAAGCAACCCTAACCCCCTAACAACAAACAACACTAACCCCCTAACAACAAACAACCCTAACCAAACAACAAACAACCCTAACCCACTAACAACAAACAACACTAACACCCTAACAAAAAACAACCCTAACCCCCTAACAACAAACACCCCTAACACCCTAACAACAAACAACACTAACCCCATAACACCAAACAACCCTAAACCCCTAACATCAAACAACACTAACCCCCTAACAACACAAAACACTAACACCCTAACAACAAACAACACTAACACCCTAACAACAAAAACCAATAAACCCCAACAAGAAACAACCCTGAACCCCTATCAATAAACACTAACCCCCTAACAACAAACAACACTAAACCCCTAACAAGAAACTACCCTAACCCCGTAACAACAAACAACACTAACCCCGTAACAACAAACAACCCTAACCCCCAAACAACAAACAACCCTAACGCCCTAACAACAAACAATCCTAACCCCCGAACAACCAACAACACTAACCCCCTTACCAAAATAAACACTAACACCCTAACAACAAAAACCACTAAACCCCAACAAGAAACAACCCTAAACCCCTAACAACAAACAACACTAACCCCCTAACAACAAACAACCCTAACCAAACAACAAACAACCCTAACCCACTAACAACAAACAACACTAACACCCTAAGAACAAACAACCCTAACCCCCTAACAACAAACAACACTAACACCCTAACAACAAACAACCCTAACCCCCTAACAACAAACAACACTAACCCCCTAACAACAAACAACACTAAACCCCTAACAAGAAACTAACCTAACCCCGTAACAACAAACAACACTAACCCCGTAACAACAAACAACCCTAACCCCCTAACAACAAACAACCCTAACCCCCTAAGAACAAACAACCCTAAACCCCTAACATCAAAGAACAGTAACACCCTATCAACAAACAAAACTAACCCCCTAACAACAAACACTAACCCCCAAGCAACAAACAACCCTAACTCCTAAAAACCAAAAACACTAACCCACTAACAACAAACAACAATAACCAAAATCAACAAACAACCCTAACACCCTAACAACAAAAAACACTAACCCCCTAACAACAAACAACCCTAAAACCCTAACATCAAACAACACTAACCCCCTAACAACAGAAAACACTAATACCCTAACAACAAACAACACTAACACCCTAACAACAGAAACCACTAAACACCAACAAGAAACAACCCCAAACCCCTAACAACAAACAACACCACTCCCTAACAACAAACAACCCTAACCAAACAACAAAAAACTCTAACCCACTAACAACAAACAACACTGACACCCTAACAACAAACAATCCTAACCCCCTAACAACAAACAACACTAACACCCTAACAACAAACAACCCTAACCCCCTAACAACAAACAACACTAACCCCCAACAACAAACAACCCTAAACCCCTAACATCAAAGAACACTAACACCCTAAGAACAAACAACCCTAACCCCCAACAACAAACACTAACCCCCAAACAACAAACAAACCTAACCCCTAAAAACCAAAAACACTAAACCACTAACAACAAACAACCCTAACCCCCTAAAAACAAACAACCCTAAACCCCTAACATCAAACAACACTAACCCCCTAACAACACAAAACACTAACACCCTAAGAACAAACAACACTAACACCCTAACAACAAAAACCACTAAACCCCAACAAGAAACAACCCTAAACCCCTAACAAAAAACACTAACCCCCTAACAACAAACAACACTAAACCCCTAACAAGAAACTACCCTAACCCCGTAACAACAAACAACACTAACCCAGTAACAACAAACAACCCTAACACCCAAACAACAAACAACCCTAACCCCCTAAAAACAAACAATCCTAACCCCCGAACAAACAACAACACTAACCCCCTAACCACAATAAACACTAACAACCGAACAACAAAAACCACTAAACCCCAACAAGAAAGAACCTTAAACCCCTAACAACAAACAACCCTAAACCCCTAACAACAAACAACACTAACACCCTAACAACAAACAACCCTAACACCCTAACAACAAACAACACTAACACCCTAACAACAAACAACCCTAACCCCCTAACAACAAACAACACTAACCCCCTAACATCAAACAACCCTAAACCCCTAACATCAAAGAACACTAACACCCTAACAACAAACAACCCTAAACCCCTAACAACAAACACTAACACCCAAACAACAAACAACACTAACCCCTAGAAACCAAAAACACTAACCCACTAACAACAAACAACCCTAACCCACTAACAACAAACAACCCTAACACCCTAGCAACAAACAACACTAACCCCATAACATCAAACAACCCTAAACCCCTAACATCAAACAACACTAACCCCCTAACAACACAAAACACTAACACCCTAACAACAAACAACACTAACACCCTAACAACAAAAACCACTAAACCCCAACAAGAAACAACCCTAAACCCCTAACAACAAACACTAACCCCCTAACAACAAACAACACTAAACCCCTAACAAGAAACTACCCTAACCCCGTAACAAAAAACAACACTAATCCCGTAACAACAAACAACCCTAACCCCCAAACAACAAACATCCCTAACCCCCTAAGAACAAACAATCCTAACCCCCGAACAACCAACAACACTAACCCCCTAACCACAATAAACACTAACACCCTAACAACAAAAACCACTAAACCCCAACAAGAAACAACCCGAAACCCCTAACAACAAACAACCCTAACCCACTAACAACAAACAACACTAACACCCTAACAACAAACAACCCTAACCCCCTAACAACAAACAACACTAACACCCTAACAACAAACAACCCTAACCTCCTAACAACAAACAACACTAACCCCCTAACAAAAAACAACCCTAAACCCCTAACATCAAAGAACACTAACACCCTAACAACAAAAAACCCAACCCCCTAACAACAAACACTAACCCCCAAACAACAAACAATCCTAACCCCTAAAATCCAAAAACACTAACCCACTAACAACAAACAACCCTAACCCACTAACAACAAAAAACCCTCACACCCCAAAAACAAACAACACTATCCCCCTAACAACAAACAACCCTAAACCCCTAACATCAAACAACACTAACCCCCTAACAACACAAAACACTAACACCCTAACAACAAACAACAGTAACCCCGTAACGACAAACAACACTAACCCCCTAAAAACAAACAACCCTAAAACCCTAACATCAAACAACACTAACCCCCTAACAACACAAAACACTAACACCCTAAGAACAAACAACACTAACACCCTAACAACAAAAACCACTAAACCCCAACAAGAAACAACCCTAAACCCCTAACAAAAAACACTAACCCCCTAACAACAAACAACACTAAACCCCTAACAAGAAACTACCCTAACCCCGTAACAACAAACAACACTAACCCAGTAACAACAAACAACCCTAACACCCAAACAACAAACAACCCTAACCCCCTAAAAACAAACAATCCTAACCCCCGAACAAACAACAACACTAACCCCCTAACCACAATAAACACTAACAACCGAACAACAAAAACCACTAAACCCCAACAAGAAAGAACCTTAAACCCCTAACAACAAACAACCCTAAACCCCTAACAACAAACAACACTAACACCCTAACAACAAACAACCCTAACACCCTAACAACAAACAACACTAACACCCTAACAACAAACAACCCTAACCCCCTAACAACAAACAACACTAACCCCCTAACATCAAACAACCCTAAACCCCTAACATCAAAGAACACTAACACCCTAACAACAAACAACCCTAAACCCCTAACAACAAACACTAACACCCAAACAACAAACAACACTAACCCCTAGAAACCAAAAACACTAACCCACTAACAACAAACAACCCTAACCCACTAACAACAAACAACCCTAACACCCTAGCAACAAACAACACTAACCCCATAACATCAAACAACCCTAAACCCCTAACATCAAACAACACTAACCCCCTAACAACACAAAACACTAACACCCTAACAACAAACAACACTAACACCCTAACAACAAAAACCACTAAACCCCAACAAGAAACAACCCTAAACCCCTAACAAAAAACCCTAACCGCCTAAGAACAAACAACACTAAACCCCTAACAAGAAACTACCCTAACCCCGTAACAACAAACAACACTAACGCGGTAACAACAAACAACTCTAACCCCCAAACAACAAACAACACTAACCCCCTAACAACAAACAACCCTAACCCCCTAACAACAAACAATCCTAACCCCCGAACAACCAACAACACTAACCCCCTAACCACAATAAACACTAACACCCGAACAACAAAAACCACTAAACTCCAACAAGAAACAACCCTAAACCCCTAACAACAAACAACACTAACCCCCTAACAACAAGCAACCCTAACCAAACAACAAACAAACCTAACCCACTGACAACAAACAACACTAACACCCTAACAACAAACAACCCTAAACCCCTAACAACAAACAACACTAACACCCTAACAAAAAGCAACCCTAACCCCCTAACAACAAACAACACTAACCCCCTAACAACAAACAACCCTAACCAAACAACAAACAACCCTAACCCACTAACAACAAACAACACTAACACCCTAACAAAAAACAACCCTAACCCCCTAACAACAAACAACCCTAACACCCTAACAACAAACAACACTAACCCCATAACACCAAACAACCCTAAACCCCTAACATCAAACAACACTAACCCCCTAACAACACAAAACACTAACACCCTAACAACAAACAACACTAACACCCTAACAACAAAAACCAATAAACCCCAACAAGAAACAACCCTGAACCCCTATCAATAAACACTAACCCCCTAACAACAAACAACACTAAACCCCTAACAAGAAACTACCCTAACCCCGTAACAACAAACAACACTAACCCCGTAACAACAAACAACCCTAACCCCCAAACAACAAACAACCCTAACCCCCTAACAACAAACAATCCTAACCCCCGAACAACCAACAACACTAACCCCCTAACCAAAATAAACACTAACACCCTAACAACAAAAACCACTAAACCCCAACAAGAAACAACCCTAAACCCCTAACAACAAACAACACTAACCCCCTAACAACAAACAACCCTAACCAAACAACAAACAACCCTAACCCACTAACAACAAACAACACTAACACCCTAAGAACAAACAACCCTAACCCCCTAACAACAAACAACACTAACACCCTAACAACAAACAACCCTAACCCCCTAACAACAAACAACACTAACCCCCTAACAACAAACAACACTAACACCCTAACATCTAACAACACTAACCCACTAACAACACAAGACACTAACACCCTAACAACAAACAACAGTAACACCCTAACAACAAATCCACTAAACCCCAACAAGAAACAACCCTAAACCCCTAACAACAAACAACACCACTCCCTAACAACAAACAACCCTAACCAAACAGCAAAAAACTCTAACCCACTAACAACAAACAACACTAACACCCTAACAAAAAACAACCCTAACCCACGAACAACAAACAACCCTAAACCACTAACAACAAACAACCCTAACACCCTAACAAGAAACAACACTAACCTCATAACATCAAACAACCCTAAACCCCTAACATCAAACAACACTAACCCACTAACAACACAAAACACTAACACCCTAAGAACAAACAACACTAACACCCTAACAACAAAAACCACTAAACCCCAACAAGAAACAACCCTAAACCCCTAACAAAAAACACTAACCCCCTAACAACAAACAACACTAAACCCCTAACAAGAAACTACCCTAACCCCGTAACAACAAACAACACTAACCCAGTAACAACAAACAACCCTAACACCCAAACAACAAACAACCCTAACCCCCTAAAAACAAACAATCCTAACCCCCGAACAACCAACAACACTAACCCCCTAACCACAATAAACACTAACACCCGAACAACAAAAACCACTAAACCCCAACAAGAAAGAACCTTAAACCCCTAACAACAAACAACCCTAAACCCCTAACAACAAACAACACTAACACCCTAACAACAAACAACCCTAACACCCTAACAACAAACAACACTAACACCCTAACAACAAACAACCCTAACCCCCTAACAACAAACAACACTAACCCCTAACATCAAACAAACCTAAACCCCTAACATCAAAGAACACTAACACCCTAACAACAAACAACCCTAACCCCTAACAACAAACACTAACAATCAAACAACAAACAATCCTAACCCCTAAAATCCAAAAACACTAACCCACTAACAACAAACAACCCTAACCCACTAACAGCAAACAACCCTAACCCGCTAACAACAAACAACCCGAAACCCCTAACATCAAACAACACTAACCCCCTAACAACACAAAACACTAACACCCTAACAACAAACAACACTAACACCCTAACAACAAAAACCACTAAACCCCAACAAGAAACAACCCTAAACCCCTAACAAAAAACACTAACCCCCTAACAACAAACAACACTAAACCCCTAACAAGAAACTACCCTAACCCCGTAACAACAAACAACACTAACCCTGTAACAACAAACAACCCTAACACCCAAACAACAAACAACCCTAACCCCCTAAAAACAAACAATCCTAACCCCCGAACAACCAACAACACTAACCCCCTAACCACAATAAACACTAACACCCGAACAACAAAAACCACTAAACCCCAACAAGAAAGAACCTTAAACCCCTAACAACAAACAACCCTAAACCCCTAACAACAAACAACACTAACACCCTAACAACAAACAACCCTAACACCCTAACAACAAACAACACTAACACCCTAACAACAAACAACCCTAACCCCCTAACAACAAACAACACTAACCCCCTAACATCAAACAACCCTAAACCCCTAACATCAAAGAACACTAACACCCTAACAACAAACAACCCTAAACCCCTAACAACAAACACTAACACCCAAACAACAAACAACACTAACCCCTAGAAACCAAAAACACTAACCCACTAACAACAAACAACCCTAACCCACTAACAACAAACAACCCTAACACCCTAGCAACAAACAACACTAACCCCATAACATCAAACAACCCTAAACCCCTAACATCAAACAACACTAACCCCCTAACAACACAAAACACTAACACCCTAACAACAAACAACACTAACACCCTAACAACAAAAACCACTAAACCCCAAAAAGAAACAACCCTAAACCCCTAACAACAAACACTAACCCCCTAACAACAAACAACACTAAACCCCTAACAAGAAACTACCCTAACCCCGTAACAAAAAACAACACTAATCCCGTAACAACAAACAACCCTAACCCCCAAACAACAAACATCCCTAACCCCCTAAGAACAAACAATCCTAACCCCCGAACAACCAACAACACTAACCCCCTAACCACAATAAACACTAACACCCGAACAACAAAAACCACTAAACCCCAACAAGAAACAACCCGAAACCCCTAACAACAAAAAACACTAACCCCCTAACAACAAACGACCCGAACCAAACAACAAACAACCCTAACCCACTAACAACAAACAACACTAACAACCTAACAACAAACAACCCTAACCCCCTAACAACAAACAACACTAACACCCTAACAACAAACAACCCTAACCTCCTAACAACAAACAACACTAACCCCCTAACAAAAAACAACCCTAAACCCCTAACATCAAAGAACACTAACACCCTAACAACAAAAAACCCAACCCCCTAACAACAAACACTAACCCCCAAACAACAAACAATCCTAACCCCTAAAATCCAAAAACACTAACCCACTAACAACAAACAACCCTAACCCACTAACAACAAAAAACCCTCACACCCCAAAAACAAACAACACTATCCCCCTAACAACAAACACCCTAAACCCCTAACAACAAACAACACTAACACCCTAACAACAAACAACCCTAACACCCTAACAACAAACAACACTAACACCCTAACAACAAACAACCCTAACCCCCTAACAACAAACAACACTAACCCCCTAACATCAAACAACCCTAAACCCCTAACATCAAAGAACACTAACACCCTAACAACAAACAACCCTAAACCCCTAACAACAAACACTAACACCCAAACAAAAACAACACTAACCCCTAGAAACCAAAAACACTAACCCACTAACAACAAACAACCCTAACCCACTAACAACAAACAACCCTAACACCCTAGCAACAAACAACACTAACCCCATAACATCAAACAACCCTAAACCCCTAACATCAAACAACACTAACCCCCTAACAACACAAAACACTAACACCCTAACAACAAACAACACTAACACCCTAACAACAAAAACCACTAAACCCCAACAAGAAACAACCCTAAACCCCTAACAACAAACACTAACCCCCTAACAACAAACAACACTAAACCCCTAACAAGAAACTACCCTAACCCCGTAACAAAAAACAACACTAATCCCGTAACAACAAACAACCCTAACCCCCAAACAACAAACATCCCTAACCCCCTAAGAACAAACAATCCTAACCCCCGAACAACCAACAACACTAACCCCCTAACCACAATAAACACTAACACCCTAACAACGAAAACCACTAAACCCCAACAAGAAACAACCCGAAACCCCTAACAACAAAAAACACTAACCCCCTAACAACAAACAACCCGAACCAAACAACAAACAACCCTAACCCACTAACAACAAACAACACTAACACCCTAACAACAAACAACCCTAACCCCCTAACAACAAACAACACTAACACCCTAACAACAAACAACCCTAACCTCCTAACAACAAACAACACTAACCCCCTAACAAAAAACAACCCTAAACCCCTAACATCAAAGAACACTAACACCCTAACAACAAAAAACCCAACCCCCTAACAACAAACACTAACCCCCAAACAACAAACAATCCTAACCCCTAAAATCCAAAAACACTAACCCACTAACAACAAACAACCCTAACCCACTAACAACAAAAAACCCTCACACCCCAAAAACAAACAACACTATCCCCCTAACAACAAACAACCCTAAACCCCTAACAACAAACAACACTAACACCCTAACAACAAACAACCCTAACACCCTAACAACAAACAACACTAACACCCTAACAACAAACAACCCTAACCCCCTAACAACAAACAACACTAACCCCCTAACATCAAACAACCCTAAACCCCTAACATCAAAGAACACTAACACCCTAACAACAAACAACCCTAACCCCCTAACAACAAACACTAACACCCAAACAACAAACAACACTAACACCTAGAAACCAAAAACACTAACCCACTAACAACAAACAACCCTAACCCACTAACAACAAACAACCCTAACACCCTAGCAACAAACAACACTAACCCCATAACATCAAACAACCCTAAACCCCTAACATCAAACAACACTAACCCCCTAACAACACAAAACACTAACACCCTAACAACAAACAACACTAACACCCTAACAACAAAAACCACTAAACCCCAACAAGAAACAACCCTAAACCCCTAACAACAAACACTAACCCCCTAACAACAAACAACACTAAACCCCTAACAAGAAACTACCCTAACCCCGTAACAAAAAACAACACTAATCCCGTAACAACAAACAACCCTAACCCCCAAACAACAAACATCCCTAACCCCCTAAGAACAAACAATCCTAACCCCCGAACAACCAACAACACTAACCCCCTAACCACAATAAACACTAACACCCTAACAACAAAAACCACTAAACCCCAACAAGAAACAACCCGAAACCCCTAACAACAAACAACCCTAACCCACTAACAACAAACAACACTAACACCCTAACAACAAACAACCCTAACCCCCTAACAACAAACAACACTAACACCCTAACAACAAACAACCCTAACCTCCTAACAACAAACAACACTAACCCCCTAACAAAAAACAACCCTAAACCCCTAACATCAAAGAACACTAACACCCTAACAACAAAAAACCCAACCCCCTAACAACAAACACTAACCCCCAAACAACAAACAATCCTAACCCCTAAAATCCAAAAACACTAACCCACTAACAACAAACAACCCTAACCCACTAACAACAAAAAACCCTCACACCCCAAAAACAAACAACACTATCCCCCTAACAACAAACAACCCTAAACCCCTAACATCAAACAACACTAACCCCCTAACAACACAAAACACTAACACCCTAACAACAAACAACAGTAACCCCGTAACGACAAACAACACTAACCCCCTAAAAACAAACAACCCTAAAACCCTAACATCAAACAACACTAACCCCCTAACAACACAAAACACTAACACCCTAAGAACAAACAACACTAACACCCTAACAACAAAAACCACTAAACCCCAACAAGAAACAACCCTAAACCCCTAACAAAAAACACTAACCCCCTAACAACAAACAACACTAAACCCCTAACAAGAAACTACCCTAACCCCGTAACAACAAACAACACTAACCCAGTAACAACAAACAACCCTAACACCCAAACAACAAACAACCCTAACCCCCTAAAAACAAACAATCCTAACCCCCGAACAAACAACAACACTAACCCCCTAACCACAATAAACACTAACAACCGAACAACAAAAACCACTAAACCCCAACAAGAAAGAACCTTAAACCCCTAACAACAAACAACCCTAAACCCCTAACAACAAACAACACTAACACCCTAACAACAAACAACCCTAACACCCTAACAACAAACAACACTAACACCCTAACAACAAACAACCCTAACCCCCTAACAACAAACAACACTAACCCCCTAACATCAAACAACCCTAAACCCCTAACATCAAAGAACACTAACACCCTAACAACAAACAACCCTAAACCCCTAACAACAAACACTAACACCCAAACAACAAACAACACTAACCCCTAGAAACCAAAAACACTAACCCACTAACAACAAACAACCCTAACCCACTAACAACAAACAACCCTAACACCCTAGCAACAAACAACACTAACCCCATAACATCAAACAACCCTAAACCCCTAACATCAAACAACACTAACCCCCTAACAACACAAAACACTAACACCCTAACAACAAACAACACTAACACCCTAACAACAAAAACCACTAAACCCCAACAAGAAACAACCCTAAACCCCTAACAAAAAACCCTAACCGCCTAAGAACAAACAACACTAAACCCCTAACAAGAAACTACCCTAACCCCGTAACAACAAACAACACTAACGCGGTAACAACAAACAACTCTAACCCCCAAACAACAAACAACACTAACCCCCTAACAACAAACAACCCTAACCCCCTAACAACAAACAATCCTAACCCCCGAACAACCAACAACACTAACCCCCTAACCACAATAAACACTAACACCCGAACAACAAAAACCACTAAACTCCAACAAGAAACAACCCTAAACCCCTAACAACAAACAACACTAACCCCCTAACAACAAGCAACCCTAACCAAACAACAAACAAACCTAACCCACTGACAACAAACAACACTAACACCCTAACAACAAACAACCCTAAACCCCTAACAACAAACAACACTAACACCCTAACAAAAAGCAACCCTAACCCCCTAACAACAAACAACACTAACCCCCTAACAACAAACAACCCTAACCAAACAACAAACAACCCTAACCCACTAACAACAAACAACACTAACACCCTAACAAAAAACAACCCTAACCCCCTAACAACAAACAACCCTAACACCCTAACAACAAACAACACTAACCCCATAACACCAAACAACCCTAAACCCCTAACATCAAACAACACTAACCCCCTAACAACACAAAACACTAACACCCTAACAACAAACAACACTAACACCCTAACAACAAAAACCAATAAACCCCAACAAGAAACAACCCTGAACCCCTATCAATAAACACTAACCCCCTAACAACAAACAACACTAAACCCCTAACAAGAAACTACCCTAACCCCGTAACAACAAACAACACTAACCCCGTAACAACAAACAACCCTAACCCCCAAACAACAAACAACCCTAACCCCCTAACAACAAACAATCCTAACCCCCGAACAACCAACAACACTAACCCCCTAACCAAAATAAACACTAACACCCTAACAACAAAAACCACTAAACCCCAACAAGAAACAACCCTAAACCCCTAACAACAAACAACACTAACCCCCTAACAACAAACAACCCTAACCAAACAACAAACAACCCTAACCCACTAACAACAAACAACACTAACACCCTAAGAACAAACAACCCTAACCCCCTAACAACAAACAACACTAACACCCTAACAACAAACAACCCTAACCCCCTAACAACAAACAACACTAACCCCCTAACAACAAACAACACTAACACCCTAACATCTAACAACACTAACCCACTAACAACACAAGACACTAACACCCTAACAACAAACAACAGTAACACCCTAACAACAAATCCACTAAACCCCAACAAGAAACAACCCTAAACCCCTAACAACAAACAACACCACTCCCTAACAACAAACAACCCTAACCAAACAGCAAAAAACTCTAACCCACTAACAACAAACAACACTAACACCCTAACAAAAAACAACCCTAACCCACGAACAACAAACAACCCTAAACCACTAACAACAAACAACCCTAACACCCTAACAAGAAACAACACTAACCTCATAACATCAAACAACCCTAAACCCCTAACATCAAACAACACTAACCCACTAACAACACAAAACACTAACACCCTAAGAACAAACAACACTAACACCCTAACAACAAAAACCACTAAACCCCAACAAGAAACAACCCTAAACCCCTAACAAAAAACACTAACCCCCTAACAACAAACAACACTAAACCCCTAACAAGAAACTACCCTAACCCCGTAACAACAAACAACACTAACCCAGTAACAACAAACAACCCTAACACCCAAACAACAAACAACCCTAACCCCCTAAAAACAAACAATCCTAACCCCCGAACAACCAACAACACTAACCCCCTAACCACAATAAACACTAACACCCGAACAACAAAAACCACTAAACCCCAACAAGAAAGAACCTTAAACCCCTAACAACAAACAACCCTAAACCCCTAACAACAAACAACACTAACACCCTAACAACAAACAACCCTAACACCCTAACAACAAACAACACTAACACCCTAACAACAAACAACCCTAACCCCCTAACAACAAACAACACTAACCCCTAACATCAAACAAACCTAAACCCCTAACATCAAAGAACACTAACACCCTAACAACAAACAACCCTAACCCCTAACAACAAACACTAACAATCAAACAACAAACAATCCTAACCCCTAAAATCCAAAAACACTAACCCACTAACAACAAACAACCCTAACCCACTAACAGCAAACAACCCTAACCCGCTAACAACAAACAACCCGAAACCCCTAACATCAAACAACACTAACCCCCTAACAACACAAAACACTAACACCCTAACAACAAACAACACTAACACCCTAACAACAAAAACCACTAAACCCCAACAAGAAACAACCCTAAACCCCTAACAAAAAACACTAACCCCCTAACAACAAACAACACTAAACCCCTAACAAGAAACTACCCTAACCCCGTAACAACAAACAACACTAACCCTGTAACAACAAACAACCCTAACACCCAAACAACAAACAACCCTAACCCCCTAAAAACAAACAATCCTAACCCCCGAACAACCAACAACACTAACCCCCTAACCACAATAAACACTAACACCCGAACAACAAAAACCACTAAACCCCAACAAGAAAGAACCTTAAACCCCTAACAACAAACAACCCTAAACCCCTAACAACAAACAACACTAACACCCTAACAACAAACAACCCTAACACCCTAACAACAAACAACACTAACACCCTAACAACAAACAACCCTAACCCCCTAACAACAAACAACACTAACCCCCTAACATCAAACAACCCTAAACCCCTAACATCAAAGAACACTAACACCCTAACAACAAACAACCCTAAACCCCTAACAACAAACACTAACACCCAAACAACAAACAACACTAACCCCTAGAAACCAAAAACACTAACCCACTAACAACAAACAACCCTAACCCACTAACAACAAACAACCCTAACACCCTAGCAACAAACAACACTAACCCCATAACATCAAACAACCCTAAACCCCTAACATCAAACAACACTAACCCCCTAACAACACAAAACACTAACACCCTAACAACAAACAACACTAACACCCTAACAACAAAAACCACTAAACCCCAAAAAGAAACAACCCTAAACCCCTAACAACAAACACTAACCCCCTAACAACAAACAACACTAAACCCCTAACAAGAAACTACCCTAACCCCGTAACAAAAAACAACACTAATCCCGTAACAACAAACAACCCTAACCCCCAAACAACAAACATCCCTAACCCCCTAAGAACAAACAATCCTAACCCCCGAACAACCAACAACACTAACCCCCTAACCACAATAAACACTAACACCCGAACAACAAAAACCACTAAACCCCAACAAGAAACAACCCGAAACCCCTAACAACAAAAAACACTAACCCCCTAACAACAAACGACCCGAACCAAACAACAAACAACCCTAACCCACTAACAACAAACAACACTAACAACCTAACAACAAACAACCCTAACCCCCTAACAACAAACAACACTAACACCCTAACAACAAACAACCCTAACCTCCTAACAACAAACAACACTAACCCCCTAACAAAAAACAACCCTAAACCCCTAACATCAAAGAACACTAACACCCTAACAACAAAAAACCCAACCCCCTAACAACAAACACTAACCCCCAAACAACAAACAATCCTAACCCCTAAAATCCAAAAACACTAACCCACTAACAACAAACAACCCTAACCCACTAACAACAAAAAACCCTCACACCCCAAAAACAAACAACACTATCCCCCTAACAACAAACACCCTAAACCCCTAACAACAAACAACACTAACACCCTAACAACAAACAACCCTAACACCCTAACAACAAACAACACTAACACCCTAACAACAAACAACCCTAACCCCCTAACAACAAACAACACTAACCCCCTAACATCAAACAACCCTAAACCCCTAACATCAAAGAACACTAACACCCTAACAACAAACAACCCTAAACCCCTAACAACAAACACTAACACCCAAACAAAAACAACACTAACCCCTAGAAACCAAAAACACTAACCCACTAACAACAAACAACCCTAACCCACTAACAACAAACAACCCTAACACCCTAGCAACAAACAACACTAACCCCATAACATCAAACAACCCTAAACCCCTAACATCAAACAACACTAACCCCCTAACAACACAAAACACTAACACCCTAACAACAAACAACACTAACACCCTAACAACAAAAACCACTAAACCCCAACAAGAAACAACCCTAAACCCCTAACAACAAACACTAACCCCCTAACAACAAACAACACTAAACCCCTAACAAGAAACTACCCTAACCCCGTAACAAAAAACAACACTAATCCCGTAACAACAAACAACCCTAACCCCCAAACAACAAACATCCCTAACCCCCTAAGAACAAACAATCCTAACCCCCGAACAACCAACAACACTAACCCCCTAACCACAATAAACACTAACACCCTAACAACAAAAACCACTAAACCCCAACAAGAAACAACCCGAAACCCCTAACAACAAAAAACACTAACCCCCTAACAACAAACAACCCGAACCAAACAACAAACAACCCTAACCCACTAACAACAAACAACACTAACACCCTAACAACAAACAACCCTAACCCCCTAACAACAAACAACACTAACACCCTAACAACAAACAACCCTAACCTCCTAACAACAAACAACACTAACCCCCTAACAAAAAACAACCCTAAACCCCTAACATCAAAGAACACTAACACCCTAACAACAAAAAACCCAACCCCCTAACAACAAACACTAACCCCCAAACAACAAACAATCCTAACCCCTAAAATCCAAAAACACTAACCCACTAACAACAAACAACCCTAACCCACTAACAACAAAAAACCCTCACACCCCAAAAACAAACAACACTATCCCCCTAACAACAAACAACCCTAAACCCCTAACAACAAACAACACTAACACCCTAACAACAAACAACCCTAACACCCTAACAACAAACAACACTAACACCCTAACAACAAACAACCCTAACCCCCTAACAACAAACAACACTAACCCCCTAACATCAAACAACCCTAAACCCCTAACATCAAAGAACACTAACACCCTAACAACAAACAACCCTAACCCCCTAACAACAAACACTAACACCCAAACAACAAACAACACTAACACCTAGAAACCAAAAACACTAACCCACTAACAACAAACAACCCTAACCCACTAACAACAAACAACCCTAACACCCTAGCAACAAACAACACTAACCCCATAACATCAAACAACCCTAAACCCCTAACATCAAACAACACTAACCCCCTAACAACACAAAACACTAACACCCTAACAACAAACAACACTAACACCCTAACAACAAAAACCACTAAACCCCAACAAGAAACAACCCTAAACCCCTAACAACAAACACTAACCCCCTAACAACAAACAACACTAAACCCCTAACAAGAAACTACCCTAACCCCGTAACAAAAAACAACACTAATCCCGTAACAACAAACAACCCTAACCCCCAAACAACAAACATCCCTAACCCCCTAAGAACAAACAATCCTAACCCCCGAACAACCAACAACACTAACCCCCTAACCACAATAAAAACTAACACCCTAACAACAAAAACCACTAAACCCCAACAAGAAACAACCCGAAACCCCTAACAACAAACAACCCTAACCCACTAACAACAAACAACACTAACACCCTAACAACAAACAACCCTAACCCCCTAACAACAAACAACACTAACACCCTAACAACAAACAACCCTAACCTCCTAACAACAAACAACACTAACCCCCTAACAAAAAACAACCCTAAACCCCTAACATCAAAGAACACTAACACCCTAACAACAAAAAACCCAACCCCCTAACAACAAACACTAACCCCCAAACAACAAACAATCCTAACCCCTAAAATCCAAAAACACTAACCCACTAACAACAAACAACCCTAACCCACTAACAACAAAAAACCCTCACACCCCAAAAACAAACAACACTATCCCCCTAACAACAAACAACCCTAAACCCCTAACATCAAACAACACTAACCCCCTAACAACACAAAACACTAACGCCCTAACAACAAACAACAGTAACCCCGTAACGACAAACAACACTAACCCCCTAAAAACAAACAACCCTAAACCCCTAACATCAAACAACACTAACCCCCTAACAACACAAAACACTAACACCCTAAGAACAAACAACACTAACACCCTAACAACAAAAACCACTAAACCCCAACAAGAAACAACCCTAAACCCCTAACAAAAAACACTAACCCCCTAACAACAAACAACACTAAACCCCTAACAAGAAACTACCCTAACCCCGTAACAACAAACAACACTAACCCAGTAACAACAAACAACCCTAACACCCAAACAACAAACAACCCTAACCCCCTAAAAACAAACAATCCTAACCCCCGAACAAACAACAACACTAACCCCCTAACCACAATAAACACTAACAACCGAACAACAAAAACCACTAAACCCCAACAAGAAAGAACCTTAAACCCCTAACAACAAACAACCCTAAACCCCTAACAACAAACAACACTAACACCCTAACAACAAACAACCCTAACACCCTAACAACAAACAACACTAACACCCTAACAACAAACAACCCTAACCCCCTAACAACAAACAACACTAACCCCCTAACATCAAACAACCCTAAACCCCTAACATCAAAGAACACTAACACCCTAACAACAAACAACCCTAAACCCCTAACAACAAACACTAACACCCAAACAACAAACAAAACTAACCCCTAGAAACCAAAAACACTAACCCACTAACAACAAACAACCCTAACCCACTAACAACAAACAACCCTAACACCCTAGCAACAAACAACACTAACCCCATAACATCAAACAACCCTAAACCCCTAACATCAAACAACACTAACCCCCTAACAACACAAAACACTAACACCCTAACAACAAACAACACTAACACCCTAACAACAAAAACCACTAAACCCCAACAAGAAACAACCCTAAACCCCTAACAAAAAACCCTAACCCCCTAAGAACAAACAACACTAAACCCCTAACAAGAAACTACCCTAACCCCGTAACAACAAACAACACTAACGCGGTAACAACAAACAACTCTAACCCCCAAACAACAAACAACACTAACCCCCTAACAACAAACAACCCTAACCCCCTAACAACAAACAATCCTAACCCCCGAACAACCAACAACACTAACCCCCTAACCACAATAAACACTAACACCCGAACAACAAAAACCACTAAACTCCAACAAGAAACAACCCTAAACCCCTAACAACAAACAACACTAACCCCCTAACAACAAGCAACCCTAACCAAACAACAAACAAACCTAACCCACTGACAACAAACAACACTAACACCCTAACAACAAACAACCCTAAACCCCTAACAACAAACAACACTAACACCCTAACAAAAAGCAACCCTAACCCCCTAACAACAAACAACACTAACCCCCTAACAACAAACAACCCTAACCAAACAACAAACAACCCTAACCCACTAACAACAAACAACACTAACACCCTAACAACAAACAAGCCTAACCCCCTAACAACAAACAACCCTAACACCCTAACAACAAACAACACTAACCCCATAAAACCAAACAACCCTAAACCCCTAACATCAAACAACACTAACCCCCTAACAACACAAAACACTAACACCCTAACAACAAACAACACTAACACCCTAACAACAAAAACCAATAAACCCCAACAGGAAACAACCCTGAACCCCTATCAATAAACACTAACCCCCTAACAACAAACAACACTAAACCCCTAACAAGAAACTACCCTAACCCCGTAACAACAAACAACACTAACCCCGTAACAACAAACAACCCTAACCCCCAAACAACAAACAACCCTAACCCCCTAACAACAAACAATCCTAACCCCCGAACAACCAACAACACTAACCCCCTAACCAAAATAAACACTAACACCCTAACAACAAAAACCACTAAACCCCAACAAGAAACAACCCTAAACCCCTAACAACAAACAACACTAACCCCCTAACAACAAACAACCCTAACCAAACAACAAACAACCCTAACCCACTAACAACAAACAACACTAACACCCTAAGAACAAACAACCCTAACCCCCTAACAACAAACAACACTAACACCCTAACAACAAACAACCCTAACCCCCTAACAACAAACAACACTAACCCCCTAACAACAAACAACACTAACACCCTAACATCTAACAACACTAACCCACTAACAACACAAGACACTAACACCCTAACAACAAACAACACTAACACCCTAACAACAAAAACCACTAAACCCCAACAAGAAACAACCCTAAACCCCTAACAACAAACAACACCACTCCCTAACAACAAACAACCCTAACCAAACAGCAAAAAACTCTAACCCACTAACAACAAACAACACTAACACCCTAACAAAAAACAACCCTAACCCACGAACAACAAACAACCCTAAACCACTAACAACAAACAACCCTAACACCCTAACAAGAAACAACACTAACCTCATAACATCAAACAACCCTAAACCCCTAACATCAAACAACACTAACCCACTAACAACACAAAACACTAACACCCTAAGAACAAACAACACTAACACCCTAACAACAAAAACCACTAAACCCCAACAAGAAACAACCCTAAACCCCTAACAAAAAACACTAACCCCCTAACAACAAACAACACTAAACCCCTAACAAGAAACTACCCTAACCCCGTAACAACAAACAACACTAACCCAGTAACAACAAACAACCCTAACACCCAAACAACAAACAACCCTAACCCCCTAAAAACAAACAATCCTAACCCCCGAACAACCAACAACACTAACCCCCTAACCACAATAAACACTAACACCCGAACAACAAAAACCACTAAACCCCAACAAGAAAGAACCTTAAACCCCTAACAACAAACAACCCTAAACCCCTAACAACAAACAACACTAACACCCTAACAACAAACAACCCTAACACCCTAACAACAAACAACACTAACACCCTAACAACAAACAACCCTAACCCCCTAACAACAAACAACACTAACCCCTAACATCAAACAACCCTAAACCCCTAACATCAAAGAACACTAACACCCTAACAACAAACAACCCTAAACCCCTAACAACAAACACTAACACCCAAACAACAAACAACACTAACCCCTAGAAACCAAAAACACTAACCCACTAACAACAAACAACCCTAACCCACTAACAACAAACAACCCTAACACCCTAGCAACAAACAACACTAACCCCATAACATCAAACAACCCTAAACCCCTAACATCAAACAACACTAACCCCCTAACAACACAAAACACTAACACCCTAACAACAAACAACACTAACACCCTAACAACAAAAACCACTAAACCCCAACAAGAAACAACCCTAAACCCCTAACAACAAACACTAACCCCCTAACAACAAACAACACTAAACCCCTAACAAGAAACTACCCTAACCCCGTAACAAAAAACAACACTAATCCCGTAACAACAAACAACCCTAACCCCCAAACAACAAACATCCCTAACCCCCTTAGAACAAACAATCCTAACCCCTGAACAACCAACAACACTAACCCCCTAACCACAATAAACACTAACACCCTAACAACAAAAACCACTAAACCCCAACAAGAAACAACCCGAAACCCCTAACAACAAAAAACACTAACCCCCTAACAACAAACAACCCTAACCAAACAACAAACAACCCTAACCCACTAACAACAAACAACACTAACAACCTAACAACAAACAACCCTAACCCCCTAACAACAAACAACACTAACACCCTAACAACAAACAACCCTAACCTCCTAACAACAAACAACACTAACCCCCTAACAAAAAACAACCCTAAACCCCTAACATCAAAGAACACTAACACCCTAACAACAAAAAACCCTAACCCCCTAACAACAAACACTAACCCCCAAACAACAAACAATCCTAACCCCTAAAATCCAAAAACACTAACCCACTAACAACAAACAACCCTAACCCACTAACAACAAAAAACCCTCACACCCCAAAAACAAACAACACTATCCCCCTAAGAACAAACAACCCTAAACCCCTAACATCAAACAACACTAACCCCCTAACAACACAAAAGACTAACACCCTAACAACAAACAACAGTAACCCCGTAACGACAAACAACACTAACCCCCTAAAAACAAACAACCCTAAACCCCTAACATCAAACAACACTAACCCCCTAACAACACAAAACACTAACACCCTAACAACAAACAACACTAACACCTTAACAACAAAAACCACTAAACCCCAACAAGAAACAACCCTAAACCCCTAACAAAAAACCCTAACCCCCTAAGAACAAACAACACTAAACCCCTAACAAAAAACTACCCTAACCCCGTAACAACAAACAACACTAACGCGGTAACAAGAAACAACTCTAACCCCCAAACAACAAACAACACTAACCCCCTGACAACAAACAACCCTAACCCCCTAACAACAAACAATCCTAACCCCCGAACAACCAACAACACTAACCCCCTAACCACAATAAACACTAACACCCGAACAACAAAAACCACTAAACTCCAACAAGAAACAACCCTAAACCCCTAACAACAAACAACACTAACCCCCTAACAACAAGCAACCCTAACCAAACAACAAACAAACCTAACCCACTGACAACAAACAACACTAACACCCTAACAACAAACAACCCTAAACCCCTAACAACAAACAACACTAACACCCTAACAAAAAGCAACCCTAACCCTCTAACAACAAACAACACTAACCCCCTAACAACAAACAACCCTAACCAAACAACAAACAACCCTAACCCACTAAGAACAAACAACACTAACACCCTAACAACAAACAACCCTAACCCCCTAACAACAAACACCCCTAACACCCTAACAACAAACAACACTAACCCCATAACACCAAACAACCCTAAACCCCTAACATCAAACAACACTAACCCCCTAACAACACAAAACACTAACACCCTAACAACAAACAACACTAACACCCTAACAACAAAAACCAATAAACCCCAACAAGAAACAACCCTGAACCCCTATCAATAAACACTAACCCCCTAACAACAAACAACACTAAACCCCTAACAAGAAACTACCCTAACCCCGTAACAACAAACAACACTAACCCCGTAACAACAAACAACCCTAACCCCCAAACAACAAACAACCCTAACGCCCTAACAACAAACAATCCTAACCCCCGAACAACCAACAACACTAACCCCCTTACCAAAATAAACACTAACACCCTAACAACAAAAACCACTAAACCCCAACAAGAAACAACCCTAAACCCCTAACAACAAACAACACTAACCCCCTAACAACAAACAACCCTAACCAAACAACAAACAACCCTAACCCACTAACAACAAACAACACTAACACCCTAAGAACAAACAACCCTAACCCCCTAACAACAAACAACACTAACACCCTAACAACAAACAACCCTAACCCCCTAACAACAAACAACACTAACCCCCTAACAACAAACAACACTAAACCCCTAACAAGAAACTAACCTAACCCCGTAACAACAAACAACACTAACCCCGTAACAACAAACAACCCTAACCCCCTAACAACAAACAACCCTAACCCCCTAAGAACAAACAACCCTAAACCCCTAACATCAAAGAACAGTAACACCCTATCAACAAACAAAACTAACCCCCTAACAACAAACACTAACCCCCAAGCAACAAACAACCCTAACTCCTAAAAACCAAAAACACTAACCCACTAACAACAAACAACAATAACCAAAATCAACAAACAACCCTAACACCCTAACAACAAAAAACACTAACCCCCTAACAACAAACAACCCTAAAACCCTAACATCAAACAACACTAACCCCCTAACAACAGAAAACACTAATACCCTAACAACAAACAACACTAACACCCTAACAACAGAAACCACTAAACACCAACAAGAAACAACCCCAAACCCCTAACAACAAACAACACCACTCCCTAACAACAAACAACCCTAACCAAACAACAAAAAACTCTAACCCACTAACAACAAACAACACTGACACCCTAACAACAAACAATCCTAACCCCCTAACAACAAACAACACTAACACCCTAACAACAAACAACCCTAACCCCCTAACAACAAACAACACTAACCCCCAACAACAAACAACCCTAAACCCCTAACATCAAAGAACACTAACACCCTAAGAACAAACAACCCTAACCCCCAACAACAAACACTAACCCCCAAACAACAAACAAACCTAACCCCTAAAAACCAAAAACACTAAACCACTAACAACAAACAACCCTAACCCACTAACAACAAACAACCCTAACATCCTAACAACAAACAACACTAACACCCTCACAACAAACAACACTAACACCCTAACAACAAAAACCACTAAAACCCAACAAGAAAAAACCCTAAACCCCTAATAACAAACACTATCCCCCTAACAACAAACAACACTAAACCCCTAACAAGAAACTACCCTAACCCCATAACAACAAACAACACTAACCTCCTAACAACAAACAACACTAAACCCCTAACAAGAAAGTACCCTAACCCCGTAACAACAAACAACACTAACCCGGTAACAACAAACAACCATAACCCCCAAACAACAAACAACCCTAACCCCCTTACAACAAACAGCACTAACCCCCTAACAACAAAGAACCCTAAACCCCTAACATCAAACAACACTAACACCCGAACAACCAACAACCCTAACCCCCTAACAACAAACACTAACCCCCAAACAACAAACAACCCTAACCCCTAAAAACCAAAAACACTAACCCACTAACAACAAACAACCCTAACCCCCTAACAATAACCAATCCTAACCCCAGAACAACCAACAACACTAAACCCCTAACCACAATAAACACTAACACCCTAACAACAAAAACCACTAAACCCCAACAAGAAACAACCCTAAACCCCTAACAACAAACAACACTAACCCCCTAACAACAAACAATCCTAACCAAACAACAAACAACCCTAACCCACTAACAACAAACAACACTAACACCCTAAAAACAAACAACCCTAACCCCCTAACAACAAACAACACTAACACCCTAACAACAAACATCCCTAACCCCCTAACAACAAACAACACTACGCCCTAACAACAAACAACCCTAAACCCCTAACAACAAAGAACACTAACACCTAACAACAAACAACCCTAACCCCCTAACAACAAACACTAACCCCCAAACAACAAACAACACTAACCGCTAAAAACCAAAAACACTAACCCACTAACAACAAACAACCCTAACCCACTAACAACAAACAACCCTAACACCCTAACAACAAACAACACTAACCCCATAATATCAAACAACCCTAAACCCCTAACATCAAACAACACTAACCCCCTAACAACACAAAACACTAACACCCTAACAACAAACAACACTAACACCCTAACAACAAAAACCACTAAACCCCAACAAGAAACAACCCTGAACCCCTAACAATAAACACTAACACCCTAAGAACAAACAACACTAACCCCCTAACAACAATCAACCCTAAACCCCTAACATCAAAGAACACTAACACCCTAACAACAAACCACCCTAACCCCCTAACAACAAACACTAACAATCAAACAACAAACAATCCTAACCCCTAAAATCCAAAAACACTAACCCACTAACAACAAACAACCCTAACCCACTAACAGCAAACAACCCTAACCCGCTAACAACAAACAACCCTAAACCCCTAACATCAAACAACACTAACCCCCTAACAACACAAAACACTAACACCCTAACAACAAACAACACTAACACCCTAACAACAAAAACCACTAAACCCCAACAAGAAACAACCCTAAACCTCTAACAAAAAACACTAACCCCCTAACAACAAACAACACTAAACCCCTAACAAGAAACTACCCTAACCCCGTAACAACAAACAACACTAACCCAGTAACAACAAACAACCCTAACACCCAAACAACAAACAACCCTAACCCCCTAAAAACAAACAATCCTAACCCCCGAACAACCAACAACACTAACCCCCTAACCACAATAAACACTAACACCCGAACAACAAAAACCACTAAACCCCAACAAGAAAGAACCTTAAACCCCTAACAACAAACAACCCTAAACCCCTAACAACAAACAACACTAACCCCCTAACAACAAACAACCCGAACCAAACAACAAACAACCCTAACCCACTAACAACAAACAACACTAACACCCTAACAACAAACAACCCTAACCCCCTAACAACAAACAACACTAACACCCTAACAACAAACAACCCTAACCTCCTAACAACAAAGAACACTAACCCCCTAACAAAAAACAACCCTAAACCCCTAACATCAAAGAACACTAACACCCTAACAACAAAAAACCCAACCCCCTAACAACAAACACTAACCCCCAAACAACAAACAATCTTAACCCCTAAAATCCAAAAACACTAACCCACTAACAACAAACAACCCTAACCCACTAACAACAAAAAACCCTCACACCCCAAAAACAAACAACACTATCCCCCTAACAACAAACAACCCTAAACCCCTAACAACAAACAACACTAACACCCTAACAACAACCAACCCTAACACCCTAACAACAAACAACACTAACACCCTAACAACAAACAACCCTAACCCCCTAACAACAAACAACACTAACCCCCTAACATCAAACAACCCTAAACCCCTAACATCAAAGAACACTAACACCCTAACAACAAACAACCCTAACCCCCTAACAACAAACACTAACATCCAAACAACAAACAACACTAACCCCTAGAAACCAAAAACACTAACCCACTAACAACAAACAACCCTAACCCACTAACAACAAACAACCCTAACACCCTAGCAACAAACAACACTAACCCCATAACATCAAACAACCCTAAACCCCTAACATCAAACAACACTAACCCCCTAACAACACAAAACACTAACACCCTAACAACAAACAACACTAACACCCTAACAACAAAAACCACTAAACACCAACAAGAAACAACCCTAAACCCCTAACAACAAACACTAACCCCCTAACAACAAACAACACTAAACCCCTAACAAGAAACTACCCTAACCCCGTAACAAAAAACAACACTAATCCCGTAACAACAAACAACCCTAACCCCCAAACAACAAACATCCCTAACCCCCTAAGAACAAACAATCCTAACCCCCGAACAACCAACAACACTAACCCCCAACCACAATAAACACTAACACCCTAACAACAAAAACCACTAAACCCCAACAAGAAACAACCCGAAACCCCTAACAACAAACAACCCTAACCCACTAACAACAAACAACATTAACACCCTAACAACAAACAACCCTAACCCCCTAACAACAAACAACACTAACACCCTAACAACAAACAACCCTAACCTCCTAACAACAAACAACACTAACCCCCTAACAAAAAACAACCCTAAACCAATAACATCAAAGAACACTAAAACCCTAACAACAAAAAACCCAACCCCCTAACAACAAACACTAACCCCCAAACAACAAACAATCCTAACCCCTAAAATCCAAAAACACTAACCCACTAACAACAAACAACCCTAACCCACTAACAACAAAAAACCCTCACACCCCAAAAACAAACAACACTATCCCCCTAACAACAAACGACCCTAAACCCCTAACATCAAACAACACTAACCCCCTAACAACACAAAACACTAACACCCTAACAACAAACAACAGTAACCCCGTAACGACAAACAACACTGACCCCCTAAAAACAAACAACCCTAAACCCCTAACATCAAACAACACTAACCCCCTAACAACACAAAACACTAACACCCTAACAACAAACAACACTAACACCCTAACAACAAAAACCACTAAACCCCAACAAGAAACAACCCCAAACCCCTAACAAGAAACAACACCACTCCCTAACAACAAACAACCCTAACCAAACAACAAAAAACTCTAAACCACTAACAACAAACAACACTAACACCCTAACACCAAACAATCCTAACCCCCTAACAACAAACAACACTAACACCCTAACAACAAACAATCCGAACCCCCTAACAACAAACAACACTAACCCCCAACAACAAACAACCCTAAACCCCTAACATCAAAGAACACTAACACCCTAAGAACAAACAACCCTAACCCCCAACAACAAACACTAACCCCCAAACAACAAACAAACCTAACCCCTAAAAACCAAAAACACTAAACCACTAACAACAAACAACCCTAACATCCTAACAACAAACAACACTAAACCCTCACAACAAACAACACTAACACCCTAACAACAAAAACCACTAAAACCCAACAAGAAAAAACCCTAAACCCCTAATAACAAGCACTATCCCCCTAACAACAAACAACACTAAACCCCTAACAAGAAACTACCCTAACCCCATAACAACAAACAACACTAACCTCCTAACAACAAACAACACTAAACCCCTAACAAGAAAGTACCCTAACCCCGTAACAATAAACAACACTAACCCGGTAACAACAAACAACCATAACCCCCAAACAACAAACAACCCTAACCCCCTTACAACAAACAGCACTAACCCCCTAACAACAAAGAACCCTAAACCCCTAACATCAAACAACACTAACACCCGAACAACAAACAACCCTAACCCCCTAACAACAAACACTAACCCCCAAACAACAAACAACCCTAACCCCTAAAAACCAAAAACACTAACCCACTAACAACAAACAACCCTAACCCCCTAACAATAACCAATCCTAACCCCCGAACAACCAACAACACTAACCACCTAACCACAATAAACACTAACACCCTAACAACAAAAACCACTAAACCCCAACAAGAAACAACCCTAAACCCCTAACAACAAACAACACTAACCCCCTAACAACAAACAATCCTAACCAAACAACAAACAACCCTAACCCACTAACAACAAACAACACTAACACCCTAAAAACAAACAACCCTAACCCCCTAACAACAAACAACACTAACACCCTAACAACAAACATCCCTAACCCCCTAACAACAAACAACACTACGCCCTAACAACAAACAACCCTAAACCCCTAACATCAAAGAACACTAACACCTAACAACAAACAACCCTAACCCCCTAACAACAAACACTAACCCCCAAACAACAAACAACACTAACCCCTAAAAACCAAAAACACTAACCCACTTACAACAAACAACCCTAACCCACTAACAACAAACAACCCTAACACCCTAACAACAAACAACACTAACCCCATAATATCAAACAACCCTAAACCCCTAACATCAAACAACACTAACCCCCTAACAACACAAAACACTAACACCCTAACAACAAAAACCACTAAACCCCAACAAGAAACAACCCTGAACCCCTAACAATAAACACTAACACCCTAAGAACAAACAACACTAACCCCCTAACAACAATCAACCCTAAACCCCTAACATCAAAGAACACTAACACCCTAACAACAAACCACCCTAACCCCCTAACAACAAACACTAACAACCAAACAACAAACAATCCTAACCCCTAAAATCCAAAAACACTAACCCACTAACAACAAACAACCCTAACCCACTAACAGCAAACAACCCTAACCCGCTAACAACAAACAACCCTAAACCCCTAACATCAAACAACACTAACCCCCTAACAACACAAAACACTAACACCCTAACAACAAACAACACTAACACCCTAACAACAAAAACCACTAAACCCCAACAAGAAACAACCCTAACCCCCTAACAACAAACAACACTAAACCCCTAACAAGAAACTACCCTAACCCCATAACAACAAACAATCCTAACCCCGTAACAACAAACAACCCTAACCCCTAAACAACAAACAACCATAACCCCCTAACAACAAACAATCCTAACCCCCGAACAACCAACAACACTAACCCCCTAACCACAGCAAACACTAACACCCTAACAACAAAAACCACTAAACCCCAACAAGAAACAACCCTAAACCCCTAACAACAAACAACACTAACCCCCTAACAACAAACAACCCTAACCAAACAACAAAAAACCCTCACCCACTAACAACAAAAAACACTAACACCCTAACAACAATCAACCATAACCCCCTAACAACAAACAACACTAACACCCTAACAACAAACAACCCTAACCCCCTAACAACAAACCCTAACCCCCAAACAACAAACAACCCTAACCCCTAAAAACCAAAAACACTAACCCACTAACAACAAACAACCCTAAACCACTAACAACAAACATCCCTAACACCCTAACAACAAACAACACTAACCCCCTAACAACAAACAACCCTAAACCCGTAACATCAAACAACACTAACCCCCTAACAACACAAAACACTAACACCCTAACAACAAACAACACTAACACCCTAACAACAAAAACCACTAAACCCCAACAAGAAACAACCCTAAACCCCTAACAAAAAACACTAACCCCCTAACAACAAACAACACTAAACCCCTAACAAGAAACTACCCTAACCCCGTAACAACAAACAACACTAACCCAGTAACAACAAACAACCCTAACACCCAAACAACAAACAACCCTAACCCCCTAAAAACAAACAATCCTAACCCCCGAACAAACAACAACACTAACCCCCTAACCACAATAAACACTAACAACCGAACAACAAAAACCACTAAACCCCAACAAGAAAGAACCTTAAACCCCTAACAACAAACAACCCTAAACCCCTAACAACAAACAACACTAACACCCTAACAACAAACAACCCTAACACCCTAACAACAAACAACACTAACACCCTAACAACAAACAACCCTAACCCCCTAACAACAAACAACACTAACTCCCTAACATCAAACAACCCTAAACCGCTAACATCAAAGAACACTAACACCCTAACAACAAACAACCCTAAACCCCTAACAACAAACACTAACACCCAAACAACAAACAACACTAACCCCTAGAAACCAAAAACACTAACCCACTAACAACAAACAACCCTAACCCACTAACAACAAACAACCCTAACACCCTAGCAACAAACAACACTAACCCCATAACATCAAACAACCCTAAACCCCTAACATCAAACAACACTAACCCCCTAACAACACAAAACACTAACACCCTAACAACAAACAACACTAACACCCTAACAACAAAAACCACTAAACCCCAACAAGAAACAACCCTAAACCCCTAACAAAAAACCCTAACCCCCTAAGAACAAACAACACTAAACCCCTAACAAGAAACTACCCTAACCCCGTAACAACAAACAACACTAACGCGGTAACAACAAACAACTCTAACCCCCAAACAACAAACAACACTAACCCCCTAACAACAAACAACCCTAACCCCCTAACAACAAACAATCCTAACCCCCGAACAACCAACAACACTAACCCCCTAACCACAATAAACACTAACACCCGAACAACAAAAACCACTAAACTCCAACAAGAAACAACCCTAAACCCCTAACAACAAACAACACTAACCCCCTAACAACAAGCAACCCTAACCAAACAACAAACAAACCTAACCCACTGACAACAAACAACACTAACACCCTAACAACAAACAACCCTAAACCCCTAACAACAAACAACACTAACACCCTAACAAAAAGCAACCCTAACCCCCTAACAACAAACAACACTAACCCCCTAACAACAAACAACCCTAACCAAACAACAAACAACCCTAACCCACTAACAACAAACAACACTAACACCCTAAGAACAAACAACCCTAACCCCCTAACAACAAACAACACTAACACCCTAACAACAAACAACCCTAACCCCCTAACAACAAACAACACTAACCCCCTAACAACAAACAACACTAAACCCCTAACAAGAAACTAACCTAACCCCGTAACAACAAACAACACTAACCCCGTAACAACAAACAACCCTAACCCCCTAACAACAAACAACCCTAACCCCCTAAGAACAAACAACCCTAAACCCCTAACATCAAAGAACAGTAACACCCTATCAACAAACAAAACTAACCCCCTAACAACAAACACTAACCCCCAAGCAACAAACAACCCTAACTCCTAAAAACCAAAAACACTAACCCACTAACAACAAACAACAATAACCAAAATCAACAAACAACCCTAACACCCTAACAACAAAAAACACTAACCCCCTAACAACAAACAACCCTAAAACCCTAACATCAAACAACACTAACCCCCTAACAACAGAAAACACTAATACCCTAACAACAAACAACACTAACACCCTAACAACAGAAACCACTAAACACCAACAAGAAACAACCCCAAACCCCTAACAACAAACAACACCACTCCCTAACAACAAACAACCCTAACCAAACAACAAAAAACTCTAACCCACTAACAACAAACAACACTGACACCCTAACAACAAACAATCCTAACCCCCTAACAACAAACAACACTAACACCCTAACAACAAACAACCCTAACCCCCTAACAACAAACAACACTAACCCCCAACAACAAACAACCCTAAACCCCTAACATCAAAGAACACTAACACCCTAAGAACAAACAACCCTAACCCCCAACAACAAACACTAACCCCCAAACAACAAACAAACCTAACCCCTAAAAACCAAAAACACTAAACCACTAACAACAAACAACCCTAACCCACTAACAACAAACAACCCTAACATCCTAACAACAAACAACACTAACACCCTCACAACAAACAACACTAACACCCTAACAACAAAAACCACTAAAACCCAACAAGAAAAAACCCTAAACCCCTAATAACAAACACTATCCCCCTAACAACAAACAACACTAAACCCCTAACAAGAAACTACCCTAACCCCATAACAACAAACAACACTAACCTCCTAACAACAAACAACACTAAACCCCTAACAAGAAAGTACCCTAACCCCGTAACAACAAACAACACTAACCCGGTAACAACAAACAACCATAACCCCCAAACAACAAACAACCCTAACCCCCTTACAACAAACAGCACTAACCCCCTAACAACAAAGAACCCTAAACCCCTAACATCAAACAACACTAACACCCGAACAACCAACAACCCTAACCCCCTAACAACAAACACTAACCCCCAAACAACAAACAACCCTAACCCCTAAAAACCAAAAACACTAACCCACTAACAACAAACAACCCTAACCCCCTAACAATAACCAATCCTAACCCCAGAACAACCAACAACACTAAACCCCTAACCACAATAAACACTAACACCCTAACAACAAAAACCACTAAACCCCAACAAGAAACAACCCTAAACCCCTAACAACAAACAACACTAACCCCCTAACAACAAACAATCCTAACCAAACAACAAACAACCCTAACCCACTAACAACAAACAACACTAACACCCTAAAAACAAACAACCCTAACCCCCTAACAACAAACAACACTAACACCCTAACAACAAACATCCCTAACCCCCTAACAACAAACAACACTACGCCCTAACAACAAACAACCCTAAACCCCTAACAACAAAGAACACTAACACCTAACAACAAACAACCCTAACCCCCTAACAACAAACACTAACCCCCAAACAACAAACAACACTAACCGCTAAAAACCAAAAACACTAACCCACTAACAACAAACAACCCTAACCCACTAACAACAAACAACCCTAACACCCTAACAACAAACAACACTAACCCCATAATATCAAACAACCCTAAACCCCTAACATCAAACAACACTAACCCCCTAACAACACAAAACACTAACACCCTAACAACAAACAACACTAACACCCTAACAACAAAAACCACTAAACCCCAACAAGAAACAACCCTGAACCCCTAACAATAAACACTAACACCCTAAGAACAAACAACACTAACCCCCTAACAACAATCAACCCTAAACCCCTAACATCAAAGAACACTAACACCCTAACAACAAACCACCCTAACCCCCTAACAACAAACACTAACAATCAAACAACAAACAATCCTAACCCCTAAAATCCAAAAACACTAACCCACTAACAACAAACAACCCTAACCCACTAACAGCAAACAACCCTAACCCGCTAACAACAAACAACCCTAAACCCCTAACATCAAACAACACTAACCCCCTAACAACACAAAACACTAACACCCTAACAACAAACAACACTAACACCCTAACAACAAAAACCACTAAACCCCAACAAGAAACAACCCTAAACCTCTAACAAAAAACACTAACCCCCTAACAACAAACAACACTAAACCCCTAACAAGAAACTACCCTAACCCCGTAACAACAAACAACACTAACCCAGTAACAACAAACAACCCTAACACCCAAACAACAAACAACCCTAACCCCCTAAAAACAAACAATCCTAACCCCCGAACAACCAACAACACTAACCCCCTAACCACAATAAACACTAACACCCGAACAACAAAAACCACTAAACCCCAACAAGAAAGAACCTTAAACCCCTAACAACAAACAACCCTAAACCCCTAACAACAAACAACACTAACCCCCTAACAACAAACAACCCGAACCAAACAACAAACAACCCTAACCCACTAACAACAAACAACACTAACACCCTAACAACAAACAACCCTAACCCCCTAACAACAAACAACACTAACACCCTAACAACAAACAACCCTAACCTCCTAACAACAAAGAACACTAACCCCCTAACAAAAAACAACCCTAAACCCCTAACATCAAAGAACACTAACACCCTAACAACAAAAAACCCAACCCCCTAACAACAAACACTAACCCCCAAACAACAAACAATCTTAACCCCTAAAATCCAAAAACACTAACCCACTAACAACAAACAACCCTAACCCACTAACAACAAAAAACCCTCACACCCCAAAAACAAACAACACTATCCCCCTAACAACAAACAACCCTAAACCCCTAACAACAAACAACACTAACACCCTAACAACAACCAACCCTAACACCCTAACAACAAACAACACTAACACCCTAACAACAAACAACCCTAACCCCCTAACAACAAACAACACTAACCCCCTAACATCAAACAACCCTAAACCCCTAACATCAAAGAACACTAACACCCTAACAACAAACAACCCTAACCCCCTAACAACAAACACTAACATCCAAACAACAAACAACACTAACCCCTAGAAACCAAAAACACTAACCCACTAACAACAAACAACCCTAACCCACTAACAACAAACAACCCTAACACCCTAGCAACAAACAACACTAACCCCATAACATCAAACAACCCTAAACCCCTAACATCAAACAACACTAACCCCCTAACAACACAAAACACTAACACCCTAACAACAAACAACACTAACACCCTAACAACAAAAACCACTAAACACCAACAAGAAACAACCCTAAACCCCTAACAACAAACACTAACCCCCTAACAACAAACAACACTAAACCCCTAACAAGAAACTACCCTAACCCCGTAACAAAAAACAACACTAATCCCGTAACAACAAACAACCCTAACCCCCAAACAACAAACATCCCTAACCCCCTAAGAACAAACAATCCTAACCCCCGAACAACCAACAACACTAACCCCCAACCACAATAAACACTAACACCCTAACAACAAAAACCACTAAACCCCAACAAGAAACAACCCGAAACCCCTAACAACAAACAACCCTAACCCACTAACAACAAACAACATTAACACCCTAACAACAAACAACCCTAACCCCCTAACAACAAACAACACTAACACCCTAACAACAAACAACCCTAACCTCCTAACAACAAACAACACTAACCCCCTAACAAAAAACAACCCTAAACCAATAACATCAAAGAACACTAAAACCCTAACAACAAAAAACCCAACCCCCTAACAACAAACACTAACCCCCAAACAACAAACAATCCTAACCCCTAAAATCCAAAAACACTAACCCACTAACAACAAACAACCCTAACCCACTAACAACATAAAACCCTCACACCCCAAAAACAAACAACACTATCCCCCTAACAACAAACGACCCTAAACCCCTAACATCAAACAACACTAACCCCCTAACAACACAAAACACTAACACCCTAACAACAAACAACAGTAACCCCGTAACGACAAACAACACTGACCCCCTAAAAACAAACAACCCTAAACCCCTAACATCAAACAACACTAACCCCCTAACAACACAAAACACTAACACCCTAACAACAAACAACACTAACACCCTAACAACAAAAACCACTAAACCCCAACAAGAAACAACCCCAAACCCCTAACAAGAAACAACACCACTCCCTAACAACAAACAACCCTAACCAAACAACAAAAAACTCTAAACCACTAACAACAAACAACACTAACACCCTAACACCAAACAATCCTAACCCCCTAACAACAAACAACACTAACACCCTAACAACAAACAATCCGAACCCCCTAACAACAAACAACACTAACCCCCAACAACAAACAACCCTAAACCCCTAACATCAAAGAACACTAACACCCTAAGAACAAACAACCCTAACCCCCAACAACAAACACTAACCCCCAAACAACAAACAAACCTAACCCCTAAAAACCAAAAACACTAAACCACTAACAACAAACAACCCTAACATCCTAACAACAAACAACACTAAACCCTCACAACAAACAACACTAACACCCTAACAACAAAAACCACTAAAACCCAACAAGAAAAAACCCTAAACCCCTAATAACAAGCACTATCCCCCTAACAACAAACAACACTAAACCCCTAACAAGAAACTACCCTAACCCCATAACAACAAACAACACTAACCTCCTAACAACAAACAACACTAAACCCCTAACAAGAAAGTACCCTAACCCCGTAACAATAAACAACACTAACCCGGTAACAACAAACAACCATAACCCCCAAACAACAAACAACCCTAACCCCCTTACAACAAACAGCACTAACCCCCTAACAACAAAGAACCCTAAACCCCTAACATCAAACAACACTAACACCCGAACAACAAACAACCCTAACCCCCTAACAACAAACACTAACCCCCAAACAACAAACAACCCTAACCCCTAAAAACCAAAAACACTAACCCACTAACAACAAACAACCCTAACCCCCTAACAATAACCAATCCTAACCCCCGAACAACCAACAACACTAACCACCTAACCACAATAAACACTAACACCCTAACAACAAAAACCACTAAACCCCAACAAGAAACAACCCTAAACCCCTAACAACAAACAACACTAACCCCCTAACAACAAACAATCCTAACCAAACAACAAACAACCCTAACCCACTAACAACAAACAACACTAACACCCTAAAAACAAACAACCCTAACCCCCTAACAACAAACAACACTAACACCCTAACAACAAACATCCCTAACCCCCTAACAACAAACAACACTACGCCCTAACAACAAACAACCCTAAACCCCTAACATCAAAGAACACTAACACCTAACAACAAACAACCCTAACCCCCTAACAACAAACACTAACCCCCAAACAACAAACAACACTAACCCCTAAAAACCAAAAACACTAACCCACTTACAACAAACAACCCTAACCCACTAACAACAAACAACCCTAACACCCTAACAACAAACAACACTAACCCCATAATATCAAACAACCCTAAACCCCTAACATCAAACAACACTAACCCCCTAACAACACAAAACACTAACACCCTAACAACAAAAACCACTAAACCCCAACAAGAAACAACCCTGAACCCCTAACAATAAACACTAACACCCTAAGAACAAACAACACTAACCCCCTAACAACAATCAACCCTAAACCCCTAACATCAAAGAACACTAACACCCTAACAACAAACCACCCTAACCCCCTAACAACAAACACTAACAACCAAACAACAAACAATCCTAACCCCTAAAATCCAAAAACACTAACCCACTAACAACAAACAACCCTAACCCACTAACAGCAAACAACCCTAACCCGCTAACAACAAACAACCCTAAACCCCTAACATCAAACAACACTAACCCCCTAACAACACAAAACACTAACACCCTAACAACAAACAACACTAACACCCTAACAACAAAAACCACTAAACCCCAACAAGAAACAACCCTAACCCCCTAACAACAAACAACACTAAACCCCTAACAAGAAACTACCCTAACCCCATAACAACAAACAATCCTAACCCCGTAACAACAAACAACCCTAACCCCTAAACAACAAACAACCATAACCCCCTAACAACAAACAATCCTAACCCCCGAACAACCAACAACACTAACCCCCTAACCACAGCAAACACTAACACCCTAACAACAAAAACCACTAAACCCCAACAAGAAACAACCCTAAACCCCTAACAACAAACAACACTAACCCCCTAACAACAAACAACCCTAACCAAACAACAAAAAACCCTCACCCACTAACAACAAAAAACACTAACACACTAACAACAATCAACCATAACCCCCTAACAACAAACAACACTAACACCCTAACAACAAACAACCCTAACCCCCTAACAACAAACCCTAACCCCCAAACAACAAACAACCCTAACCCCTAAAAACCAAAAACACTAACCCACTAACAACAAACAACCCTAAACCACTAACAACAAACATCCCTAACACCCTAACAACAAACAACACTAACCCCCTAACAACAAACAACCCTAAACCCGTAACATCAAACAACACTAACCCCCTAACAACACAAAACACTAACACCCTAACAACAAACAACACTAACACCCTAACAACAAAAACCACTAAACCCCAACAAGAAACAACCCTAAACCCCTAACAAAAAACACTAACCCCCTAACAACAAACAACACTAAACCCCTAACAAGAAACTACCCTAACCCCGTAACAACAAACAACACTAACCCAGTAACAACAAACAACCCTAACACCCAAACAACAAACAACCCTAACCCCCTAAAAACAAACAATCCTAACCCCCGAACAAACAACAACACTAACCCCCTAACCACAATAAACACTAACAACCGAACAACAAAAACCACTAAACCCCAACAAGAAAGAACCTTAAACCCCTAACAACAAACAACCCTAAACCCCTAACAACAAACAACACTAACACCCTAACAACAAACAACCCTAACACCCTAACAACAAACAACACTAACACCCTAACAACAAACAACCCTAACCCCCTAACAACAAACAACACTAACTCCCTAACATCAAACAACCCTAAACCGCTAACATCAAAGAACACTAACACCCTAACAACAAACAACCCTAAACCCCTAACAACAAACACTAACACCCAAACAACAAACAACACTAACCCCTAGAAACCAAAAACACTAACCCACTAACAACAAACAACCCTAACCCACTAACAACAAACAACCCTAACACCCTAGCAACAAACAACACTAACCCCATAACATCAAACAACCCTAAACCCCTAACATCAAACAACACTAACCCCCTAACAACACAAAACACTAACACCCTAACAACAAACAACACTAACACCCTAACAACAAAAACCACTAAACCCCAACAAGAAACAACCCTAAACCCCTAACAAAAAACCCTAACCCCCTAAGAACAAACAACACTAAACCCCTAACAAGAAACTACCCTAACCCCGTAACAACAAACAACACTAACGCGGTAACAACAAACAACTCTAACCCCCAAACAACAAACAACACTAACCCCCTAACAACAAACAACCCTAACCCCCTAACAACAAACAATCCTAACCCCCGAACAACCAACAACACTAACCCCCTAACCACAATAAACACTAACACCCGAACAACAAAAACCACTAAACTCCAACAAGAAACAACCCTAAACCCCTAACAACAAACAACACTAACCCCCTAACAACAAGCAACCCTAACCAAACAACAAACAAACCTAACCCACTGACAACAAACAACACTAACACCCTAACAACAAACAACCCTAAACCCCTAACAACAAACAACACTAACACCCTAACAAAAAGCAACCCTAACCCCCTAACAACAAACAACACTAACCCCCTAACAACAAACAACCCTAACCAAACAACAAACAACCCTAACCCACTAACAACAAACAACACTAACACCCTAACAAAAAACAACCCTAACCCCCTAACAACAAACAACCCTAACACCCTAACAACAAACAACACTAACCCCATAACACCAAACAACCCTAAACCCCTAACATCAAACAACACTAACCCCCTAACAACACAAAACACTAACACCCTAACAACAAACAACACTAACACCCTAACAACAAAAACCAATAAACCCCAACAAGAAACAACCCTGAACCCCTATCAATAAACACTAACCCCCTAACAACAAACAACACTAAACCCCTAACAAGAAACTACCCTAACCCCGTAACAACAAACAACACTAACCCCGTAACAACAAACAACCCTAACCCCCAAACAACAAACAACCCTAACCCCCTAACAACAAACAATCCTAACCCCCGAACAACCAACAACACTAACCCCCTAACCAAAATAAACACTAACACCCTAACAACAAAAACCACTAAACCCCAACAAGAAACAACCCTAAACCCCTAACAACAAACAACACTAACCCCCTAACAACAAACAACCCTAACCAAACAACAAACAACCCTAACCCACTAACAACAAACAACACTAACACCCTAAGAACAAACAACCCTAACCCCCTAACAACAAACAACACTAACACCCTAACAACAAACAACCCTAACCCCCTAACAACAAACAACACTAACCCCCTAACAACAAACAACACTAACACCCTAACATCTAACAACACTAACCCACTAACAACACAAGACACTAACACCCTAACAACAAACAACACTAACACCCTAACAACAAAAACCACTAAACCCCAACAAGAAACAACCCTAAACCCCTAACAACAAACAACACCACTCCCTAACAACAAACAACCCTAACCAAACAGCAAAAAACTCTAACCCACTAACAACAAACAACACTAACACCCTAACAAAAAACAACCCTAACCCACGAACAACAAACAACCCTAAACCACTAACAACAAACAACCCTAACACCCTAACAAGAAACAACACTAACCTCATAACATCAAACAACCCTAAACCCCTAACATCAAACAACACTAACCCACTAACAACACAAAACACTAACACCCTAAGAACAAACAACACTAACACCCTAACAACAAAAACCACTAAACCCCAACAAGAAACAACCCTAAACCCCTAACAAAAAACACTAACCCCCTAACAACAAACAACACTAAACCCCTAACAAGAAACTACCCTAACCCCGTAACAACAAACAACACTAACCCAGTAACAACAAACAACCCTAACACCCAAACAACAAACAACCCTAACCCCCTAAAAACAAACAATCCTAACCCCCGAACAACCAACAACACTAACCCCCTAACCACAATAAACACTAACACCCGAACAACAAAAACCACTAAACCCCAACAAGAAAGAACCTTAAACCCCTAACAACAAACAACCCTAAACCCCTAACAACAAACAACACTAACACCCTAACAACAAACAACCCTAACACCCTAACAACAAACAACACTAACACCCTAACAACAAACAACCCTAACCCCCTAACAACAAACAACACTAACCCCTAACATCAAACAAACCTAAACCCCTAACATCAAAGAACACTAACACCCTAACAACAAACAACCCTAACCCCTAACAACAAACACTAACAATCAAACAACAAACAATCCTAACCCCTAAAATCCAAAAACACTAACCCACTAACAACAAACAACCCTAACCCACTAACAGCAAACAACCCTAACCCGCTAACAACAAACAACCCGAAACCCCTAACATCAAACAACACTAACCCCCTAACAACACAAAACACTAACACCCTAACAACAAACAACACTAACACCCTAACAACAAAAACCACTAAACCCCAACAAGAAACAACCCTAAACCCCTAACAAAAAACACTAACCCCCTAACAACAAACAACACTAAACCCCTAACAAGAAACTACCCTAACCCCGTAACAACAAACAACACTAACCCTGTAACAACAAACAACCCTAACACCCAAACAACAAACAACCCTAACCCCCTAAAAACAAACAATCCTAACCCCCGAACAACCAACAACACTAACCCCCTAACCACAATAAACACTAACACCCGAACAACAAAAACCACTAAACCCCAACAAGAAAGAACCTTAAACCCCTAACAACAAACAACCCTAAACCCCTAACAACAAACAACACTAACACCCTAACAACAAACAACCCTAACACCCTAACAACAAACAACACTAACACCCTAACAACAAACAACCCTAACCCCCTAACAACAAACAACACTAACCCCCTAACATCAAACAACCCTAAACCCCTAACATCAAAGAACACTAACACCCTAACAACAAACAACCCTAAACCCCTAACAACAAACACTAACACCCAAACAACAAACAACACTAACCCCTAGAAACCAAAAACACTAACCCACTAACAACAAACAACCCTAACCCACTAACAACAAACAACCCTAACACCCTAGCAACAAACAACACTAACCCCATAACATCAAACAACCCTAAACCCCTAACATCAAACAACACTAACCCCCTAACAACACAAAACACTAACACCCTAACAACAAACAACACTAACACCCTAACAACAAAAACCACTAAACCCCAAAAAGAAACAACCCTAAACCCCTAACAACAAACACTAACCCCCTAACAACAAACAACACTAAACCCCTAACAAGAAACTACCCTAACCCCGTAACAAAAAACAACACTAATCCCGTAACAACAAACAACCCTAACCCCCAAACAACAAACATCCCTAACCCCCTAAGAACAAACAATCCTAACCCCCGAACAACCAACAACACTAACCCCCTAACCACAATAAACACTAACACCCGAACAACAAAAACCACTAAACCCCAACAAGAAACAACCCGAAACCCCTAACAACAAAAAACACTAACCCCCTAACAACAAACGACCCGAACCAAACAACAAACAACCCTAACCCACTAACAACAAACAACACTAACAACCTAACAACAAACAACCCTAACCCCCTAACAACAAACAACACTAACACCCTAACAACAAACAACCCTAACCTCCTAACAACAAACAACACTAACCCCCTAACAAAAAACAACCCTAAACCCCTAACATCAAAGAACACTAACACCCTAACAACAAAAAACCCAACCCCCTAACAACAAACACTAACCCCCAAACAACAAACAATCCTAACCCCTAAAATCCAAAAACACTAACCCACTAACAACAAACAACCCAAACCCACTAACAACAAAAAACCCTCACACCCCAAAAACAAACAACACTATCCCCCTAACAACAAACAACCCTAAACCCCTAACAACAAACAACACTAACACCCTAACAACAAACAACCCTAACACCCTAACAACAAACAACACTAACACCCTAACAACAAACAACCCTAACCCCCTAACAACAAACAACACTAACCCCCTAACATCAAACAACCCTAAACCCCTAACATCAAAGAACACTAACACCCTAACAACAAACAACCCTAAACCCCTAACAACAAACACTAACACCCAAACAAAAACAACACTAACCCCTAGAAACCAAAAACACTAACCCACTAACAACAAACAACCCTAACCCACTAACAACAAACAACCCTAACACCCTAGCAACAAACAACACTAACCCCATAACATCAAACAACCCTAAACCCCTAACATCAAACAACACTAACCCCCTAACAACACAAAACACTAACACCCTAACAACAAACAACACTAACACCCTAACAACAAAAACCACTAAACCCCAACAAGAAACAACCCTAAACCCCTAACAACAAACACTAACCCCCTAACAACAAACAACACTAAACCCCTAACAAGAAACTACCCTAACCCCGTAACAAAAAACAACACTAATCCCGTAACAACAAACAACCCTAACCCCCAAACAACAAACATCCCTAACCCCCTAAGAACAAACAATCCTAACCCCCGAACAACCAACAACACTAACCCCCTAACCACAATAAACACTAACACCCTAACAACAAAAACCACTAAACCCCAACAAGAAACAACCCGAAACCCCTAACAACAAAAAACACTAACCCCCTAACAACAAACAACCCGAACCAAACAACAAACAACCCTAACCCACTAACAACAAACAACACTAACACCCTAACAACAAACAACCCTAACCCCCTAACAACAAACAACACTAACACCCTAACAACAAACAACCCTAACCTCCTAACAACAAACAACACTAACCCCCTAACAAAAAACAACCCTAAACCCCTAACATCAAAGAACACTAACACCCTAACAACAAAAAACCCAACCCCCTAACAACAAACACTAACCCCCAAACAACAAACAATCCTAACCCCTAAAATCCAAAAACACTAACCCACTAACAACAAACAACCCTAACCCACTAACAACAAAAAACCCTCACACCCCAAAAACAAACAACACTATCCCCCTAACAACAAACAACCCTAAACCCCTAACAACAAACAACACTAACACCCTAACAACAAACAACCCTAACACCCTAACAACAAACAACACTAACACCCTAACAACAAACAACCCTAACCCCCTAACAACAAACAACACTAACCCCCTAACATCAAACAACCCTAAACCCCTAACATCAAAGAACACTAACACCCTAACAACAAACAACCCTAACCCCCTAACAACAAACACTAACACCCAAACAACAAACAACACTAACACCTAGAAACCAAAAACACTAACCCACTAACAACAAACAACCCTAACCCACTAACAACAAACAACCCTAACACCCTAGCAACAAACAACACTAACCCCATAACATCAAACAACCCTAAACCCCTAACATCAAACAACACTAACCCCCTAACAACACAAAACACTAACACCCTAACAAAAAACAACACTAACACCCTAACAACAAAAACCACTAAACCCCAACAAGAAACAACCCTAAACCCCTAACAACAAACACTAACCCCCTAACAACAAACAACACTAAACCCCTAACAAGAAACTACCCTAACCCCGTAACAAAAAACAACACTAATCCCGTAACAACAAACAACCCTAACCCCCAAACAACAAACATCCCTAACCCCCTAAGAACAAACAATCCTAACCCCCGAACAACCAACAACACTAACCCCCTAACCACAATAAACACTAACACCCTAACAACAAAAACCACTAAACCCCAACAAGAAACAACCCGAAACCCCTAACAACAAACAACCCTAACCCACTAACAACAAACAACACTAACACCCTAACAACAAACAACCCTAACCCCCTAACAACAAACAACACTAACACCCTAACAACAAACAACCCTAACCTCCTAACAACAAACAACACTAACCCCCTAACAAAAAACAACCCTAAACCCCTAACATCAAAGAACACTAACACCCTAACAACAAAAAACCCAACCCCCTAACAACAAACACTAACCCCCAAACAACAAACAATCCTAACCCCTAAAATCCAAAAACACTAACCCACTAACAACAAACAACCCTAACCCACTAACAACAAAAAACCCTCACACCCCAAAAACAAACAACACTATCCCCCTAACAACAAACAACCCTAAACCCCTAACATCAAACAACACTAACCCCCTAACAACACAAAACACTAACGCCCTAACAACAAACAACAGTAACCCCGTAACGACAAACAACACTAACCCCCTAAAAACAAACAACCCTAAACCCCTAACATCAAACAACACTAACCCCCTAACAACACAAAACACTAACACCCTAAGAACAAACAACACTAACACCCTAACAACAAACAACTCTAACCCCCTAACAACAAACAACCCTAAACCCCTAACATCAAACAACACTAACCCCCTAACAACACAAAACACTAACACCCTAAGAACAAACAACACTAACACCCTAACAACAAAAACCACTAAACCCCAACAAGAAACAACCCTAAACCCCTAACAAAAAACACTAACCCCCTAACAACAAACAACACTAAACCCCTAACAAGAAACTACCCTAACCCCGTAACAACAAACAACACTAACCCAGTAACAACAAACAACCCTAACACCCAAACAACAAACAACCCTAACCCCCTAAAAACAAACAATCCTAACCCCCGAACAAACAACAACACTAACCCCCTAACCACAATAAACACTAACAACCGAACAACAAAAACCACTAAACCCCAACAAGAAAGAACCTTAAACCCCTAACAACAAACAACCCTAAACCCCTAACAACAAACAACACTAACACCCTAACAACAAACAACCCTAACACCCTAACAACAAACAACACTAACACCCTAACAACAAACAACCCTAACCCCCTAACAACAAACAACACTAACCCCCTAACATCAAACAACCCTAAACCCCTAACATCAAAGAACACTAACACCCTAACAACAAACAACCCTAAACCCCTAACAACAAACACTAACACCCAAACAACAAACAACACTAACCCCTAGAAACCAAAAACACTAACCCACTAACAACAAACAACCCTAACCCACTAACAACAAACAACCCTAACACCCTAGCAACAAACAACACTAACCCCATAACATCAAACAACCCTAAACCCCTAACATCAAACAACACTAACCCCCTAACAACACAAAACACTAACACCCTAACAACAAACAACACTAACACCCTAACAACAAAAACCACTAAACCCCAACAAGAAACAACCCTAAACCCCTAACAAAAAACCCTAACCCCCTAAGAACAAACAACACTAAACCCCTAACAAGAAACTACCTAACCCCGTAACAACAAACAACACTAACGCGGTAACAACAAACAACTCTAACCCCCAAACAACAAACAACACTAACCCCCTAACAACAAACAACCCTAACCCCCTAACAACAAACAATCCTAACCCCCGAACAACCAACAACACTAACCCCCTAACCACAATAAACACTAACACCCGAACAACAAAAACCACTAAACTCCAACAAGAAACAACCCTAAACCCCTAACAACAAACAACACTAACCCCCTAACAACAAGCAACCCTAACCAAACAACAAACAAACCTAACCCACTGACAACAAACAACACTAACACCCTAACAACAAACAACCCTAAACCCCTAACAACAAACAACACTAACACCCTAACAAAAAGCAACCCTAACCCCCTAACAACAAACAACACTAACCCCCTAACAACAAACAACCCTAACCAAACAACAAACAACCCTAACCCACTAACAACAAACAACACTAACACCCTAACAACAAACAAGCCTAACCCCCTAACAACAAACAACCCTAACACCCTAACAACAAACAACACTAACCCCATAAAACCAAACAACCCTAAACCCCTAACATCAAACAACACTAACCCCCTAACAACACAAAACACTAACACCCTAACAACAAACAACACTAACACCCTAACAACAAAAACCAATAAACCCCAACAGGAAACAACCCTGAACCCCTATCAATAAACACTAACCCCCTAACAACAAACAACACTAAACCCCTAACAAGAAACTACCCTAACCCCGTAACAACAAACAACACTAACCCCGTAACAACAAACAACCCTAACCCCCAAACAACAAACAACCCTAACCCCCTAACAACAAACAATCCTAACCCCCGAACAACCAACAACACTAACCCCCTAACCAAAATAAACACTAACACCCTAACAACAAAAACCACTAAACCCCAACAAGAAACAACCCTAAACCCCTAACAACAAACAACACTAACCCCCTAACAACAAACAACCCTAACCAAACAACAAACAACCCTAACCCACTAACAACAAACAACACTAACACCCTAAGAACAAACAACCCTAACCCCCTAACAACAAACAACACTAACACCCTAACAACAAACAACCCTAACCCCCTAACAACAAACAACACTAACCCCCTAACAACAAACAACACTAACACCCTAACATCTAACAACACTAACCCACTAACAACACAAGACACTAACACCCTAACAACAAACAACACTAACACCCTAACAACAAAAACCACTAAACCCCAACAAGAAACAACCCTAAACCCCTAACAACAAACAACACCACTCCCTAACAACAAACAACCCTAACCAAACAGCAAAAAACTCTAACCCACTAACAACAAACAACACTAACACCCTAACAAAAAACAACCCTAACCCACGAACAACAAACAACCCTAAACCACTAACAACAAACAACCCTAACACCCTAACAAGAAACAACACTAACCTCATAACATCAAACAACCCTAAACCCCTAACATCAAACAACACTAACCCACTAACAACACAAAACACTAACACCCTAAGAACAAACAACACTAACACCCTAACAACAAAAACCACTAAACCCCAACAAGAAACAACCCTAAACCCCTAACAAAAAACACTAACCCCCTAACAACAAACAACACTAAACCCCTAACAAGAAACTACCCTAACCCCGTAACAACAAACAACACTAACCCAGTAACAACAAACAACCCTAACACCCAAACAACAAACAACCCTAACCCCCTAAAAACAAACAATCCTAACCCCCGAACAACCAACAACACTAACCCCCTAACCACAATAAACACTAACACCCGAACAACAAAAACCACTAAACCCCAACAAGAAAGAACCTTAAACCCCTAACAACAAACAACCCTAAACCCCTAACAACAAACAACACTAACACCCTAACAACAAACAACCCTAACACCCTAACAACAAACAACACTAACACCCTAACAACAAACAACCCTAACCCCCTAACAACAAACAACACTAACCCCTAACATCAAACAACCCTAAACCCCTAACATCAAAGAACACTAACACCCTAACAACAAACAACCCTAAACCCCTAACAACAAACACTAACACCCAAACAACAAACAACACTAACCCCTAGAAACCAAAAACACTAACCCACTAACAACAAACAACCCTAACCCACTAACAACAAACAACCCTAACACCCTAGCAACAAACAACACTAACCCCATAACATCAAACAACCCTAAACCCCTAACATCAAACAACACTAACCCCCTAACAACACAAAACACTAACACCCTAACAACAAACAACACTAACACCCTAACAACAAAAACCACTAAACCCCAACAAGAAACAACCCTAAACCCCTAACAACAAACACTAACCCCCTAACAACAAACAACACTAAACCCCTAACAAGAAACTACCCTAACCCCGTAACAAAAAACAACACTAATCCCGTAACAACAAACAACCCTAACCCCCAAACAACAAACATCCCTAACCCCCTTAGAACAAACAATCCTAACCCCTGAACAACCAACAACACTAACCCCCTAACCACAATAAACACTAACACCCTAACAACAAAAACCACTAAACCCCAACAAGAAACAACCCGAAACCCCTAACAACAAAAAACACTAACCCCCTAACAACAAACAACCCTAACCAAACAACAAACAACCCTAACCCACTAACAACAAACAACACTAACAACCTAACAACAAACAACCCTAACCCCCTAACAACAAACAACACTAACACCCTAACAACAAACAACCCTAACCTCCTAACAACAAACAACACTAACCCCCTAACAAAAAACAACCCTAAACCCCTAACATCAAAGAACACTAACACCCTAACAACAAAAAACCCTAACCCCCTAACAACAAACACTAACCCCCAAACAACAAACAATCCTAACCCCTAAAATCCAAAAACACTAACCCACTAACAACAAACAACCCTAACCCACTAACAACAAAAAACCCTCACACCCCAAAAACAAACAACACTATCCCCCTAACAACAAACAACCCTAAACCCCTAACATCAAACAACACTAACCCCCTAACAACACAAAAGACTAACACCCTAACAACAAACAACAGTAACCCCGTAACGACAAACAACACTAACCCCCTAAAAACAAACAACCCTAAACCCCTAACATCAAACAACACTAACCCCCTAACAACACAAAACACTAACACCCTAACAACAAACAACACTAACACCTTAACAACAAAAACCACTAAACCCCAACAAGAAACAACCCTAAACCCCTAACAAAAAACCCTAACCCCCTAAGAACAAACAACACTAAACCCCTAACAAAAAACTACCCTAACCCCGTAACAACAAACAACACTAACGCGGTAACAAGAAACAACTCTAACCCCCAAACAACAAACAACACTAACCCCCTGACAACAAACAACCCTAACCCCCTAACAACAAACAATCCTAACCCCCGAACAACCAACAACACTAACCCCCTAACCACAATAAACACTAACACCCGAACAACAAAAACCACTAAACTCCAACAAGAAACAACCCTAAACCCCTAACAACAAACAACACTAACCCCCTAACAACAAGCAACCCTAACCAAACAACAAACAAACCTAACCCACTGACAACAAACAACACTAACACCCTAACAACAAACAACCCTAAACCCCTAACAACAAACAACACTAACACCCTAACAAAAAGCAACCCTAACCCCCTAACAACAAACAACACTAACCCCCTAACAACAAACAACCCTAACCAAACAACAAACAACCCTAACCCACTAAGAACAAACAACACTAACACCCTAACAACAAACAACCCTAACCCCCTAACAACAAACACCCCTAACACCCTAACAACAAACAACACTAACCCCATAACACCAAACAACCCTAAACCCCTAACATCAAACAACACTAACCCCCTAACAACACAAAACACTAACACCCTAACAACAAACAACACTAACACCCTAACAACAAAAACCAATAAACCCCAACAAGAAACAACCCTGAACCCCTATCAATAAACACTAACCCCCTAACAACAAACAACACTAAACCCCTAACAAGAAACTACCCTAACCCCGTAACAACAAACAACACTAACCCCGTAACAACAAACAACCCTAACCCCCAAACAACAAACAACCCTAACGCCCTAACAACAAACAATCCTAACCCCCGAACAACCAACAACACTAACACCCTTACCAAAATAAACACTAACACCCTAACAACAAAAACCACTAAACCCCAACAAGAAACAACCCTAAACCCCTAACAACAAACAACACTAACCCCCTAACAACAAACAACCCTAACCAAACAACAAACAACCCTAACCCACTAACAACAAACAACACTAACACCCTAAGAACAAACAACCCTAACCCCCTAACAACAAACAACACTAACACCCTAACAACAAACAACCCTAACCCCCTAACAACAAACAACACTAACCCCCTAACAACAAACAACACTAAACCCCTAACAAGAAACTAACCTAACCCCGTAACAACAAACAACACTAACCCCGTAACAACAAACAACCCTAACCCCCTAACAACAAACAACCCTAACCCCCTAAGAACAAACAACCCTAAACCCCTAACATCAAAGAACAGTAACACCCTATCAACAAACAAAACTAACCCCCTAACAACAAACACTAACCCCCAAGCAACAAACAACCCTAACTCCTAAAAACCAAAAACACTAACCCACTAACAACAAACAACAATAACCAAAATCAACAAACAACCCTAACACCCTAACAACAAAAAACACTAACCCCCTAACAACAAACAACCCTAAAACCCTAACATCAAACAACACTAACCCCCTAACAACAGAAAACACTAATACCCTAACAACAAACAACACTAACACCCTAACAACAGAAACCACTAAACACCAACAAGAAACAACCCCAAACCCCTAACAACAAACAACACCACTCCCTAACAACAAACAACCCTAACCAAACAACAAAAAACTCTAACCCACTAACAACAAACAACACTGACACCCTAACAACAAACAATCCTAACCCCCTAACAACAAACAACACTAACACCCTAACAACAAACAACCCTAACCCCCTAACAACAAACAACACTAACCCCCAACAACAAACAACCCTAAACCCCTAACATCAAAGAACACTAACACCCTAAGAACAAACAACCCTAACCCCCAACAACAAACACTAACCCCCAAACAACAAACAAACCTAACCCCTAAAAACCAAAAACACTAAACCACTAACAACAAACAACCCTAACCCACTAACAACAAACAACCCTAACATCCTAACAACAAACAACACTAACACCCTCACAACAAACAACACTAACACCCTAACAACAAAAACCACTAAAACCCAACAAGAAAAAACCCTAAACCCCTAATAACAAACACTATCCCCCTAACAACAAACAACACTAAACCCCTAACAAGAAACTACCCTAACCCCATAACAACAAACAACACTAACCTCCTAACAACAAACAACACTAAACCCCTAACAAGAAAGTACCCTAACCCCGTAACAACAAACAACACTAACCCGGTAACAACAAACAACCATAACCCCCAAACAACAAACAACCCTAACCCCCTTACAACAAACAGCACTAACCCCCTAACAACAAAGAACCCTAAACCCCTAACATCAAACAACACTAACACCCGAACAACCAACAACCCTAACCCCCTAACAACAAACACTAACCCCCTGACAACAAACAACCCTAACCCCCTAACAACAAACAATCCTAACCCCCGAACAACCAACAACACTAACCCCCTAACCACAATAAACACTAACACCCGAACAACAAAAACCACTAAACTCCAACAAGAAACAACCCTAAACCCCTAACAACAAACAACACTAACCCCCTAACAACAAGCAACCCTAACCAAACAACAAACAAACCTAACCCACTGACAACAAACAACACTAACACCCTAACAACAAACAACCCTAAACCCCTAACAACAAACAACACTAACACCCTAACAAAAAGCAACCCTAACCCCCTAACAACAAACAACACTAACCCCCTAACAACAAACAACCCTAACCAAACAACAAACAACCCTAACCCACTAAGAACAAACAACACTAACACCCTAACAACAAACAACCCTAACCCCCTAACAACAAACACCCCTAACACCCTAACAACAAACAACACTAACCCCATAACACCAAACAACCCTAAACCCCTAACATCAAACAACACTAACCCCCTAACAACACAAAACACTAACACCCTAACAACAAACAACACTAACACCCTAACAACAAAAACCAATAAACCCCAACAAGAAACAACCCTGAACCCCTATCAATAAACACTAACCCCCTAACAACAAACAACACTAAACCCCTAACAAGAAACTACCCTAACCCCGTAACAACAAACAACACTAACCCCGTAACAACAAACAACCCTAACCCCCAAACAACAAACAACCCTAACGCCCTAACAACAAACAATCCTAACCCCCGAACAACCAACAACACTAACCCCCTTACCAAAATAAACACTAACACCCTAACAACAAAAACCACTAAACCCCAACAAGAAACAACCCTAAACCCCTAACAACAAACAACACTAACCCCCTAACAACAAACAACCCTAACCAAACAACAAACAACCCTAACCCACTAACAACAAACAACACTAACACCCTAAGAACAAACAACCCTAACCCCCTAACAACAAACAACACTAACACCCTAACAACAAACAACCCTAACCCCCTAACAACAAACAACACTAACCCCCTAACAACAAACAACACTAAACCCCTAACAAGAAACTAACCTAACCCCGTAACAACAAACAACACTAACCCCGTAACAACAAACAACCCTAACCCCCTAACAACAAACAACCCTAACCCCCTAAGAACAAACAACCCTAAACCCCTAACATCAAAGAACAGTAACACCCTATCAACAAACAAAACTAACCCCCTAACAACAAACACTAACCCCCAAGCAACAAACAACCCTAACTCCTAAAAACCAAAAACACTAACCCACTAACAACAAACAACAATAACCAAAATCAACAAACAACCCTAACACCCTAACAACAAAAAACACTAACCCCCTAACAACAAACAACCCTAAAACCCTAACATCAAACAACACTAACCCCCTAACAACAGAAAACACTAATACCCTAACAACAAACAACACTAACACCCTAACAACAGAAACCACTAAACACCAACAAGAAACAACCCCAAACCCCTAACAACAAACAACACCACTCCCTAACAACAAACAACCCTAACCAAACAACAAAAAACTCTAACCCACTAACAACAAACAACACTGACACCCTAACAACAAACAATCCTAACCCCCTAACAACAAACAACACTAACACCCTAACAACAAACAACCCTAACCCCCTAACAACAAACAACACTAACCCCCAACAACAAACAACCCTAAACCCCTAACATCAAAGAACACTAACACCCTAAGAACAAACAACCCTAACCCCCAACAACAAACACTAACCCCCAAACAACAAACAAACCTAACCCCTAAAAACCAAAAACACTAAACCACTAACAACAAACAACCCTAACCCACTAACAACAAACAACCCTAACATCCTAACAACAAACAACACTAACACCCTCACAACAAACAACACTAACACCCTAACAACAAAAACCACTAAAACCCAACAAGAAAAAACCCTAAACCCCTAATAACAAACACTATCCCCCTAACAACAAACAACACTAAACCCCTAACAAGAAACTACCCTAACCCCATAACAACAAACAACACTAACCTCCTAACAACAATCAACACTAAACCCCTAACAAGAAAGTACCCTAACCCCGTAACAACAAACAACACTAACCCGGTAACAACAAACAACCATAACCCCCAAACAACAAACAACCCTAACCCCCTTACAACAAACAGCACTAACCCCCTAACAACAAAGAACCCTAAACCCCTAACATCAAACAACACTAACACCCGAACAACCAACAACCCTAACCCCCTAACAACAAACACTAACCCCCAAACAACAAACAACCCTAACCCCTAAAAACCAAAAACACTAACCCACTAACAACAAACAACCCTAACCCCCTAACAATAACCAATCCTAACCCCAGAACAACCAACAACACTAAACCCCTAACCACAATAAACACTAACACCCTAACAACAAAAACCACTAAACCCCAACAAGAAACAACCCTAAACCCCTAACAACAAACAACACTAACCCCCTAACAACAAACAATCCTAACCAAACAACAAACAACCCTAACCCACTAACAACAAACAACACTAACACCCTAAAAACAAACAACCCTAACCCCCTAACAACAAACAACACTAACACCCTAACAACAAACATCCCTAACCCCCTAACAACAAACAACACTACGCCCTAACAACAAACAACCCTAAACCCCTAACAACAAAGAACACTAACACCTAACAACAAACAACCCTAACCCCCTAACAACAAACACTAACCCCCAAACAACAAACAACACTAACCGCTAAAAACCAAAAACACTAACCCACTAACAACAAACAACCCTAACCCACTAACAACAAACAACCCTAACACCCTAACAACAAACAACACTAACCCCATAATATCAAACAACCCTAAACCCCTAACATCAAACAACACTAACCCCCTAACAACACAAAACACTAACACCCTAACAACAAACAACACTAACACCCTAACAACAAAAACCACTAAACCCCAACAAGAAACAACCCTGAACCCCTAACAATAAACACTAACACCCTAAGAACAAACAACACTAACCCCCTAACAACAATCAACCCTAAACCCCTAACATCAAAGAACACTAACACCCTAACAACAAACCACCCTAACCCCCTAAGAACAAACACTAACAATCAAACAACAAACAATCCTAACCCCTAAAATCCAAAAACACTAACCCACTAACAACAAACAACCCTAACCCACTAACAGCAAACAACCCTAACCCGCTAACAACAAACAACCCTAAACCCCTAACATCAAACAACACTAACCCCCTAACAACACAAAACACTAACACCCTAACAACAAACAACACTAACACCCTAACAACAAAAACCACTAAACCCCAACAAGAAACAACCCTAAACCTCTAACAAAAAACACTAACCCCCTAACAACAAACAACACTAAACCCCTAACAAGAAACTACCCTAACCCCGTAACAACAAACAACACTAACCCAGTAACAACAAACAACCCTAACACCCAAACAACAAACAACCCTAACCCCCTAAAAACAAACAATCCTAACCCCCGAACAACCAACAACACTAACCCCCTAACCACAATAAACACTAACACCCGAACAACAAAAACCACTAAACCCCAACAAGAAAGAACCTTAAACCCCTAACAACAAACAACCCTAAACCCCTAACAACAAACAACACTAACCCCCTAACAACAAACAACCCGAACCAAACAACAAACAACCCTAACCCACTAACAACAAACAACACTAACACCCTAACAACAAACAACCCTAACCCCCTAACAACAAACAACACTAACACCCTAACAACAAACAACCCTAACCTCCTAACAACAAACAACACTAACCCCCTAACAAAAAACAACCCTAAACCCCTAACATCAAAGAACACTAACACCCTAACAACAAAAAACCCAACCCCCTAACAACAAACACTAACCCCCAAACAACAAACAATCTTAACCCCTAAAATCCAAAAACACTAACCCACTAACAACAAACAACCCTAACCCACTAACAACAAAAAACCCTCACACCCCAAAAACAAACAACACTATCCCCCTAACAACAAACAACCCTAAACCCCTAACAACAAACAACACTAACACCCTAACAACAACCAACCCTAACACCCTAACAACAAACAACACTAACACCCTAACAACAAACAACCCTAACCCCCTAACAACAAACAACACTAACCCCCTAACATCAAACAACCCTAAACCCCTAACATCAAAGAACACTAACACCCTAACAACAAACAACCCTAACCCCCTAACAACAAACACTAACATCCAAACAACAAACAACACTAACCCCTAGAAACCAAAAACACTAACCCACTAACAACAAACAACCCTAACCCACTAACAACAAACAACCCTAACACCCTAGCAACAAACAACACTAACCCCATAACATCAAACAACCCTAAACCCCTAACATCAAACAACACTAACCCCCTAACAACACAAAACACTAACACCCTAACAACAAACAACACTAACACCCTAACAACAAAAACCACTAAACCCCAACAAGAAACAACCCTAAACCCCTAACAACAAACACTAACCCCCTAACAACAAACAACACTAAACCCCTAACAAGAAACTACCCTAACCCCGTAACAAAAAACAACACTAATCCCGTAACAACAAACAACCCTAACCCCCAAACAACAAACATCCCTAACCCCCTAAGAACAAACAATCCTAACCCCCGAACAACCAACAACACTAACCCCCAACCACAATAAACACTAACACCCTAACAACAAAAACCACTAAACCCCAACAAGAAACAACCCGAAACCCCTAACAACAAACAACCCTAACCCACTAACAACAAACAACATTAACACCCTAACAACAAACAACCCTAACCCCCTAACAACAAACAACACTAACACCCTAACAACAAACAACCCTAACCTCCTAACAACAAACAACACTAACCCCCTAACAAAAAACAACCCTAAACCCCTAACATCAAAGAACACTAAAACCCTAACAACAAAAAACCCAACCCCCTAACAACAAACACTAACCCCCAAACAACAAACAATCCTAACCCCTAAAATCCAAAAACACTAACCCACTAACAACAAACAACCCTAACCCACTAACAACAAAAAACCCTCACACCCCAAAAACAAACAACACTATCCCCCTAACAACAAACGACCCTAAACCCCTAACATCAAACAACACTAACCCCCTAACAACACAAAACACTAACACCCTAACAACAAACAACAGTAACCCCGTAACGACAAACAACACTGACCCCCTAAAAACAAACAACCCTAAACCCCTAACATCAAACAACACTAACCCCCTAACAACACAAAACACTAACACCCTAACAACAAACAACACTAACACCCTAACAACAAAAACCACTAAACCCCAACAAGAAACAACCCCAAACCCCTAACAACAAACAACACCACTCCCTAACAACAAACAACCCTAACCAAACAACAAAAAACTCTAAACCACTAACAACAAACAACACTAACACCCTAACACCAAACAATCCTAACCCCCTAACAACAAACAACACTAACACCCTAACAACAAACAATCCGAACCCCCTAACAACAAACAACACTAACCCCCAACAACAAACAACCCTAAACCCCTAACATCAAAGAACACTAACACCCTAAGAACAAACAACCCTAACCCCCAACAACAAACACTAACCCCCAAACAACAAACAAACCTAACCCCTAAAAACCAAAAACACTAAACCACTAACAACAAACAACCCTAACATCCTAACAACAAACAACACTAAACCCTCACAACAAACAACACTAACACCCTAACAACAAAAACCACTAAAACCCAACAAGAAAAAACCCTAAACCCCTAATAACAAACACTATCCCCCTAACAACAAACAACACTAAACCCCTAACAAGAAACTACCCTAACCCCATAACAACAAACAACACTAACCTCCTAACAACAAACAACACTAAACCCCTAACAAGAAAGTACCCTAACCCCGTAACAACAAACAACACTAACCCGGTAACAACAAACAACCATAACCCCCAAACAACAAACAACCCTAACCCCCTTACAACAAACAGCACTAACCCCCTAACAACAAAGAACCCTAAACCCCTAACATCAAACAACACTAACACCCGAACAACAAACAACCCTAACCCCCTAACAACAAACACTAACCCCCAAACAACAAACAACCCTAACCCCTAAAAACCAAAAACACTAACCCACTAACAACAAACAACCCTAACCCCCTAACAATAACCAATCCTAACCCCCGAACAACCAACAACACTAACCACCTAACCACAATAAACACTAACACCCTAACAACAAAAACCACTAAACCCCAACAAGAAACAACCCTAAACCCCTAACAACAAACAACACTAACCCCCTAACAACAAACAATCCTAACCAAACAACAAACAACCCTAACCCACTAACAACAAACAACACTAACACCCTAAAAACAAACAACCCTAACCCCCTAACAACAAACAACACTAACACCCTAACAACAAACATCCCTAACCCCCTAACAACAAACAACACTACGCCCTAACAACAAACAACCCTAAACCCCTAACATCAAAGAACACTAACACCTAACAACAAACAACCCTAACCCCCTAACAACAAACACTAACCCCCAAACAACAAACAACACTAACCCCTAAAAACCAAAAACACTAACCCACTAACAACAAACAACCCTAACCCACTAACAACAAACAACCCTAACACCCTAACAACAAACAACACTAACCCCATAATATCAAACAACCCTAAACCCCTAACATCAAACAACACTAACCCCCTAACAACACAAAACACTAACACCCTAACAACAAAAACCACTAAACCCCAACAAGAAACAACCCTGAACCCCTAACAATAAACACTAACACCCTAAGAACAAACAACACTAACCCCCTAACAACAATCAACCCTAAACCCCTAACATCAAAGAACACTAACACCCTAACAACAAACCACCCTAACCCCCTAACAACAAACACTAACAACCAAACAACAAACAATCCTAACCCCTAAAATCCAAAAACACTAACCCACTAACAACAAACAACCCTAACCCACTAACAGCAAACAACCCTAACCCGCTAACAACAAACAACCCTAAACCCCTAACATCAAACAACACTAACCCCCTAACAACACAAAACACTAACACCCTAACAACAAACAACACTAACACCCTAACAACAAAAACCACTAAACCCCAACAAGAAACAACCCTAACCCCCTAACAACAAACAACACTAAACCCCTAACAAGAAACTACCCTAACCCCATAACAACAAACAATCCTAACCCCGTAACAACAAACAACCCTAACCCCTAAACAACAAACAACCATAACCCCCTAACAACAAACAATCCTAACCCCCGAACAACCAACAACACTAACCCCCTAACCACAGCAAACACTAACACCCTAACAACAAAAACCACTAAACCCCAACAAGAAACAACCCTAAACCCCTAACAACAAACAACACTAACCCCCTAACAACAAACAACCCTAACCAAACAACAAAAAACCCTCACCCACTAACAACAAAAACACTAACACCCTAACAACAATCAACCATAACCCCCTAACAACAAACAACACTAACACCCTAACAACAAACAACCCTAACCCCCTAACAACAAACCCTAACCCCCAAACAACAAACAACCCTAACCCCTAAAAACCAAAAACACTAACCCACTAACAACAAACAACCCTAAACCACTAACAACAAACATCCCTAACACCCTAACAACAAACAACACTAACCCCCTAACAACAAACAACCCTAAACCCGTAACATCAAACAACACTAACCCCCTAACAACACAAAACACTAACACCCTAACAACAAACAACACTAACACCCTAACAACAAAAACCACTAAACCCCAACAAGAAACAACCCTAAACCCCTAACAACAAACACTATCCCCCTAACAACAAACAACACTAAACCCCTAACAAGAAACTACCCTAACCCCGTAACAACAAACAACACTAACCCCGTAACAACAAACAATCCTAACCCCCAAACAACAAACAACCCTAAACCCCAAACAACAAACAACTCTAACCCCCTAACAACCAACAACACTAACCCCCTAACCACAATAAACACTAACACCCTAACAACAAAAACCACTAAACCCCAACAAGAAACAACCCTAAACCCCTAACAACAAACAACACTAACCCCCTAACAACAAACAACCCTGACCAAACAACAAAAAACCCTAACCCACTAACAACAAACAACACTAACACCCTAACAACAAACAACCCTAACTCCCTAACAACAAACAACACTAACACCCTAACAACAAACAACCCTATCCACCTAAAAACAAACAACACTAACCCCCTAACAACAAACAACCCTAAACCCCTAACATCAAAGAACACTAACACCCTAACAACAAACAACCCTTACCCCCTAACAACAAACACTAACCCCCAAGCAACAAAAAACCCTAACTCCTAAAAACCAAAAACACTAACCCACTAACAGCAAACAACCCTAACCCACAATCAACAAACAACCCTAACACCCTAACAACAAAAAACACTAACCCCCTAACAACAAACAACCCTAAACCCCTAACATCTAACAACACTAACCCACTAACAACACAAGACACTAACACCCTAACAACAAACAACACTAACACCCTAACAACAAAAACCACTAAACCCCAACAAGAAACAACCCTAAACCCCTAACAACAAACAACACCACTCCCTAACAACAAACAACCCTAACCAAACAGCAAAAAACTCTAACCCACTAACAACAAACAACACTAACACCCTAACAAAAAACAACCCTAACCCACGAACAACAAACAACCCTAAACCACTAACAACAAACAACCCTAACACCCTAACAAGAAACAACACTAACCTCATAACATCAAACAACCCTAAACCCCTAACATCAAACAACACTAACCCACTAACAACACAAAACACTAACACCCTAAGAACAAACAACACTAACACCCTAACAACAAAAACCACGAAATCCCAACAAGAAACAACCCTAAACCCCTAACAAAAAACACTAACCCCCTAACAACAAACAACACTAAACCCCTAACAAGAAACTACTCTAACCCCGTAACAACAAACAACACTAACCCAGTAACAACAAACAACCCTAACACCCAAACAACAAACAAACCTAACCCCCTAAAAACAAACAATCCTAACCCCCGAACAACCAACAACACTAACCCCCTAACCACAATAAACACTAACACCCGAACAACAAAAACCACTAAACCCCAACAAGAAAGAACCTTAAACCCCTAACAACAAACAACCCTAAACCCCTAACAACAAACAACACTAACACCCTAACAACAAACAACCCTAAACCCCTAACAACAAACAACACTAACCCCCTAACAACAAACAACCCTAACCAAACAACAACCAACCCTAACCCACTAACAACAAACAACACTAACACCCTAACAACAAACAACCCTAACCCCCTAACAACAAACAACACCAACACCCTAACAACAAACAACCCTAACCTCCTAACAACAAACAACACTAACCCCCTAACAAAAAACAACCCTAAACCCCTAACATCAAAGAACACTAACACCCTAACAACAAAAATCCCTAACCCCCTAACAACAAACACTAACCCCCAAACAACAAACAATCCTAACCCCTAAAATCCAAAAACACTAACCCACTAACAACAAACAACCCTAACCCTCTAACAACAAAAAACCCTCACACCCCAAAAACAAACAACACTATCCCCCTAACAACAAACATCCCTAAACCCCTAACATCAAACAACACTAACCCCCTAACAACACAAAACACTAACACACTGACAACAAACAACAGTAACCCCGTAACGACAAACAACACTAACCCCCTAAAAACAAACAACCCTAAACCCCTAACATCAAACAACACTAACCCCCTAACAACACAAAACACTAACACCCTAACAACAAACAACACTAACACCCTAACAACAAAAACCACTAAAACCCAACAAGAAACAACCCTAAACCCCTAACAAAAAACCCTAACCCCTAACAACAAACAACACTAAACCCCTAACAAGAAACTACCCTAACCCCGTAACAACAAACAACACTAACGCGGTAACAACAAACAACACTAACCTCCAAACAACAAACAACACTAACCCCCTAACAACAAACAACCCTAACCCCCTAACAACAAACAATCCTAACCCCCGAACAACCAACAACACTAACCCCCTAACCACAATAAACACTAACACCCGAACAACAAAAACCACTAAACTCCAACAAGAAACAACCCTAAACCCCTAACAACAAACAACACTAACCCCCTAACAACAAGCAACCCTAACCAAACAACAAACAAACCTAACCCACTGACAACAAACAACACTAACACCCTAACAACAAACAACCCTGAACCCCGAACAACAAGCAACACTAACACCCTAACAAAAAGCAACCCTAACCCCCTAACAACAAACAACACTAACCCCCTAACAACAAACAACCCTAACCAAACAACAAACAACCCTAACCCACTGACAACAAACAACACTAACACCCTAACAACAAACAACCCTAACCCCCTAACAACAAACAACCCTAACACCCGAACAACAAACAACACTAACCCCATAACACCAAACAACCCTAAACCCCTAACATCAAACAACACTAACCCCCTAACAACACAAAACACTAACACCCTAACAACAAACAACACTAACACCCTAACAACAAAAACCAATAAACCCCAACAAGAAACAACCCTGAACCCCTATCAATAAACACTAACCCCCTAACAACAAACAACACTAAACCCCTAACAAGAAACTACCCTAACCCCGTAACAACAAACAACACTAACCCCGTAACAACAAACAACCCTAACCCCCAAACAACAAACAACCCTAACCCCCTAACAACAAACAATCCTAACCCCCGAACAACCAACAACACTAACCCCCTAACCAAAATAAACACTAACACCCTAACAACAAAAACCACTAAACCCCAACAAGAAACAACCCTAAACCCCTAACAACAAACAACACTAACCCCCTAACAACAAACAACCCTAACCAAACAACAAACAACCCTAACCCACTAACAACAAACAACACTAACACCCTAAGAACAAACAACCCTAACCCCCTAACAACAAACAACACTAACACCCTAACAACAAACAACCCTTACCCCCTAACAACAAACAACACTAACCCCCTAACAACAAACAACACTAAACCCCTAACAAGAAACTAACCTAACCCCGTAACAACAAACAACACTAACCCCGTAACAACAAACAACCCTAACCCCCTAACAACAAACAACCCTAACCCCCTAAGAACAAACAACCCTAAACCCCTAACATCAAAGAACAGTAACACCCTATCAACAAACAAAACTAACACCCTAACAACAAACACTAACCCCCAAGCAACAAACAACCCTAACTCCTAAAAACCAAAAACACTAACCCACTAACAACAAACAACCATAACCAAAATCAACAAACAACCCTAACACCCTAACAACAAAAAACACTAACCCCCTAACAACAAACAACCCTAAACCCCTAACATCAAACAACACTAACCCCCTAACAACACAAAACACTAATACCCTAACAACAAACAACACTAACACCCTAACAACAAAAACCACTAAACACCAACAAGAAACAACCCCAAACCCCTAACAACAAACAACACCACTCCCTAACAACAAACAACCCTAACCAAACAACAAAACACTCTAACCCACTAACAACAAACAACACTAACACCCTAACAACAAACAATCCTAACCCCCTAACAACAAACAACACTAACACCCTAACAACAAACAACCCTAACCCCCTAACAACAAACAACACTAACCCCCAACAACAAACAACCCTAAACCCCTAACATCAAAGAACACTAACACCCTAAGAACAAACAACCCTAACCCCCAACAACAAACACTAACCCCCAAACAACAAACAAACCTAACCCCTAAAAACCAAAAACACTAAACCACTAACAACAAACAACCCTAACCCACTAACAACAAACAACCCTAACATCCTAACAACAAACAACACTAACACCCTCACAACAAACAACACTAACACCCTAACAACAAAAACCACTAAAACCCAACAAGAAAAAACCCTAAACCCCTAATAACAAACACTATCCCCCAACAACAAACAACACTAAACCCCTAACAAGAAACTACCCTAACCCCATAACAACAAACAACACTAACCTCCTAACAACAAACAACACTAAACCCCTAACAAGAAAGTACCCTAACCCCGTAACAACAAACAACACTAACCCGGTAACAACAAACAACCATAACCCCCAAACAACAAACAACCCTAACCCCCTTACAACAAACAGCACTAACTCCCTAACAACAAAGAACCCTAAACCCCTAACATCAAACAACACTAACACCCGAACAACAAACAACCCTAACCCCCTAACAACAAACACTAACCCCCAAACAACAAACAACCCTAACCCCTAAAAACCAAAAACACTAACCCACTAACACCAAACAACCCTAACCCCCTAACAATAACCAATCCTAACCCCCGAACAACCAACAACACTAACCCCCTAACCACAATAAACACTAACACCCTAACAACAAAAACCACTAAACCCCAACAAGAAACAACCCTAAACCCCTAACAACAAACAACACTAACCCCCTAACAACAAACAATCCTAACCAAACAACAAACAACACTAACCCACTAACAACAAACAACACTAACACCCTAAAAACAAACAACCCTAACCCCCTAACAACAAACAACACTAACACCCTAACAACAAACATCCCTAACCCCTAACAACAAACAACACTACGCCCTAACAACAAACAACCCTAAACCCCTAACATCAAAGAACACTAACACCTAACAACAAACAACCCTAACCCCCTAACAACAAACACTAACCCCCAAACAACAAACAACACTAACCCCTAAAAACCAAAAACACTAACCCACTAACAACAAACAACCCTAACCCACTAACAACAAACAACCCTACAACCCTAACAACAAACAACACTAACCCCATAATATCAAACAACCCTAAACCCCTAACATCAAACAACACTAACCCCCTAACAACACAAAACACTAACACCCTAACAACAAACAACACTAACACCCTAACAACAAAAACCACTAAACCCCAACAAGAAACAACCCTGAACCCCTAACAATAAACACTAACACCCTAAGAACAAACAACACTAACCCCCTAACAGCAATCAACCCTAAACCCCTAACATCAAAGAACACTAACACCCTAACAACAAACCACCCTAACCCCCTAACAACAAACACTAACAACCAAACAACAAACAATCCTAACCCCTAAAATCCAAAAACACTAACCCACTAACAACAAACAACCCTAACCCACTAACAGCAAACAACCCTAACCCGCTAACAACAAACAACCCTAAACCCCTAACATCAAACAACACTAACCCCCTATCAACAAAAAACACTAACACCCTAACAACAAACAACACTAACACCCTAACAACAAAAACCACTAAACCCCAACAAGAAACAACCCTAACCCCCTAACAACAAACAACACTAAACCCCTAACAAGAAACTACCCTAACCCCATAACAACAAACAATCCTAACCCCGTAACAACAAACAACCCTAACCCCTAAACAACAAACAACCATAACCCCCTAACAACAAACAATCCTAACCCCCGAACAACCAACAACACTAACCCCCTAACCACAGCAAACACTAACACCCTAACAACAAAAACCACTAAACCCCAACAAGAAACAACCCTAAACCCCTAACAACAAACAACACTAACCCCCTAACAACAAACAACCCTAACCAAACAACAAAAAACCCTCACCCACTAACAACAAAAAACACTAACACCCTAACAACAAACAACCATAACCCCCTAACAACAAACAACACTAACACCCTAACAACAAACAACCCTAACCCCCTAACAACAAACCCTAACCCCCAAACAACAAACAACCCTAACCCCTAAAAACCAAAAACACTAACCCACTAACAACAAACAACCCTAAACCACTAACAACAAACAACCCTAACACCCTAACAACAAACAACACTAACCCCCTAACAACAAACAACCCTAAACCCCTAACATCAAACAACACTAACCCCCTAACAACACAAAACACTAACACCCTAACAACAAACAACACTAACACCCTAACAACAAAAACCACTAAACCCCAACAAGAAACAACCCTAAACCCCTAACAACAAACACTAACCCCCTAACAACAAAGAACACTAAACCCCTAACAAGAAACTACCCTAACCCCGTAACAGCAAACAACACTAACCCCGTAACAACAAACAATCCTAACCCCCAAACAACAAACAACCCTAAACCCCAAAAAAAAAACAACTCTAACCCCCTAACAACCAACAACACTAACCCCCTAACCACAATAAACACTAACACCCTAACAACAAAAACCACTAAACCCCAACAAGAAACAACCCTAAACCCCTAACAACAAACAACACTAACCCCCTAACAACAAACAACCCTGACCAAACAACAAAAAACCCTAACCCACTAACAACAAACAACACTAACACCCTAACAACAAACAACCCTATCCACCTAAAAACAAACAACACTAACCCCCTAACAACAAACAACCCTAAACCCCTAACATCAAAGAACACTAACACCCTAACAACAAACAACCCTAACCCCCTAAAAACAAACACTAACCCCCAAGCAACAAAAAACCCTAACTCCTAAAAACCAAAAACACTAACCCACTAACAGCAAACAACCCTAACCCACAATCAACAAACAACCCTAACACCGTAACAACAAAAAACACTAACCCCCTAACAACAAACAACCCTAAACCCCTAACATCTAACAACACTAACCCACTAACAACACAAGACACTAACACCCTAACAACAAACAACACTAACACCCTAACAACAAAAACCACTAAACCCCAACAAGAAACAACCCTAAACCCCTAACAACAAACAACACCACTCCCTAACAACAAACAACCCTAACCAAACAGCAAAAAACTCTAACCCACTAACAACAAACAACACTAACACCCTAACAAAAAACAACCCTAACCCACGAACAACAAACAACCCTAAACCACTAACAACAAACAACCCTAACACCCTAACAAGAAACAACACTAACCTCATAACATCAAACAACCCTAAACCCCTAACATCAAACAACACTAACCCACTAACAACACAAAACACTAACACCCTAAGAACAAACAACACTAACACCCTAACAACAAAAACCACTAAACCCCAACAAGAAACAACCCTAAACCCCTAACAAAAAACACTAACCCCCTAACAACAAACAACACTAAACCCCTAACAAGAAACTACCCTAACCCCGTAACAACAAACAACACTAACCCAGTAACAACAAACAACCCTAACACCCAAACAACAAACAACCCTAACCCCCTAAAAACAAACAATCCTAACCCCCGAACAACCAACAACACTAACCCCCTAACCACAATAAACACTAACACCCGAACAACAAAAACCACTAAACCCCAACAAGAAAGAACCTTAAACCCCTAACAACAAACAACCCTAAACCCCTAACAACAAACAACACTAACACCCTAACAACAAACAACCCTAACACCCTAACAACAAACAACACTAACACCCTAACAACAAACAACCCTAACCCCCTAACAACAAACAACACTAACCCCCTGACATCAAACAACCCTAAACCCCTAACATCAAAGAACACTAACACCCTGACAACAAACAACCCTAAACCCCTAACAACAAACACTAACACCCAAACAACAAACAACACTAACCCCTAGAAACCAAAAACACTAACCCACTAACAACAAACAACCCTAACCCACTAACAACAAACAACCCTAACACCCTAGCAACAAACAACACTAACCCCATAACATCAAACAACCCTAAACCCCTAACATCAAACAACACTAACCCCCTAACAACACAAAACACTAACACCCTAACAACAAACAACACTAACACCCTAACAACAAAAACCACTAAACCCCAACAAGAAACAACCCTAAACCCCTAACAACAAACACTAACCCCCTAACAACAAACAACACTAAACCCCTAACAAGAAACTACCCTAACCCCGTAACAAAAAACAACACTAATCCCGTAACAACAAACAACCCTAACCCCCAAACAACAAACATCCCTAACCCCCTAAGAACAAACAATCCTAACCCCTGAACAACCAACAACACTAACCCCCTAACCACAATAAACACTAACACCCTAACAACAAAAACCACTAAACCCCAACAAGAAACAACCCGAAACCCCTAACAACAAAAAACACTAAACCCCTAACAACAAACAACCCTAACCAAACAACAAACAACCCTAACCCACTAACAACAAACAACACTAACACCCTAACAACAAACAACCCTAACCCCCTAACAACAAACAACACTAACACCCTAACAACAAACAACCCTAACCTCCTAACAACAAACAACACTAACCCCCTAACAAAAAACAACCCTAAACCCCTAACATCAAAGAACACTAACACCCTAACAACAAAAAACCCTAACCCCCTAACAACAAACACTAACCCCCAAACAACAAACAATCCTAACCCCTAAAATCCAAAAACACTAACCCACTAACAACAAACAACCCTAACCCACTAACAACAAAAAACCCTCACACCCCAAAACCAAACAACACTATCCCCCTAACAACAAACAACCCTAAACCCCTAACATCAAACAACACTAACCCCCTAACAACACAAAACACTAACACCCTAACAACAAACAACAGTAACCCCGTAACGACAAACAACACTAACCCCCTAAAAACAAACAACCCTAAACCCCTAACATCAAACAACACTAACCCCCTAACAACACAAAACACTAACACCCTAACAACAAAAACCACTAAACCCCAACAAGAAACAACCCTAAACCCCTAACAAAAAACCCTAACCCCCTAACAACAAACAACACTAAACCCCTAAGAAACTACCCTAACCCCGTAACAACAAACAACACTAACGCGGTAACAACAAACAACTCTAACCCCCAAACAACAAACAACACTAACCCCCTAACAACAAACAACCCTAACCCCCTAACAACAAACAATCCTAACCCCCGAACAACCAACAACACTAACCCCCTAACCACAATAAACACTAACACCCGAACAACAAAAACCACTAAACTCCAACAAGAAACAAACCTAAACCCCTAACAACAAACAACACTAACCCCCTAACAACAAGCAACCCTAACCAAACAACAAACAAACCTAACCCACTGACAACAAACAACACTAAGACCCTAACAACAAACAACCCTAAACCCCTAACAAAAAACAACACTAACACCCTAACAAAAAGCAACACTAACCCCCTAACAACAAACAACACTAACCCCCTAACAACAAACAACCCTAACCAAACAACAAACAACCCTAACCCACTAACAACAAACAACACTAACACCCTAACAACAAACAACCCTAACCCCCTAACAACAAACAACCCTAACACCCTAACAACAAACAACACTAACCCCATAACACCAAACAACCCTAAACCCCTAACATCAAACAACACTAACCCCCTAACAACACAAAACACTAACACCCTAACAACAAACAACACTAACACCCTAACAACAAAAACCAATAAACCCCAACAAGAAACAACCCTGAACCCCTATCAATAAACACTAACCCCCTAACAACAAACAACACTAAACCCCTAACAAGAAACTACCCTAACCCCGTAACAACAAACAACACTAATCCCGTAACAACAAACAACCCTAACCCCCAAACAACAAACAACCCTAACCCCCTAACAACAAACAATCCTAACCCCCGAACAACCAACAACACTAACCCCCTAACCAAAATAAACACTAACACCCTAACAACAAAAACCACTAAACCCCAACAAGAAACAACCCTAAACCCCTAACAACAAACAACACTAACCCCCTAACAACAAACAACCCTAACCAAACAACAAACAACCCTAACCCACTAACAACAAACAACACTAACACCCTAAGAACAAACAACCCTAACCCCCTAACAACAAACAACACTAACACCCTAACAACAAACAACCCTAACCCCCTAACAACAAACAACACTAACCCCCTAACAACAAACAACACTAAACCCCTAACAAGAAACTAACCTAACCCCGTAACAACAAACAACACTAACCCCCTAACAACAAACAACCCTAACCCCCTAAGAACAAACAACCCTAAACCCCTAACATCAAAGAACAGTAACACCCTATCAACAAACAAAACTAACCCCCTAACAACAAACACTAACCCCCAAGCAACAAACAACCCTAACTCCTAAAAACCAAAAACACTAACCCACTAACAACAAACAACCATAACCAAAATCAACAAACAACACTAACACCCTAACAACAAAAAACACTAACCCCCTAACAACAAACAACCCTAAAACCCTAACATCAAACAACACTAACCCCCTAACAACACAAAACACTAATACCCTAACAACAAACAACACTAACACCCTAACAACAAACAATCCTAACCCCCTAACAACAAACAACACTAACACCCTAACAACAAACAACCCTAACCCCCTAACAACAAACAAAACTAACCCCCAACAACAAACAACCCTAAACCCCTAACATCAAAGAACACTAACACCCTAAGAACAAACAACCCTAACCCCCAACAACAAACACTAACCCCCAAACAACAAACAAACCAAACCCCTAAAAACCAAAAACACTAAACCACTAACAACAAACAACCCTAACCCACTAACAACAAACAACCCTAACATCCTAACAACAAACAACACTAACACCCTCACAACAAACAACACTAACACCCTAACAACAAAAACCACTAAAACCCAACAAGAAAAAACCCTAAACCCCTAATAACAAACACTATCCCCCTAACAACAAACAACACTAAACCCCTAACAAGAAACTACCCTAACCCCATAACAACAAACAACACTAACCTCCTAACAACAAACAACACTAAACCCCTAACAAGAAAGTACCCTAACCCCGTAACAACAAACAACACTAACCCGGTAACAACAAACAACCATAACCCCCAAACAACAAACAACCCTAACCCCCTTACAACAAACAGCACTAACCCCCTAACAACAAAGAACCCTAAACCCCTAACATCAAACAACACTAACACCCGAACAACAAACAACCCTAACCCCCTAACAACAAACACTAACCCCCAAACAACAAACAACCCTAACCCCTAAAAACCAAAAACACTAACCCACTAACAACAAACAACCCTAACCCCCTAACAATAACCAATCCTAACCCCCGAACAACCAACAACACTAACCCCCTAACCACAATAAACACTAACACCCTAACAACAAAAACCACTAAACCCCAACAAGAAACAACCCTAAACCCCTAACAACAAACAACACTAACCCCCTAACAACAAACAATCCTAACCAAACAACAAACAACCCTAACCCACTAACAACAAACAACACTAACACCCTAAAAACAAACAACCCTAACCCCCTAACAACAAACAACACTAACACCCTAACAACAAACATCCCTAACCCCCTAACAACAAACAACACTACGCCCTAACAACAAACAACCCTAAACCCCTAACATCAAAGAACACTAACACCTAACAACAAACAACCCTAACCCCCTAACAACAAACACTAACCCCCAAACAACAAACAACACTAACCCCTAAAAACCAAAAACACTAACCCACTAACAACAAACAACCCTAACCCACTAAGAACAAACAACCCTAACACCCTAACAACAAACAACACTAACCCCATAATATCAAACAACCCTAAACCCCTAACATCAAACAACACTAAACCCCTAACAACACAAAACACTAACACCCTAACAACAAACAACACTAACACCCTAACAACAAAAACAACTAAACCCCAATAAGAAACAACCCTGAACCCCTAACAATAAACACTAACACCCTAAGAACAAACAACACTAACCCCCTAACAACAATCAACCCTAAACCCCTAACATCAAAGAACACTAACACCCTAACAACAAACCACCCTAACCCCCTAACAACAAACACTAACAACCAAACAACAAACAATCCTAACCCCTAAAATCCAAAAACACTAACCCACTAACAACAAACAACCCTAACCCACGAACAGCAAACAACCCTAACCCGTTAACAACAAACAACCCTAAACCCCTAACATCAAACAACACTAACCCCCTAACAACACAAAACACTAACACCCTAACAACAAACAACACTAACACCCTAACAACAAAAACCACTAAACCCCAACAAGAAACAACCCTAACCCCCTAACAACAAACAACACTAAACCCCTAACAAGAAACTACCCTAACCCCATAACAACAAACAATCCTAACCCCGTAACAACAAACAACCCTAACCCCTGAACAACAAACAACCATAACCCCCTAACAACAAACAATCCTAACCCCCGAACAACCAACAACACTAACCCCCTAACCACAGCAAACACTAACACCCTAACAACAAAAACCACTAAACCCCAACAAGAAACAACCCTAAACCCCTAACAACAAACAACACTAACCCCCTAACAACGAACAACCCTAACCAAACAACAAAAAACCCTCACCCACTAACAACAAAAAACACTAACACCCTAACAACAAACAACCATAACCCCCTAACAACAAACAACACTAACACCCTAACAACAAACAACCCTAACCCCCTAACAACAAACCCTAACCCCCAAACAACAAACAACCCTAACCCCTAAAAACCAAAAACACTAACCCACTAACAACAAACAACCCTAAACCACTAACAACAAACAACCCTAACACCCTAACAACAAACAACACTGACACCCTAACAACAAACAACCCTAACCCCCTAACAACAAACAACACTAACCCCCTAACATCAAACAACCCTAAACCCCTAACATCAAAGAACACTAACACCCTAACAACAAACAACCCTATACCCCTAACAACAAACACTAACACCCAAACAACAAACAACACTAACCCCCTAACATCAAACAACCCTAAACCCCTAACATCAAAGAACACTAACACCCTAACAACAAACAACCCTAAACCCCTAACAACAAACACTAACACCCAAACAACAAACAACACTAACCCCTAGAAACCAATAACACTAACCCACTAACAACAAACAACCCTAACCCACTAACAACAAACAACCCTAACACCCTAGCAACAAACAACACTAACCCCATAACATCAAACAACCCTAAACCCCTAACATCAAACAACACTAACCTCCTAACAACACAAAACACTAACACCCTAAGAAGAAACAACACTAACACCCTAACAACAAAAACCACTAAACCCCAACAAGAAACAACCCTAAACCCCTAACAACAAACACTAACCCCCTAACAACAAACAACACTAAACCCCTAACAAGAAACTACCCTAACCCCGTAACAAAAAACAACACTAATCCCGTAACAACAAACAACCCTAACCCCCAAACAACAAACATCCCTAACCCCCTAAGAACAAACAATCCTAACCCCTGAACAACCAACAACACTAACCCCCTAACCACAATAAACACTAACACCCTAACAACAAAAACCACTAAACCCCAACAAGAAACAACCCGAAACCCCTAACAACAAAAAACACTAACCCCCTAACAACAAACAACCCTAACCAAACAACAAACAACCCTAACCCACTAACAACAAACAACACTAACACCCTAACAACAAACAACCCTAACCCCCTAACAACAAACAACACTAACACCCTAACAACAAACAACCCTAACCTCCTAACAACAAACAACACTAACCCCCTAACAAAAAACAACCCTAAACCCCTAACATCAAAGAACACTAACACCCTAACAACAAAAAACCCTAACCCCCTAACAACAAACACTAACCCCCAAACAACAAACAATCCTAACCCCTAAAATCCAAAAACTCTAACCCACTAACAACAAACAACCCTAACCCACTAACAACAAAAAACCCTCACACCCCAAAAACAAACAACACTATCCCCCTAACAACAAACAACCCTAAACCCCTAACATCAAACAACACTAACCCCCTAACAACACAAAACACTAACACCCTAACAACAAACAACAGTAACCCCGTAACGACAAACAACACTAACCCCCTAAAAACAAACAACCCTAAACCCCTAACATCAAACAACACTAACCCCCTAACAACACAAAACACTAACACCGTAACAACAAACAACACTAACACCCTAACAACAAAAACCACTAAACCCCAACAAGAAACAACCCTAAACCCCTAACAAAAAACCCTAACCCCCTAACAACAAACAACACTAAACCCCTAACAAGAAACTACCCTAACCCCGTAACAACAAACAACACTAACGCGGTAACAACAAACAACTCTAACCCCCAAACAACAAACAACACTAACCCCCTAACAAGAAACAACCCTAACCCCCTAACAACAAACAATCCTAACCCCCGAACAACCAACAACACTAACCCCCTAACCACAATAAACACTAACACCCGAACAACAAAAACCACTAAACTCCAACAAGAAACAACCCTAAACCCCTAACAACAAACAACACTAACCCCCTAACAACAAGCAACCCTAACCAAACAACAAACAAACCTAACCCACTGACAACAAACAACACTAACACCCTAACAACAAACAACCCTAAATCCCTAACAACAAACAACACTAACACCCTAACAAAAAGCAACCCTAACCCCCTAACAACAAACAACACTAACCCCCTAACAACAAACAACCCTAACCAAACAACAAACAACCCTAACCCACTAACAACAAACAACACTAACACCCTAACAACAAACAAGCCTAACCCCCTAACAACAAACAACCCTAACACCCTAACAACAAACAACACTAACCCCATAACACCAAACAACCCTAAACCCCTAACATCAAACAACACTAACCCCCTAACAACACAAAACACTAACACCCTAACAACAAACAACACTAACACCCTAACAACAAAAACCAATAAACCCCAACAAGAAACAACCCTGAACCCCTATCAATAAACACTAACCCCCTAACAACAAACAACACTAAACCCCTAACAAGAAACTACCCTAACCCCGTAACAACAAACAACACTAACCCCGTAACAACAAACAACCCTAACCCGCAAACAACAAACAACCCTAACCCCCTAACAACAAACAATCCTAACCCCCGAACAACCAACAACACTAACCCCCTCACCAAAATAAACACTAACACCCTAACAACAAAAACCACTAAACCCCAACAAGAAACAACCCTAAACCTCTAACAACAAACAACACTAACCCCCTAACAACAAACAACCCTAACCAAACAACAAACAACCCTAACCCACTAACAACAAACAACACTAACACCCTAAGAACAAACAACCCTAACCCCCTAACAACAAACAACACTAACACCCTAACAACAAACAACCCTAACCCCCTAACAACAAACAACACTAACCCCCTAACAACAAACAACACTAAACCCCTAACAAGAAACTAACCTAACCCCGTAACAACAAACAACACTAACCCCGTAACAACAAACAACCCTAACCCCCTAACAACAAACAACCCTAACCCCCTAAGAACAAACAACCCTAAACCCCTAACATCAAAGAACAGTAACACCCTATCAACAAACAAAACTAACCCCCTAACAACAAACACTAACCCCCAAGCAACAAACAACCCTAACTCCTAAAAACCAAAAACACTAACCCACTAACAACAAACAACCATAACCAAAATCAACAAACAACCCTAACACCCTAACAAGAAAAAACACTAACCCCCTAACAACAAACAACCCTAAACCCCTAACATCAAACAACACTAACCCCCTAACAACACAAAACACTAATACCCAAACAACAAACAACACTAACACCCTAACAACAAAAACCACTAAACCCCAACAAGAAACAACCCTAACCCCCTAACAACAAACAACACTAAACCCCTAACAAGAAACTACCCTAACCCCATAACAACAAACAATCCTAACCCCGTAACAACAAACAACCCTAACTCCTAAACAACAAACAACCATAACCCCCTAACAACAAACAATCCTAACCCCCGAACAACCAACAACACTAACCCCCTAACCACAGCAAACACTAACACCCTAACAACAAAAACCACTAAACCCCAACAAGAAACAACCCTAAACCCCTAACAACAAACAACACTAACCCCCTAACAACAAACAACCCTAACCAAACAACAAAAAACCCTCACCCACTAACAACAAAAAACACTAACACCCTAACAACAAACAACCATAACCCCCTAACAACAAACAACACTAACACCCTAACAACAAACAACCCTAACCCCCTAACAACAAACCCTAACCCCCAAACAACAAACAACCCTAACCCCTAAAAACCAAAAACACTAACCCACTAACAACAAACAACCCTAAACCACTAACAACAAACAACACTAAACCCCTAACAACAAACAACCCTAAACCCCTAACATCAAACAACACTAACCCCCTAACAACACAAAACACTAACACCCTAACAACAAACAACACTAACACCCTAACAACAAAAACCACTAAACCCCAACAAGAAACAACCCTAAAACCCTAACAACAAACACTAACCCCCTAACAACAAACAACACTAAACCCCTAACAAGAAACTACCCTAACCCCGTAACAACAAACAACACTAACCCCGTAACAACAAACAATCCTAACCCCCAAACAACAAACAACCCTAAACCCCAAACAACAAACAACTCTAACCCCCTAACAACCAACAACACTAATCCCCTAACCACAATAAACACTAACACCCTAACAACAAAAACCACTAAACCCCAACAAGAAACAACCCTAAACCCCTAACAACAAACAACACTAACCCCCTAACAACAAACAACCCTGACCAAACAACAAAAAACCCTAACCCACTAACAACAAACAACACTAACACCCTAACAACAAACAACCCTAACTCCCTAACAACAAACAACACTAACACCCTAACAACAAACAACCCTATCCACCTAAAAACAAACAACACTAACCCCCTAACAACAAACAACCCTAAACCCCTAACATCAAAGAACACTAACACCCTAACAACAAACAACCCTTACCCCCTAACAACAAACACTAACCCCCAAGCAACAAAAAACCCTAACTCCTAAAAACCAAAAACACTAACCCACTAACAGCAAACAACCCTAACCCACAATCAACAAACAACCCTAACACCCTAACAACAAAAAACACTAACCCCCTAACAACAAACAACCCTAAACCCCTAACATCTAACAACACTAACCCACTAACAACACAAGACACTAACACCCTAACAACAAACAACACTAACACCCTAACAACAAAAACCACTAAACCCCAACAAGAAACAACCCTAAACCCCTAACAACAAACAACACCACTCCCTAACAACAAACAACCCTAACCAAACAGCAAAAAACTCTAACCCACTAACAACAAACAACACTAACACCCTAACAAAAAACAACCCTAACCCACGAACAACAAACAACCCTAAACCACTAACAACAAACAACCCTAACACCCTAACAAGAAACAACACTAACCTCATAACATCAAACAACCCTAAACCCCTAACATCAAACAACACTAACCCACTAACAACACAAAACACTAACACCCTAAGAACAAACAACACTAACACCCCAACAACAAAAACCACTAAACCCCAACAAGAAACAACCCTAAACCTCTAAAAAAAAACACTAACCCCCTAACAACAAACAACACTAAACCCCTAACAAGAAACTACCCTAACCCCGTAACAACAAACAACACTAACCCAGTAACAACAAACAACCCTAACACCCTAACAACAAACAACACTAACACCCTAACAACAAACAACCCTAACCCCCTAACAACAAACCCTAACCCCCAAACAACAAACAACCCTAACCCCTAAAAACCAAAAACACTAACCCACTAACAACAAACAACCCTAAACCACTAACAACAAACAACCCTAACACCCTAACAACAAACAACACTAACACCCTAACAACAAACAACCCTAACCCCCTAACAACAAACAACACTAACCCCCTAACATCAAACAACCCTAAACCCCTAACATCAAAGAACACTAACACCCTAACAACAAACAACCCTAAACCCCTAACAACAAACACTAACACCCAAACAACAAACAACACTAACCCCCTAACATCAAACAACCCTAAACCCCTAACATCAAAGAACACTAACACCCTAACAACAAACAACCCTAAACCCCTAACAACAAACACTAACACCCAAACAACAAACAACACTAACCCCTAGAAACCAATAACACTAACCCACTAAAAACAAACAACCCTAACCCACTAACAACAAACAACCCTAACACCCTAGCAACAAACAACACTAACCCCATAACATCAAACAACCCTAAACCCCTAACATCAAACAACACTAACCCCCTAACAACACAAAACACTAACACCCTAACAACAAACAACACTAACACCCTAACAACAAAAACCACTAAACCCCAACAAGAAACAACCCTAAACCCCTAACAACAAACACTAACCCCCTAACAACAAACAACACTAAACCCCTAACAGGAAACTACCCTAACCCCGTAACAAAAAACAACACTAATCCCGTAACAACAAACAACCCTAACCCCCAAACAACAAACATCCCTAACCCCCTAAGAACAAACAATCCTAACCCCTGAACAACCAACAACACTAACCCCCTAACCACAATAAACACTAACACCCTAACAACAAAAACCACTAAACCCCAACAAGAAACAACCCGAAACCCCTAACAACAAAAAACACTAACCCCCTAACAACAAACAACCCTAACCAAACAACAAACAACCCTAACCCACTAACAACAAACAACACTAACACCCTAACAACAAACAACCCTAACCCCCTAACAACAAACAACACTAACACCCTAACAACAAACAACCCTAACCTCCTAACAACAAACAACACTAACCCCCTAACAAAAAACAACCCTAAACCCCTAACATCAAAGAACACTAACACCCTAACAACAAAAAACCCTAACCCCCTAACAACAAACACTAACCCCCAAACAACAAACAATCCTAACCCCTAAAATCCAAAAACACTAACCCACTAACAACAAACAACCCTAACCCACTAACAACAAAAAACCCTCACACCCCAAAAACAAACAACACTATCCCCCTAACAACAAACAACCCTAAACCCCTAACATCAAACAACACTAACCCCCTAACAACACAAAACACTAACACCCTAACAACAAACAACAGTAACCCCGTAACGACAAAGAACACTAACCCCCTAAAAACAAACAACCCTAAACCCCTAACATCAAACAACACTAACCCCCTAACAACACAAAACACTAACACCCTAACAACAAACAACACTAACACCCTAACAACAAAAACCACTAAACCCCAACAAGAAACAACCCTAAACCCCTAACAAAAAACCCTAACCCCCTAACAACAAACAACACTAAACCCCTAACAAGAAACTACCCTAACCCCGTAACAACAAACAACACTAACGCGGTAACAACAAACAACTCTAACCCCCAAACAACAAACAACACTAACCCCCTAACAAGAAACAACCCTAACCCCCTAACAACAAACAATCCTAACCCCCGAACAACCAACAACACTAACCCCCTAACCACAATAAACACTAACACCCGAACAACAAAAACCACTAAACTCCAACAAGAAACAACCCTAAACCCCTAAGAACAAACAACACTAACCCCCTAACAACAAGCAACCCTAACCAAACAACAAACAAACCTAACCCACTGACAACAAACAACACTAACACCCTAACAACAAACAACCCTAAACCCCTAACAACAAACAACACTAACACCCTAACAAAAAGCAACCCTAACCCCCTAACAACAAACAACACTAACCCCCTAACAACAAACAACCCTAACCAAACAACAAACAACCCTAACCCACTAACAACAAACAACACTAACACCCTAACAACAAACAAGCCTAACCCCCTAACAACAAACAACCCTAACACCCTAACAACAAACAACACTAACCCCATAACACCAAACAACCCTAAACCCCTAACATCAAACAACACTAACCCCCTAACAACACAAAACACTAACACCCTAACAACAAACAACACTAACACCCTAACAACAAAAACCAATAAACCCCAACAAGAAACAACCCTGAACCCCTATCAATAAACACTAACCCCCTGACAACAAACAACACTAAACCCCTAACAAGAAACTACCCTAACCCCGTAACAACAAACAACACTAACCCCGTAACAACAAACAACCCTAACCCCCAAACAACAAACAACCCTAACCCCCTAACAACAAACAATCCTAACCCCCGAACAACCAACAACACTAACCCCCTCACCAAAATAAACACTAACACCCTAACAACAAAAACCACTAAACCCCAACAAGAAACAACCCTAAACCTCTAACAACAAACAACACTAACCCCCTAACAACAAACAACCCTAACCAAACAACAAACAACCCTAACCCACTAACAACAAACAACACTAACACCCTAAGAACAAACAACCCTAACCCCCTAACAACAAACAACACTAACACCCTAACAACAAACAACCCTAACCCCCTAACAACAAACAACACTAACCCCCTAACAACACACAACACTAAACCCCTAACAAGAAACTAACCTAACCCCGTAACAACAAACAACACTAACCCCGTAACAACAAACAACCCTAACCCCCTAACAACAAACAACCCTAACCCCCTAAGAACAAACAACCCTAAACCCCTAACATCAAAGAATAGTAACACCCTATCAACAAACAAAACTAACCCCCTAACAACAAACACTAACCCCCAAGCAACAAACAACCCTAACTCCTAAAAACCAAAAATACTAACCCACTAACAACAAACAACCATAACCAAAATCAACAAACAACCCTAACACCCTAACAACAAAAAACACTAACCCCCTAACAACAAACAACCCTAAACCCCTAACATCAAACAACACTAACCCCCTAACAACACAAAACACTAATACACAAACAATAAACAACACTAACACCCTAACAACAAAAACCACTAAACACCAACAAGAAACAACCCCAAACCCCTAACAACAAACAACACCACTCCCTAACAACAAACAACCCTAACCAAACAACAAAAAACTCTAACCCACTAACAACAAACAACACTAACACCCTAACAACAAACAATCCTAACCCCCTAACAACAAACAACACTAACACCCTAACAACAAACAACCCTAACCCCCTAACAACAAACAACACTAACCCCCAACAAGAAACAACCCTAAACCCCTAACATCAAAGAACACTAACACCCTAAGAACAAACAACCCTAACCCCCAACAACAAACACTAACCCCCAAACAACAAACAAACCTAACCACTAAAAACCAAAAACACTAAACCACTAACAAAAAAAACCCTAACCCACTAACAACAAACAACCCTAACATCCTAACAACAAACAACACTAACACCCTCACAACAAACAACACTAACACCCTAACAACAAAAACCACTAAAACCCAACAAGAAAAAACCCTAAACCCCTAATAACAAACACTATCCCCCTAACAACAAACAACACTAAACCCCTAACAAGAAACTACCCTAACCCCATAACAACAAACAACACTAACCTCCTAACAACAAACAACACTAAACCCCTAACAAAAATGTACCCTAACCCCGTAACAACAAACAACACTAACCCGGTAACAACAAACAACCATAACCCCCAAACAACAAACAACCCTAACCCCCTTACAACAAACAGCACTAACCCCCTAACAACAAAGAACCCTAAACCCTTAACATCAAACAACACTAATACCCGAACAACAAACAACCCTAACCCCCTAACAACAAACACTAACCCCCAAACAACAAACAACCCTAACCCCTAAAAACCAAAAACACTAACCCACTAACAACAAACAACCCTAACCCCCTAACAATAACCAATCATAACCCCCGAACAACCAACAACACTAACCCCCTAACCACAATAAACACTAACACCCTAACAACAAAAACCACTAAACCCCAACAAGAAACAACCCTAAACCCCTAACAACAAACAACACTAACCCCCTAACAACAAACAATCCTAACCAAACAACAAACAACCCTAACCCACTAACAACAAACAACACTAACACCCTAAAAACAAACAACCCTAACCCCCTAACAACAAACAACACTAACACCCTAACAACAAACATCCCTAACCCCCTAACAACAAACAACACTACGCCCTAACAACAAAAAACCCTAAACCCCTAACATCAAAGAACACTAACACCTAACAACAAACAACCCTAACCCCCTAACAACAAACACTAACCCCCAAACAACAAACAACACTAACCCCTAAAAACCAAAAACACTAACCCACTAACAACAAACAACCCTATCCCACTAACAACAAACAACCCTAACACCCTAACAACAAACAACACTAACCCCATAATATCAAACAACCCTAAACCCCTAACATCAAACAACACTAACCCCCTAACAACACAAAACACTAACACCCTAACAACAAACAACACTAACACCCTAACAACAAAAACCACTAAACCCCAACAAGAAACAACCCTGAACCCCTAACAACAAACAACACCACTCCCTAACAACAAACAACCCTAACCAAACAGCACTAACAACAAACAACACTAACACCCTAACAAAAAACAACCCTAACCCACGAACAACAAACAACCCTAAACCACTAACAACAAACAACCCTAACACCCTAACAAGAAACAACACTAACCTCATAACATCAAACAACCCTAAACCCCTAACATCAAACAACACTAACCCACTAACAACACAAAACACTAACACCCTAAGAACAAACAACACTAACACCCTAACAACAAAAACCACTAAACCCCAACAAGAAACAACCCTAAACCCCTAACAAAAAACACTAACCCCCTAACAACAAACAACACTAAACCCCTAACAAGAAACTACCCTAACCCCGTAACAACAAACAACACTAACCCAGTAACAACAAACAACCCTAACACCCAAACAACAAACAACCCTAACCCCCTAAAAACAAACAATCCTAACCCCCGAACAACCAACAACACTAACCCCCTAACCACAATAAACACTAACACCCGAACAACAAAAACCACTAAACCCCAACAAGAAAGAACCTTAAACCCCTAACAACAAACAACCCTAAACCCCTAACAACAAACAACACTAACACCCTAACAACAAACAACCCTAACACCCTAACAACAAACAACACTAACACCCTAACAACAAACAACCCTAACCCCCTAACAACAAACAACACTAACCCCCTGACATCAAACAACCCTAAACCCCTAACATCAAAGAACACTAACACCCTAACAACAAACAACCCTAAACCCCTAACAACAAACACTAACACCCAAACAACAAACAACACTAACCCCTAGAAACCAAAAACACTAACCCACTAACAACAAACAACCCTAACCCCCTAACAACAAACACTAACCCCCAAACAACAAACAACCCTAACCCCTAACATCAAAGAACACTAACACCCTAACAACAAACAACATTAACCCCCTAACAACAAACAACACTAACCCCCTAACAACACAAAACACTAACACCCTAACAACAAACAACACTAACACCCTAACAACAAAAACCACTAAACCCCAACAAGAAACAACCCTGAGACCCTAACAATAAACACTAACACCCTAAGAACAAACAACACTAACCCCCTAACAACAATCAACCCTAAACTCCTAACATCAAAGAAGACTAACACCCTAACAACAAACCACCCTAACCCCCTAACAACAAACACTAACAACGAAACAACAAACAATCCTAACCCCTAAAATCCAAAAACACTAACCCACTAACAACAAACAACCCTAACCCACTAACAGCAAACAACCCTAACCCGCTAACAACAAACAACCCTAAACCCCTAACATCAAACAACACTAACCCCCTAACAACACAAAACACTAACACCCTAACAACAAACAACACTAACACCCTAACAACAAAAACCACTAAACCCCAACAAGAAACAAACCTAACCCCCTAACAACAAACAACACTAAACCCCTAACAAGAAACTACCCTAACCCCATAACAACAAACAATTCTAACCCCGTAACAACAAACAACCCTAACCCCTAAACAACAAACAACCATAACCCCCTAACAACAAACAATCCTAACCCCCGAACAACCAACAACACTAACCCCCTAACCACAGCAAACACTAACACCCTAACAACAAAAACCACTAAACCCCAACAAGAAACAACCCTAAACCCCTAACAACAAACAACACTAACCCCCTAACAACAAACAACCCTAACCAAACAACAAAAAACCCTCACCCACTAACAACAAAAAACACTAACACCCTAACAACAAACAACCATAACCCCCTAACAACAAACAACACTAACACCCTAACAACAAACAACCCTAACCCCCTAACAACAAACCCTAACCCCCAAACAACAAACAACCCTAACCCCTAAAAACCAAAAACACTAACCCACTAACAACAAACAACCCTAAACCACTAACAACAAACAACCCTAACACCCTAACAACAAACAACACTAACCCCCTAACAACAAACAACCCTAAACCCCTAACATCAAACAACACTAACCCCCTAACAACACAAAACACTAACACCCTAACAACAAACAACACTAACACCCTAACAACAAAAACCACTAAACCCCAACAAGAAACAACCCTAAACCCCTAACAACAAACACTAACCCCCTAACAACAAACAACACTAAACCCCTAACAAGAAACTACCCTAACCCCGTAACAACAAACAACACTAACCCCGTAACAACAAACAATCCTAACCCCCAAACAACAAACAACCCTAAACCCCAAACAACAAACAACTCTAACCCCCTAACAACCAACAACACTAACCCCCTAACCACAATAAACACTAACACCCTAACAACAAAAACCACTAAACCCCAACAAGAAACAACCCTAAACCCCTAACAACAAACAACACTAACCCCCTAACAACAAGCAACCCTGACCAAACAACAAAAAACCCTAACCCACTAACAACAAACAACACTAACACCCTAACAACAAACAACCCTAACTCCCTAACAACAAACAACACTAACACCCTAACAACAAACAACCCTATCCACCTAAAAACAAACAACACTAACCCCCTAACAACAAACAACCCTAAACCCCTAACATCAAAGAACACTAACACCCTAACAACAAACAACCCTAACCCCCTAACAACAAACACTAACCCCCAAGCAACAAACAACCCTAACTCCTAAAAACCAAAAACACTAACCCACTAACAGCAAAAAACCCTAACCCACAATCAACAAACAACCCTAACCCCCTAACAACAAACAACCCTAAACCCCTAACATCAAACAACACTAACCCCCTAACAACACAAAACACTAATACCCTAACAACAAACAACACTAACACCCTAACAACAAAAACCACTGAACACCAACAAGAAACAACCCCAAACCCCTAACAACAAACAACACCACTCCCTAAAAACAAACAACCCTAACCAAACAACAAAAAACTCTAACCCACTAACAACAAACAACACTAACACCCTAACAACAAACAATCCTAACCCCCTAACAACAAACAACACTAACACCCTAACAACAAACAACCCTAACCCCCTAACAACAAACAACACTAACCCCCAACAACAAACAACCCTAAACCCCTAACATCAACGAACACTAACACCCTAAGAACAAACAACCCTAACCCCCAACAACAAACACTAACCCCCAAACAACAAACAAACCTAACCCCTAAAAACCAAAAACACTAAACCACTAACAACAAACAACCCTAACCCACTAACAACAAACAACCCTAACATCCTAACAACAAACAACACTAACACCCTCACAACAAACAACACTAACACCCTAACAACAAAAACCACTAAAACCCAACAAGAAAAAACCCTAAACCCCAAATAACAAACACTATCCCCCTAACAACAAACAACACTAAACCCCTAACAAGAAACTACCCTAACCCCATAACAACAAACAACACTAACCTCCTAACAACAAACAACACTAAACCCCTAACAAGAAAGTACCCTAACCCCGTAACAACAAACAACACTAACCCGGTAACAACAAACAACCATAACCCCCAAACAACAAACAACCCTAACCCCCTTACAACAAACAGCACTAACCCCCTAACAACAAAGAACCCTAAACCCCTAACATCAAACAACACTAACACCCGAACAACAAACAACCCTAACCCCCTAACAACAAACACTAACCCCCAAACAACAAACAACCCTAACCCCTAAAAACCAAAAACACTAACCCACTAACAACAAACAACCCTAACCCCCTAACAATAACCAATCCTAACCCCCGAACAACCAACAACACTAACCCCCTAACCACAATAAACACTAACACCCTAACAACAAAAACCACTAAACCCCAACAAGAAACCACCCTAAACCCCTAACAACAAACAACACTAACCCTCTAACAACAAACAATCCTAACCAAACAACAAACAACCCTAACCCACTAACAACAAACAACACTAACACCCTAAAAACAAACAACCCTAACCCCCTAACAACAAACAACACTAACACCCTAACAACAAACATCCCTAACCCCCTAACAACAAACAACACTACGCCCTAACAACAAACAACCCTAAACCCCTAACATCAAAGAACACTAACACCTAACAACAAACAACCCTAACCCCCTAACAACAAACACTAACCCCCAAACAAAAAACAACACTAACCCCTAAAAACCAAAAACACTAACCCACTAACAACAAACAACCCTAACCCACTAACAACAAACAACCCTAACACCCTAACAACAAACAACACTAACCCCATAATATCAAACAACCCTAAACCCCTAACATCAAACAACACTAACCCCCTAACAACACAAAACACTAACACCCTAACAAAAAACAACACTAACACCCTAACAACAAAAACCACTAAACCCCAACAAGAAACAACCCTGAACCCCTAACAAGAAACACTAACACCCTGAGAACAAACAACACTAACCCCCTAACAACAATCAACCCTAAACCCCTAACATCAAAGAACACTAACACCCTAACAACAAACCACCCTAACCCCCTAACAACAAACACTAACAACCAAACAACAAACAATCCTAATCCCTAAAATCCAAAAACACTAACCCACTAACAACAAACAACCCTAACCCACTAACAGCAAACAACCCTAACCCGCTAACAACAAACAACCCTAAACCCCTAACATCAAACAACACTAACCCCCTAACAACACAAAACACTAACACCCTAACAACAAACAACACTAACACCCTAACAACAAAAACCACTAAACCCCAACAAGAAACAACCCTAACCCCCTAACAACAAACAACACTAAACCCCTAACAAGAAACTACCCTAACCCCATAACAACAAACAATCCTAACCCCTTAACAACAAACAACCATAACCCCCTAACAACAAACAATCCTAATCCCCGAACAACCAACAACACTAACCCCCTAACCACAGCAAACACTAACACCCTAACAACAAAAACCACTAAACCCCAACAAGAAACAACCCTAAACCCCTAACAACAAACAACACTAAGCCCCTAACAACAAACAACCCTAACCAAACAACAAAAAACCCTCACCCACTAACAACAAAAAACACTAACACCCTAACAACAAACAACCATAACCCCCTAACAACAAACAACACTAACACCCTAACAACAAACAACCCTAACCCCCTAACAACAAACCCTAACCCCCAAACAACAAACAACCCTAACCCCTAAAAACCAAAAACACTAACCCACTAACAACAAACAACCCTAAACCACTAACAACAAACAACCCTAACACCCTAACAACAAACAACACTAACCCCCTAACAACAAACAACCCTAAACCCCTAACATCAAACACTACTAACCCCCTAACAACACAAAACACTAACACCCTAACAACAAACAACACTAACACCCTAACAACAAAAACCACTAAACCCCAACAAGAAACAACCCTAAACCCCTAACAACAAACACTAACCCCCTAACAACAAACAACACTAAACCCCTAACAAGAAACTACCCTAACCCCGTAACAACAAACAACACTAACCCCGTAACAACAAACAATCCTAACCCCCAAACAACAAACAACCCTAAACCCCAAACAACAAACAACTCTAACCCCCTAACAACCAACAACACTAACCCCCTAACCACAATAAACACTAACACCCTAACAACAAAAACCACTAAACCCAAACAAGAAACAACCCTGAACCCCTAACAATAAACACTAACACCCTAAGAACAAACAACACTAACCCCCTAACAACAATCAACCCTAAACCCCTAACATCAAAGAACACTAACACCCTAACAACAAACCACCCTAACCCCCTAACAACAAACACTAACAACCAAACAACAAACAATCCTAACGCCTAAAATCCAAAAACACTAACCCACTAACAACAAACAACCCTAACCCACTAACAGCAAACAACCCTAACCCGCTAACAACAAACAACACCAAACCCCTAACATCAAACAACACTAACCCCCTAACAACACAAAACACTAACACCCTAACAACAAACAACACTAACACCCTAACAACAAAAACCACTAAACCCCAACAAGAAACAACCCTAACCCCCTAACAACAAACAACACTAAACCCCTAACAAGAAACTACCCTAACCCCATAACAACAAACAATCCTAACCCCGTAACAACAAACAACCCTAACCCCTAAACAACAAACAACCATAACCCCCTAACAACAAACAATCCTTATCCCCGAACAACCAACAACACTAACCCCCTAACCACAGCAAACACTAACACCCTAACAACAAAAACCACTAAACCCCAACAAGAAACAACCCTAAACCCCTAACAACAAACAACACTAAGCCCCTAACAACAAACAACCCTAACCAAACAACAAAAAACCCTCACCCACTAACAACAAAAAACACTAACACCCTAACAACAAACAACCATAACCCCCTAACAACAAACAACACTAACACCCTAACAACAAACAACCCTAACCCCCTAACAACAAACCCTAACCCCCAAACAACAAACAACCCTAACCCCTAAAAACCAAAAACACTAACCCACTAACAACAAACAACCCTAAACCACTAACAACAAACAACCCTAACACCCTAACAACAAACAACACTAACCCCCTAACAACAAACAACCCTAAACCCCTAACATCAAACAACAGTAACCCCCTAACAACACAAAACACTAACACCCTAACAACAAACAACACTAACACCCTAACAACAAAAACCACTAAACCCCAACAAGAAACAACCCTAAACCCCTAACAACAAACACTAACCCCCTAACAACAAACACTAAACACCTAACAAGAAACTACCCTAACCCCGTAACAACAAACAACACTAACCCCGTAACAACAAACAATCCTAACCCCCAAACAACAAACAACCCTAAACCCCAAACAACAAACAACTCTAACCCCCTAACAACCAACAACAATAACCCCCTAACCACAATAAACACTAACACCCTAACAACAAAAACCACTAAACCCCAACAAGAAACAACCCTAAACCCCTAACAACAAACAACACTAACCCCCTAACAACAAACAACCCTGACCAAACAACAAAAAACCCTAACCCACTAACAACAAACAACACTAACACCCTAACAACAAACAACCCTAACTCCCTAACAACAAACAACACTAACACCCTAACAACAAACAACCCTATCCACCTAAAAACAAACAACACTAACCCCCTAACAACAAACAACCCTAAACCCCTAACATCAAAGAACACTAACACCCTAACAACAAACAACCCTAACCCCCTAACAACAAACACTAACCCCCAAGCAACAAACAACCCTAACTCCTAAAAACCAAAAACACTAACCCACTAACAGCAAACAACCCTAACCCACAATCAACAAACAACCCTAACACCCTAACAACAAAAAACACTAACCCTCTAACAACAAACAACCCTAAACCCCTAACATCTAACAACACTAACCCACTAACAAAACAAGACACTAACACCCTAACAACAAACAACACTAACACCCTAACAACAAAAACCACTAAACCCCAACAAGAAACAACCCTAAACCCCTAACAACAAACAACACCACTCCCTAACAACAAACAACCCTAACCAAACAGCAAAAAACTCTAACCCACTAACAACAAACAACACTAACACCCTAACAAAAAACAACCCTAACCCACGAACAACAAACAACCCTAAACCACTAACAACAAACAACCCTAACACCCTAACAAGAAACAACACTAACCTCATAACATCAAACAACCCTAAACCCCTAACATCAAACAACACTAACCCACTAACAACACAAAACACTAACACCCTAAGAACAAACAACACTAACACCCTAACAACAAAAACCACTAAACCCCAACAAGAAACAACCCTAAACCCCTAACAAAAAACACTAACCCCCTAACAACAAACAACACTAAACCCCTAACAAGAAACTACCCTAACCCCGTAACAACAAACAACACTAACCCAGTAACAACAAACAACCCTAACACCCAAACAACAAACAACCCTAACCCCCTAAAAACAAACAATCCTAACCCCCGAACAACCAACAACACTAACCCCCTAACCACAATAAACACTAACACCCGAACAACAAAAAACACTAAACCCCAACAAGAAAGAACCCTAAACCCCGAACAACAAACACTAACACCCTAACAAAAAACAACACTAAACCCCTAACAACAAACAACACTAACCCCTAAAATCCAAAAACACTAACCCACTAACAACAAACAACACTAACCCACTAACAGCAAACAACCCTAACACCCTAACAACAAACAACACTAACCCCCTAACAACAAACAACCCTAACCAAACAACAAACAAACCAAACCCACTAACAACAAACAACACTAACAACCTAACAACAAACAACCCTAACCCCCTAACAACAAACAACACTAACACCCTAACAACAACCAACCCTAACCCCCTAAGAACAAACAACACTAACGCCCTAAGAACAAACAACACTAACCCCTAGCAACGAACAATACTAACCCCCAACAACAAAAAACCTAACCCCTTATCAACAAACAACCCTAACCCACTAACAACAAACAACCCTAACCCCCGAACAACCAACAACACTAACCCCCTAACCACAATAAACACTAACACCCTATCAACAAAAACCACTAAACCCCATCAAGAAACAACCATAAAACCCTAACAACAAACAACACTAACCCCCTAACAACAAACAACACTAACCCCCTAACAACAAACAACACTAACCCCCTAACAACAAACAACACTAACACCCTAACAACAAACAAATCTAACCCCCTAACAACAAACAAATCTAACCCCCTAACAACAAACAACCCTAAACCCCTAACATCAAAGAACACTAACACCCTAACAACAAACAACCCTAACCCCCTAACAACAAACACTAACCCCCAAACAACAAACAACCCTAACCCCTAAAAACCAAAAAAACTAACCCACTAACAACAAACAACCCTAACCCACTAACAACAAACAACCCTACCACCCTAACATCAAACAACACTAACCCCCTAACAACACAATATACTAACACCCTAACAACAAACAACACTAACACCCTAACAACAGAAACCACTAAACCCCAACAAGAAACAACCCTAAACCCCTAACAGCAAACACTAACCCCCTAACAACAAACAACACTGAACCCCTAACAAGAAAATACCCTAACCCCGTAACAACAAACAACACTAACCCGTAACAACAAACAACCCTAACCCCCAAACAACAAACAACCCTAAACCCCAAACAACAAACAACCCTAACCCCTTAACAACAAACAAGCCTAACCCCCCGAACAACCAACAACACTAACCCCCTAAACACAATAAACACTAACACCCTAACAACAAAAACCACTAAACCCCAACAAGAAACAACCCTAAACCCCTCACAACAAACAACACTAACCCCCTAACAAAAAACAACCCTAACCAAACAACAAAAAACCCTAACCCACCAACAACAAACAACACTAACACCCTAACAAAAAACAACCCTAACTCCCTAACAACAAACAACACTAACACCCTAACAACAAACAACCCTAACAACCTAACAACAAACAACACTAACCCCCTAACAACAAACAACCCTAAACCCCTAACATCAAACAACACTAACCCCCTAACAACACAAAACACTAACACCCTAACAACAAACAACACTAACACTCTAACAACAAAAACCCCTAAACCCCAACAAGAAACAACCCTAAACCCCTAAGAACAAACAACACTAACCCCTTAACAACAAACAACCCTAACCAAACAACAAAAAACCCTAACCTACTAACAACAAACAACACTAACACCCTAACAACAAACAACCCTAACCCCCTAACAACAAATAACACTAACACCCTAACAACAAACAACCCTAACCCCCTAACAACAAACAACACTAACCCCCTAACAACAAACAACCCTAAACCCCTAACATCAAACAACACTAACCCCCTAACAACACAAAACACTAACACCTGAACAACAAACAACACTAACACCCTAACAACAAAAACTACTAAACCCCAACAAGAAACAACCCTAAACCCCTAACAACAAACACTAACCCCCTAACAACAAACAACACTAAACCCCTAACAAGAAACTACCCTAACCCCGTAACAACAAACAACCCTAACCCCCAAACAACAAACAACCCTAACCCAGTAAAAACAAAGAACACTAACCCCCTAACAACAAACAACCCTAAACTCCTAACATCAAAGAACACTAACACCCTAACAACAAACAAAACTAACCCCCTATCAACAAACACTAACCCCCAAGCAAGAAACAACACTAACTCCTAAAAACCAAAACACGAACCCACTAACAACAAACCACCCTAACCCACAATCAACAAACAACCCTAACACCCTAACAACAAAAAACACTAACCCCCTAACAACAAACAACACTAACACCCTAACATCAAACAACACTAACCCCCTAACAACACAAAACACTAACACCCTAACAACAAACAACACTAACACCCTAACAACAAAAACCACTAAACCGCAACAAGAAACACCCCTAAACCCCTAACAACAAACAACACCTCTCCCTAACAACAAACAACCCTAACCAAACAACAAAAAACTCTAACAAACTAACAACAAACAACACTAACACCCTAACAACAAACAACCCTAACCCCCTAACAACAAACAACACTAACACCCTAACAAAAAACAACCCTAACCCCCTAACAACAAACAACACTAACCCCCTAACAACAAACAACCCTAAAACCCTAACATCAAAGAACACTAACACCCTAACAACAAACAACCCTAACCCCCAACAACAAACACTAACCCCCAAACAACAAACAACCCTAACCGCTAAAAACCAAAAACACTAACCCACTACCAACAAACAACCCTAACATCCTAACAACAAACAACACTAACCCCCTAACAACAAATAACCCTAAACCCCTAACATCAAACAACACTAACCCCCTAACAGCACAAAAGACTAACACCCTAACAACAAACAACACTAACACCCTAACAACAAAAACCACTAAACCCCAACAAGAAACAACCCGAAACCCCTAACAACAAACACTAACCCCCTAACAACAAACAACACTAAACCCCTAACAAGAAACTACCCTAACCCCGTAACAGCAAACAACACTAACCCCGTAACAACAAACAGCCCTAACCCCCAAACAACAAACAACCCTAAGCCCCTAACAACAAACAATCCTAACCCCCGAACAACCAACAACACTAACCCCCTAACCACAATAAAGACTAACACCCTAACAACAAAAACCACTAAACCCCAACAAGAAACAACCCTAAACCCCTAACAACAAACAACACTAACCCCCTAACAACAAACAATCCTAACCAAACAACAAAAAACCCTAACCCAGTAACAACAAACAACACTAACACCCTAAGACCAAACAACCCTAACCCCCTAACAACAAACAACACTAACACCCTAACAACAAACAATCCTAACCCCCTAACAACAAACAACACTAACCCCCTAACAACAAACAACCCTAAACCCCTAACATCTAACAACACTAACCCACTAACAACACAAGACACTAACACCCTAACAACAAACAACACTAACACCCTAACAACAAAAACCACTAAACCCCAACAAGAAACAACCCTAAACCCCTAACAACAAACAACACCACTCCCTAACAACAAACAACCCTAACCAAACAGCAAAAAACTCTAACCCACTAACAACAAACAACACTAACACCCTAACAAAAAACAACCCTAACCCACGAACAACAAACAACCCTAAACCACTAACAACAAACAACCCTAACACCCTAACAAGAAACAACACTAACCTCATAACATCAAACAACCCTAAACCCCTAACATCAAACAACACTAACCCACTAACAACACAAAACACTAACACCCTAAGAACAAACAACACTAACACCCTAACAACAAAAACCACTAAACCCCAACAAGAAACAACCCTAAACCCCTAACAAAAAACACTAACCCCCTAACAACAAACAACACTAAACCCCTAACAAGAAACTACCCTAACCCCGTAACAACAAACAACACTAACCCAGTAACAACAAACAACCCTAACACCCAAACAACAAACAACCCTAACCCCCTAAAAACAAACAATCCTAACCCCCGAACAACCAACAACACTAACCCCCTAACCACAATAAACACTAACACCCGAACAACAAAAAACACTAAACCCCAACAAGAAAGAACCCTAAACCCCGAACAACAAACACTAACACCCTAACAAAAAACAACACTAAACCCCTAACAACAAACAACACTAACCCCTAAAATCCAAAAACACTAACCCACTAACAACAAACAACACTAACCCACTAACAGCAAACAACCCTAACACCCTAACAACAAACAACACTAACCCCCTAACAACAAACAACCCTAACCAAACAACAAACAAACCAAACCCACTAACAACAAACAACACTAACAACCTAACAACAAACAACCCTAACCCCCTAACAACAAACAACACTAACACCCTAACAACAACCAACCCTAACCCCCTAAGAACAAACAACACTAACGCCCTAAGAACAAACAACACTAACCCCTAGCAACGAACAATACTAACCCCCAACAACAAAAAACCTAACCCCTTATCAACAAACAACCCTAACCCACTAACAACAAACAACCCTAACCCCCGAACAACCAACAACACTAACCCCCTAACCACAATAAACACTAACACCCTATCAACAAAAACCACTAAACCCCATCAAGAAACAACCATAAAACCCTAACAACAAACAACACTAACCCCCTAACAACAAACAACACTAACCCCCTAACAACAAACAACACTAACCCCCAAACAACAAACAACCCTAACCGCTAAAAACCAAAAACACTAACCCACTACCAACAAACAACCCTAACATCCTAACAACAAACAACACTAACCCCCTAACAACAAATAACCCTAAACCCCTAACATCAAACAACACTAACCCCCTAACAGCACAAAAGACTAACACCCTAACAACAAACAACACTAACACCCTAACAACAAAAACCACTAAACCCCAACAAGAAACAACCCGAAACCCCTAACAACAAACACTAACCCCCTAACAACAAACAACACTAAACCCCTAACAAGAAACTACCCTAACCCCGTAACAGCAAACAACACTAACCCCGTAACAACAAACAGCCCTAACCCCCAAACAACAAACAACCCTAAGCCCCTAACAACAAACAATCCTAACCCCCGAACAACCAACAACACTAACCCCCTAACCACAATAAAGACTAACACCCTAACAACAAAAACCACTAAACCCCAACAAGAAACAACCCTAAACCCCTAACAACAAACAACACTAACCCCCTAACAACAAACAATCCTAACCAAACAACAAAAAACCCTAACCCAGTAACAACAAACAACACTAACACCCTAAGACCAAACAACCCTAACCCCCTAACAACAAACAACACTAACACCCTAACAACAAACAATCCTAACCCCCTAACAACAAACAACACTAACCCCCTAACAACAAACAACCCTAAACCCCTAACATCTAACAACACTAACCCACTAACAACACAAGACACTAACACCCTAACAACAAACAACACTAACACCCTAACAACAAAAACCACTAAACCCCAACAAGAAACAACCCTAAACCCCTAACAACAAACAACACCACTCCCTAACAACAAACAACCCTAACCAAACAGCAAAAAACTCTAACCCACTAACAACAAACAACACTAACACCCTAACAAAAAACAACCCTAACCCACGAACAACAAACAACCCTAAACCACTAACAACAAACAACCCTAACACTCTAACAAGAAACAACACTAACCTCATAACATCAAACAACCCTAAACCCCTAACATCAAACAACACTAACCCACTAACAACACAAAACACTAACACCCTAAGAACAAACAACACTAACACCCTAACAACAAAAACCACTAAACCCCAACAAGAAACAACCCTAAACCCCTAACAAAAAACACTAACCCCCTAACAACAAACAACACTAAACCCCTAACAAGAAACTACCCTAACCCCGTAACAACAAACAACACTAACCCAGTAACAACAAACAACCCTAACACCCAAACAACAAACAACCCTAACCCCCTAAAAACAAACAATCCTAACCCCCGAACAACCAACAACACTAACCCCCTAACCACAATAAACACTAACACCCGAACAACAAAAAACACTAAACCCCAACAAGAAAGAACCCTTAACCCCGAACAACAAACACTAACACCCTAACAAAAAACAACACTAAACCCCTAACAACAAACAACACTAACCCCTAAAATCCAAAAACACTAACCCACTAACAACAAACAACACTAACCCACTAACAGCAAACAACCCTAACACCCTAACAACAAACAACACTAACCCCCTAACAACAAACAACCCTAACCAAACAACAAACAAACCAAACCCACTAACAACAAACAACACTAACAACCTAACAACAAACAACCCTAACCCCCTAACAACAAACAACACTAACACCCTAACAACAACCAACCCTAACCCCCTAAGAACAAACAACACTAACGCCCTAAGAACAAACAACACTAACCCCTAGCAACGAACAATACTAACCCCCAACAACAAAAAACCTAACCCCTTATCAACAAACAACCCTAACCCACTAACAACAAACAACCCTAACCCCCGAACAACCAACAACACTAACCCCCTAACCACAATAAACACTAACACCCTATCAACAAAAACCACTAAACCCCATCAAGAAACAACCATAAAACCCTAACAACAAACAACACTAACCCCCTAACAACAAACAACACTAACCCCCTAACAACAAACAACACTAACCCCCTAACAACAAACAACACTAACACCCTAACAACAAACAAATCTAACCCCCTAACAACAAACAACTCTAACCCCCTAACAACAAACAACCCTAAACCCCTAACATCAAAGAACACTAACACCCTAACAACAAACAACCCTAACCCCCTAACAACAAACACTAACCCCCAAACAACAAACAACCCTAACCCCTAAAAACCAAAAAAACTAACCCACTAACAACAAACAACCCTAACCCACTAACAACAAACAACCCTACCACCCTAACATCAAACAACACTAACCCCCTAACAACACAAAATACTAACACCCTAACAACAAACAACACTAACACCCTAACAACAGAAACCACTAAACCCCAACAAGAAACAACCCTAAACCCCTAACAGCAAACACTAACCCCCTAACAACAAACAACACTGAACCCCTAACAAGAAAATACCCTAACCCCGTAACAACAAACAACACTAACCCGTAACAACAAACAACCCTAACCCCCAAACAACAAACAACCCTAAACCCCAAACAACAAACAACCCTAACCCCTTAACAACAAACAAGCCTAACCCCCCGAACAACCAACAACACTAACCCCCTAAACACAATAAACACTAACACCCTAACAACAAAAACCACTAAACCCCAACAAGAAACAACCCTAAACCCCTCACAACAAACAACACTAACCCCCTAACAAAAAACAACCCTGACCAAACAACAAAAAACCCTAACCCACCAACAACAAACAACACTAACACCCTAACAAAAAACAACCCTAACTCCCTAACAACAAACAACACTAACACCCTAACAACAAACAACCCTAACAACCTAACAACAAACAACACTAACCCCCTAACAACAAACAACCCTAAACCCCTAACATCAAACAACACTAACCCCCTAACAACACAAAACACTAACACCCTAACAACAAACAACACTAACACTCTAACAACAAAAACCCCTAAACCCCAACAAGAAACAACCCTAAACCCCTAAGAACAAACAACACTAACCCCCTAACAACAAACAACCCTAACCAAACAACAAAAAACCCTAACCTACTAACAACAAACAACACTAACACCCTAACAACAAACAACCCTAACCCCCTAACAACAAATAACACTAACACCCTAACAACAAACAACCCTAACCCCCTAACAACAAACAACACTAACCCCCTAACAACAAACAACCCTAAACCCCTAACATCAAACAACACTAACCCCCTAACAACACAAAACACTAACACCCGAACAACAAACAACACTAACACCCTAACAACAAAAACTACTAAACCCCAACAAGAAACAACCCTAAACCCCTAACAACAAACACTAACCCCCTAACAACAAACAACACTAAACCCCTAACAAGAAACTACCCTAACCCCGTAACAACAAACAACCCTAACCCCCAAACAACAAACAACCCTAACCCAGTAAAAACAAAGAACACTAACCCCCTAACAACAAACAACCCTAAACCCCTAACATCAAAGAACACTAACACCCTAACAACAAACAAAACTAACCCCCTAACAACAAACACTAACCCCCAAGCAAGAAACAACACTAACTCCTAAAAACCAAAACACGAACCCACTAACAACAAACCACCCTAACCCACAATCAACAAACAACCCTAACACCCTAACAACAAAAAACACTAACCCCCTAACAACAAACAACACTAACACCCTAACATCAAACAACACTAACCCCCTAACAACACAAAACACTAACACCCTAACAACAAACAACACTAACACCCTAACAACAAAAACCACTAAACCGCAACAAGAAACACCCCTAAACCCCTAACAACAAACAACACCTCTCCCTAACAACAAACAACCCTAACCAAACAACAAAAAACTCTAACAAACTAACAACAAACAACACTAACACCCTAACAACAAACAACCCTAACCCCCTAACAACAAACAACACTAACACCCTAACAAAAAACAACCCTAACCCCCTAACAACAAACAACACTAACCCCCTAACAACAAACAACCCTAAACCCCTAACATCAAAGAACACTAACACCCTAACAACAAACAACCCTAACCCCCAACAACAAACACTAACCCCCAAACAACAAACAACCCTAACCGCTAAAAACCAAAAACACTAACCCACTACCAACAAACAACCCTAACATCCTAACAACAAACAACACTAACCCCCTAACAACAAATAACCCTAAACCCCTAACATCAAACAACACTAACCCCCTAACAGCACAAAAGACTAACACCCTAACAACAAACAACACTAACACCCTAACAACAAAAACCACTAAACGCCAACAAGAAACAACCCGAAACCCCTAACAACAAACACTAACCCCCTAACAACAAACAACACTAAACCCCTAACAAGAAACTACCCTAACCCCGTAACAGCAAACAACACTAACCCCGTAACAACAAACAGCCCTAACCCCCAAACAACAAACAACCCTAAGCCCCTAACAACAAACAATCCTAACCCCCGAACAACCAACAACACTAACCCCCTAACCACAATAAAGACTAACACCCTAACAACAAAAACCACTAAACCCCAACAAGAAACAACCCTAAACCCCTAACAACAAACAACACTAACCCCCTAACAACAAACAATCCTAACCAAACAACAAAAAACCCTAACCCAGTAACAACAAACAACACTAACACCCTAAGACCAAACAACCCTAACCCCCTAACAACAAACAACACTAACACCCTAACAACAAACAATCCTAACCCCCTAACAACAAACAACACTAACCCCCTAACAACAAACAACCCTAAACCCCTAACATCAAAGAACACTAACACCCTAACAACAAACAACCCTAACCCCCTAACAACAAACACTAACCCCCAAACAACAAACAACCCTAACCCCTAAAAATCAAAAACACTAACCCACTAACAACAAAAAACCCTAACCCACTAACAACAAACAACACTAACCCCCTAACAACAAACAACCCTAAACCCCTAACATCAAACAACACTAACACCCTAACATCACAAAACACTAACACCCTAACAACAAACAACACTAACACCCTAACAACAAACAAACCTAACCCCCTAACAAGAAACAACTCTAACCCCCTAACAACAAACAACCCTAAACCCCTAACATCAAACAACACTAACACCCTAACATCACAAAACACTAACTCCCTAACAACAAACAACACTAACACCCTAACAACAAACAAACCTAACCCCCTAACAACAAACAACTCTAACCCCCTAACAACAAACAACCCTAAACCCCTAACATCAAAGAACACTAACACCCTAACAACAAACAACCCTAACGCCCTAACAACAAACACTAACCCCCAAACAACAAACAACCCTAAGTCCCTAACAACAAACAACACTAACACCCTAACAACAAACAACCCTAAACCCCTAACAACAAACACTAACCCCCTAACAAAAAACAACACTAAACCCCGAACAAGAAACTACCCTAACCCCGTAAAAACAAACAACACTAACCCCGTAACAAGAAACAACCCTAACCCCCTAACAACGAACAACACTAACCCCCTAACAACAAACAACCCTAAACCCCTAACAACAAACACTAACCCCCAAACAACAAACAACCCTAACCCCTAAAAACCAAAAAAACTAACCCACTAACAACAAACAACCCTAACCCACTAACAACAAACAACCCTAACACCCTAACAACAAACAACCCTAACCCCCTAACAACAAACAACACTAACCCCCTAACAACAAACAACCCTAAACCCCTAACATCAAAGAACACTAACACCCTAACAACAAACAACCCTAACCCCCTAACAACAAACACTAACCCCCAAACAACAAACAACCCTAACCCCTAAAAACCAAAAAAACTAACCCACTAACAACAAACAACCCTAACCCACTAACAACAAACAACCCTAACACCCTAACATCAAACAACACTAACCCCCTAACAACACAAAATACTAACACCCTAACAACAAACAACACTAACACCCTAACAACAGAATCCACTAAACCCCAACAAGAAACAACCCTAAACCCCTAACAGCAAACACTAACCCCCTAACAACAAACAACACTGAACCCCTAACAAGAAAATACCCTAACCCCGTAACAACAAACAACACTAACCCGTAACAACAAACAACCCTAACCCCCAAACAACAAACAACCCTAAACCCCAAACAACAAACAACCCTAACCCCTTAACAACAAACAAGCCTAACCCCCCGAACAACCAACAACACTAACCCCCTAAACACAATAAACACTAACACCCTAACAACAAAAACCACTATACCCCAACAAGAAACAACCCTAAACCCCTCACAACAAACAACACTAACCCCCTAACAAAAAACAACCCTAACCAAACAACAAAAAACCCTAACCCACCAACAACAAACAACACTAACACCCTAACAAAAAACAACCCAAACTCCCTAACAACAAACAACACTAACACCCTAACAACAAACAACCCTAACAACCTAACAACAAACAACACTAACCCCCTAACAACAAACAACCCTAAACCCCTAACATCAAACAACACTAACCCCCTAACAACACAAAACACTAACACCCTAACAACAAACAACACTAACACCCTAACAACAAAAACCCCTAAACCCCAACAAGAAACAACCCTAAACCCCTAAGAACAAACAACACTAACCCCCTAACAACAAACAACCCTAACCAAACAACAAAAAACACTAACCTACTAACAACAAACAACACTAACACCCTAACAACAAACAACCCTAACCCCCTAACAACAAACAACACTAACACCCTAAAAACAAACAACCCTAACCCCCTAACAACAAACAACACTAACCCCCTAACAACAAACAACCCTAAACCCCTAACATCAAACAACACTAACCCCCTAACAACACAAAACACTAACACCCGAACAACAAACAACACTAACACCCTAACAACAAAAACTACTAAACCCCAACAAGAAACAACCCTAAACCCCTAACAACAAACACTAACCCCCTAACAGCAAACAACACTAAACCCCTAACAAGAAACTACCCTAACCCCGTAACAACAAACAACCCTAACCCCCAAACAACAAACAACCCTAACCCCCTAAAACAAAGAACACTAACCCCCTAACAACAAACAACCCTAAACCCCTAACATCAAAGAACACTAACACCCTAACAACAAACAAAACTAACCCCCTAACAACAAACACTAACCCCCAAGCAAGAAACAACACTAACTCCTAAAAACCAAAACACTAACCCACTAACAACAAACCACCCTAACCCACAATCAACAAACAACCCTAACACCCTAACAACAAAAAACACTAACCCCCTAACAACAAACAACACTAACACCCTAACATCAAACAACACTAACCCCCTAACAACACAAAACACTAACACCCTAACAACAAACAACACTAACACCCTAACAACAAAAACCACTAAACCGCAACAAGAAACACCCCTAAACCCCTAACAACAAACAACACCTCTCCCTAACAACAAACAACCCTAACCAAACAACAAAAAACTCTAACAAACTAACAACAAACAACACTAACACCCTAACAACAAACAACCCTAACCCCCTAACAACAAACAACACTAACACCCTAACAAAAAACAACCCTAACCCCCTAACAACAAACAACACTAACCCCCTAACAACAAACAACCCTAAACCCCTAACATCAAAGAACACTAACACCCTAACAACAAACAACCCTAACCCCCAACAACAAACCCTAACCCCCAAACAACAAACAACCCTAACCGCTAAAAACCAAAAACACTAACCCACTACCAACAAACAACCCTAACATCCTAACAACAAACAACACTAACCCCCTAACAACAAATAACCCTAAACCCCTAACATCAAACAACACTAACCCCCTAACAGCACAAAAGACTAACACCCTAACAACAAACAACACTAACACCCTAACAACAAAAACCACTAAACCCCAACAAGAAACAACCCGAAACCCCTAACAACAAACACTAACCCCCTAACAACAAACAACACTAAACCCCTAACAAGAATCTACCCTAACCCCGTAACAGCAAACAACACTAACCCCGTAACAACAAACAGCCCTAACCCCCAAACAACAAACAACCCTAAGCCCCTAACAACAAACAATCCTAACCCCCGAACAACCAACAACACTAACCCCCTAACCACAATAAACACTAACACCCTAACAACAAAAACCACTAAACCCCAACAAGAAACAACCCTAAACCCCTAACAACAAACAACCCTAAACCCCTAACATCAAAGAACACTAACACCCTAACAACAAACAATCCTAACCAAACAACAAAAAACCCTAACCCAGTAACAACAAACAACACTAACACCCTAAGAACAAACAACCATAACCCCCTAAAAACAAACAACACTAACACCCTAAGAACAAACAATCCTAACCCCCTAACAACAAACAACACTAACCCCCTAACAACAAACAACCCTAAACCCCTAACATCAAACAACACTAACACCCTAACATAACAAAACACTAACACCCTAACAACAAACAACACTAACACGCTAACAACAAACAAACCTAACCCTCTAACAAGAAACAACTCTAACCCCCTAACAACAAACAACCCTAAACCCCTAACATCAAACAACACTAACACCCTAACATCACAAAACACTAACTCCCTAACAACAAACAACACTAACCCCCTAACAACAAACAATCCTAACCAAACAACAAAAAACCCTAACCCAGTAACAACAAACAACACTAACACCCTAAGAACAAACAACCCTAACCCCCTAACAACAAACAACACTAACACCCTAACAACAAACAATCCTAACCCCCTAACAACAAACAACACTAACCCCCTAACAACAAACAACCCTAAACCCCTAACATCAAAGAACACTAACACCCTAACAACAAACAACCCTAACCCCCTAACAACAAACACTAACCCCCAAACAAAAAACAACCCTAACCCCTAAAAATCAAAAACACTAACCCACTAACAACAAAAAACCCTAACCCACTAACAACAAACAACCCTAACACCCTAACAACAAACAACACTAACCCCCTAACAACAAACAACCCTAAACCCCTAACATCAAACAACACTAACACCCTAACATCACAAAACACTAACACCCTAACAACAAACAACACTAACACCCTAACAACAAACAAACCTAACCCCCTAACAAGAAACAACTCTAACCCCCTAACAACAAACAACCCTAAACCCCTAACATCAAACAACACTAACACCCTAACATCACAAAACACTAACTCCCTAACAACAAACAACACTAACACCCTAACAACAAACAAACCTAACCCCCTAACAACAAACAACTCTAACCCCCTAACAACAAACAACCCTAAACCCCTAACATCAAAGAACACTAACACCCTAACAACAAACAACCCTAACGCCCTAACAACAAACGCTAACCCCCAAACAACAAACAACCCTAAGTCCCTAACAACAAACAACACTAACAGCCTAACAACAAACAACCCTAAACCCCTAACAACAAACACTAACCCCCTAACAAAAAACAACACTAAACCCCGAACAAGAAACTACCCTAACCCCGTAACAACAAACAACACTAACCCCGTAACAAGAAACAACCCTAACCCCCTAACAACGAACAACACTAACCCCCTAACAACAAACAACCCTAAACCCCTAACAACAAACACTAACCCCCAAACAACAAACAACCCTAACCCCTAAAAACCAAAAAAACTAACCCACTAACAACAAACAACCCTAACCCACTAACAACAAACAACCCTAACACCCTAACATTAAACAACACTAACCCCCTAACAACACAAAATACTAACACCCTAACAACAAACAACACTAACCCCCTAACAAAAAACAACCCTAACCAAACAACAAAAAATCCTAACCCACTAACCACAAACAACACTAACACCCTAACAACAAAAACCCCTAAACCCCAACAAGAAACAACCCTAAACCCCTAAGAACAAACAACACTAACCCCCTAACAACAAACAACCCTAACCAAACAACAAAAAACCCTAACCTACTAACAACAAACAACACTAACACCCTAACAACAAACAACCCTAACCCCCTAACAACAAACAACACTAACACCCTAACAACAAACAACCCTATCCCCCTAACAACAAACAACACTAACCCCCTAACAACAAACAACCCTAAACCCCTAACATCAAACAACACTAACCCCCTAACAACACAAAACACTAACACCCGAACAACAAACAACACTAACACCCTAACAACAAAAACCACTAATCCCCAACAAGAAACAACCCTAAACCCCTAACAACAAACACTAACCCCCTAACAACAAACAACACTAAACCCCTAACAAGAAACTACCCTAACCCCGTAACAACAAACAACCCTAACCCCCAAACAACAAACAACCCTAACCCCCTAAAAACAAAGAACACTAACCCCCTAACAACAAACAACCCTAAACCCCTAACATCAAAGAACACTAACACCCTAACAACAAACAAAACTAACCCCCTAACAACAAACACTAACCCCCAAGCAAGAAACAACACTAACTCCTAAAAACCAAAACACTAACCCACTAACAACAAACCACCCTAACCCACAATCAACAAACAACCCTAACACCCTAACAACAAAAAACACTAACCCCCTAACAACAAACAACACTAACACCCTAACATCAAACAACACTAACCCCCTAACAACACAAAACACTAACACCCTAACAACAAACAACACTAACACCCTAACAACAAAAACCACTAAACCGCAACAAGAAACACCCCTAAACCCCTAACAACAAACAACACCACTCCCTAACAACAAACAACCCTAACCAAACAACAAAAAACTCTAACAAACTAACAACAAACAACACTAACACCCTAACAACAAACAACCCTAACCCCCTAACAACAAACAACACTAACACCCTAACAACAAACAACCCTAACCCCCTAACAACAAACAACACTAACCCCCTAACAACAAACACTAACCCCCAAGCAAGAAACAACACTAACTCCTAAAAACCAAAACACTAACCCACTAACAACAAACCACCCTAACCCACAATCAACAAACAACCCTAACACCCTAACAACAAAAAACACTAACCCCCTAACAACAAACAACACTAACACCCTAACATCAAACAACACTAACCCCCTAACAACACAAAACACTAACACCCTAACAACAAACAACACTAACACCCTAACAACAAAAACCACTAAACCGCAATAAGAAACACCCCTAAACCCCTAACAACAAACAACACCACTCCCTAACAACAAACAACCCTAACCAAACAACAGAAAACTCTAACAAACTAACAACAAACAACACTAACACCCTAACAACAAACAACCCTAACCCCCTAACAACAAACAACACTAACACCCTAACAACAAACAACCCTAACCCCCTAACAACAAACAACACTAACCCCCTAACAACAAACAACCCTAAACCCCTCACATCAAAGAACACTAACACCCTAACAACAAACAACCCTAACCCCCAACAACAAACACTAACCCCCAAACAACAAACAACCCTAACCACTAAAAACCAAAAACACTAACCCACTACCAACAAACAACCCTAACATCCTGACAACAAACAACACTAACCCCCTAACAACAAATAACCCTAAACCCCTAACATCAAACAACACTAACCCCCTAACAGCACAAAAGACTAACACCCTAACAACAAAGAACACTAACACCCTAACAACAAAAACCACTAAACCCCAACAAGAAACAACCCGAAACCCCTAACAACAAACACTAACCCCCTAACAACAAACAACACTAAACCCCTAACAAGAAACTACCCTAACCCCGTAACAGCAAACAACACTAACCCCATAACAACAAACAGCCCTAACCCCCAAACAACAAACAACACTAAGCCCCTAACAACAAACAATCCTAACCCCCGAACAACCAACAACACTAACCCCCTAACCACAATAAAGACTAACACCCTAACAACAAAAACCACTAAACCCCAACAAGAAACAACCCTAAACCCCTAACAACAAACAACACTAACCCCCTAACAACAAACAACACTAACCCCCTAACAACAAACAATCCTAACCAAACAACAAAAAACCCTAACCCAGTAACAACAAACAACACTAACACCCTAAGAACAAACAACCCTAACCCCCTAAAAACAAACAACACTAACACCCTAAGAACAAACAATCCTAACCCCCTAACAACAAACAACACTAACCCCCTAACAACAAACAACCCTAAACCCCTAACATCAAACAACACTAACACCCTAACATAACAAAACACTAACACCCTAACAACAAACAACACTAACACGCTAACAACAAACAAACCTAACCCTCTAACAAGAAACAACTCTAACCCCCTAACAACAAACAACCCTAAACCCCTAACATCAAACAACACTAACACCCTAACATCACAAAACACTAACTCCCTAACAACAAACAACACTAACACCCTAACAACAAACAAACCTAACCCCCTAACAACAAACAACTCTAACCCCCAACAACAAACAACCCTAAACCCCTAACATCAAAGAACACTAACACCCTAACAACAAACAACCCTAACGCCCTAACAACAAACAGTAACACCCAAACAACAAACAACCCTAAGTCCCTAACAACAAACAACACTAACACCCTAACAACAAACAACCCTAAACCCCTAACAACAAACACTAACCCCCTAACAAAAAACAACACTAAACCCCGAACAAGAAACTACCCTAACCCCGTAAAAACAAACAACACTAACCCCGTAACAAGAAACAACCCTAACCCCCTAACAACGAACAACACTAACCCCCTAACAACAAACAACCCTAAACCCCTAACAACAAACACTAACCCCCAAACAACAAACAACCCTAACCCCTAAAAACCAAAAAAACTAACCCACTAACAACAAACAACCCTAACCCACTAACAACAAACAACCCTAACACCCTAACATTAAACAACACTAACCCCCTAACAACACAAAATACTAACACCCTAACAACAAACAACACTAACCCCCTAACAAAAAACAACCCTAACCAAACAACAAAAAATCCTAACCCACTAACCACAAACAACACTAACACCCTAACAACAAAAACCCCTAAACCCCAACAAGAAACAACCCTAAACCCCTAAGAACAAACAACACTAACCCCCTAACAACAAACAACCCTAACCAAACAACAAAAAACCCTAAACTACTAACAACAAACAACACTAACACCCTAACAACAAACAACCCTAACCCCCTAACAACAAACAACACTAACACCCTAACAACAAACAACCCTATCCCCCTAACAACAAACAACACTAACCCCCTAACAACAAACAACCCTAAACCCCTAACATCAAACAACACTAACCCCCTAACAACACAAAACACTAACACCCGAACAACAAACAACACTAACACCCTAACAACAAAAACCACTAAACCCCAACAAGAAACAACCCTAAACCCCTAACAACAAACACTAACCCCCTAACAACAAACAACACTAAACCCCTAACAAGAAACTACCCTAACCCCGTAACAACAAACAACCCTAACCCCCAAACAACAAACAACCCTAACCCCCTAAAAACAAAGAACACTAACCCCCTAACAACAAACAACCCTAAACCCCTAACATCAAAGAACACTAACACCCTAACAACAAACAAAACTAACCCCCTAACAACAAACACTAACCCCCAAGCATGAAACAACACTAACTCCTAAAAACCAAAACACTAACCCACTAACAACAAACCACCCTAACCCACAATCAACAAACAACCCTAACACCCTAACAACAAAAAACACTAACCCCCTAACAACAAACAACACTAACACCCTAACATCAAACAACACTAACCCCCTAACAACACAAAACACTAACACCCTAACAACAAACAACACTAACACCCTAACAACAAAAACCACTAAACCGCAACAAGAAACACCCCTAAACCCCTAACAACAAACAACACCACTCCCTAACAACAAACAACCCTAACCAAACAACAAAAAACTCTAACAAACTAACAACAAACAACACTAACACCCTAACAACAAACAACCCTAACCCCCTAACAACAAACAACACTAACACCCTAACAACAAACAACCCTAACCCCCTAACAACAAACAACACTAACCCCCTAACAACAAACAACCCTAAACCCCTAACATCAAAGAACACTAAAACCCTAACAACAAACAACCCTAACCCCCAACAACAAACACTAACCCCCAAACAACAAACAACCCTAACCGCTAAAAACCAAAAACACTAACCCACTACCAACAAACAACCCTAACATCCTGACAACAAACAACACTAACCCCCTAACAACAAATAACCCTAAACCCCTAACATCAAACAACACTAACCCCCTAACAGCACAAAAGACTAACACCCTAACAACAAACAACACTAACACCCTAACAACAAAAACCACTAAACCCCAACAAGAAACAACCCGAAACCCCTAACAACAAACACTAACCCCCTAACAACAAACAACACTAAACCCCTAACAAGAAACTACCCTAACCCCGTAACAGCAAACAACACTAACCCCGTAACAACAAACAGCCCTAACCCCCAAACAACAAACAACACTAAGCCCCTAACAACAAACAATCCTAACCCCCGAACAACCAACAACACTAACCCCCTAACCACAATAAAGTCTAACACCCTAACAACAAAAACCACTAAACCCCAACAAGAAACAACCCTAAACCCGTAACAACAAACAACACTAACCCCCTAACAACAAACAACACTAACCCCCTAACAACAAACAATCCTAACCAAACAACAAAAAACCCTAACCCAGTAACAACAAACAACACTAACACCCTAAGAACAAACAACCCTAACCCCCTAACAACAAACAACACTTACACCCTAACAACAAACAATCCTAAACCCCTAACAACAAACAACACTAACCCCCTAACAACAAACAACCCTAAACCCCTAACATCAAAGAACACTAACACCCTATCAACAAACAACGCTAACCCCCTAACAACAAACACTAACCCCCAAACAACAAACAACCCTAACCCCTAAAAATCAAAAACACTAACCCACTAACAACAAACAACCCTAACCCACTAACAACAAACAACCCTAACACCCTAACAACAAACAACACTAACCCCCTAACAACAAACAACCCTAAACCCCTAACATCAAACAACACTAACACCCTAACATCACAAAACACTAACACCCTAACAACAAACAACACTAACACCCTAACAACAAACAAACCTAACCCCCTAACAACAAACAACTCTAACCCCCTAACAACAAACAACCCTAAACCCCTAACATCAAACAACACTAACACCCTAACATCACAAAACACTAACTCCCTAACAACAAACAACACTAACACCCTAACAACAAACAAACCTAACCCCCTAAAACAAACAACTCTAACCCCCTAACAACAAACAACCCTAAACCCCTAACATCAAAGAACACTAACACCCTAACAACAAACAACCCTAACGCCCTAACAACAAACACTAACCCCCAAACAACAAACAACCCTAAGTCCCTAACAACAAACAACACTAACACCCTAACAACAAACAACCCTAAACCACTAACAACAAACAACCCTAACACCCTAACAACAAACAACACTAACCCCCTAACAACAAACAACCCTAAACCCCTAACATCAAACAACACTAACCCCCTAACAACACAAAACACTAACACCCGAACAACAAACAACACTAACACCCTAACAACAAAAACCACTAAACCCCAACAAGAAACAACCCTAAACCCCTAACAAAAAACCCTAACCCCCTAACAACAAACAACACTAAACCCCTAACAAGAAACTACCCTAACCCCGTAACAACAAACAACACTAATGCGGTAACAACAAACAACTCTAACCCCCAAACAACAAACAACCCTAACCCCCTAACAACAAACAATCCTAACTCCCGAACAACCAACAACACAAACCCCCTAACCACAATAAACACTAACACCCGAACAACAAAAACCACTAAACCCCAACGAGAAACAACCCTAAACCCCTAACAACAAACAACACTAACCCCCTAACAACAAGCAACCCTAACCAAACAACAAACAAACCTAACCCACTGACAACAAACAACACTAACACCCTAACAAAAAACAACCCTAAACTCCTAACAAAAAACAACACTAACACCCTAACAAAAAGCAACCCTAACCCCCTAACAACAAACAACACTAACCCCCTAACAACAAACAACCCTAACCAAACAACAAACAACTCTAACCCACTAACAACAAACAACACTAACACCCTAACAACAAACAACCCTAACCCCCTAACAACAAACAACCCTAACACCCTAACAACAAACAACACTAACCCCATAACACCAAACAACCCTAAACCCCTAACATCAAACAACACTAACCCCCTAACAACACAAAACACTAACATCCTAACAACAAACAACACTAACACCCTAACAAAAACCAATAAACCCCAACAAGAAACAACCCTGAACCCCTATCAATAAACACTAACCCCCTAACAACAAACAACACTAAACCCCTAACAAGAAACTACCCTAACCCCGTAACAACAAACAACACTAACCCCGTAACAACAAACAACCCTAACCCCCAAACAACAAACAACCCTAACCCCCTAACAACAAACAATCCTAACCCCCGAACAACCAACAACACTAACCCCCTAACCAAAATAAACACTAACACCCTAACAAAAACCACTAAACCCCAACAAGAAACAACCCTAAACCCCTAACAACAAACAACACTAACCCCCTAACAACAAACAACCCTAACCAAACAACAAACAACCCTAACCCACTAACAACAAACAACACTAACACCCTAAGAACAAACAACCCTAACCCCCTAACAACAAACAAAACTAACACCCTAACAACAAACAACCCTAACCCCCTAACAACAAACAACACTAACCCCCTAACAACAAACAACACTAAACCCCTAACAAGAAACTACCCTAACCCCGTAACAACAAACAACACTAACCCCGTAACAACAAACAACCCTAACCCCCTAACAACAAACAATCCTAACCCCCGAACAACCAACACCACTAACCCCCTAACCACAATAAACACTAACACCCGAACAACAAAAACCACTAAACCCCAACAAGAAACAACCCTAAACCCCTAACAAGAAACAACACTAACCCCCTAACAACAAACAACCCTAACCAAACAACAAACAACCCTAACCCACTAACAAAAAACAACACTAACACCCCAGCAACAAACAACCCTAACCCCCTAACAACAAACAACACTAACACCCTAACAACAAACAACCCTAACCCCCTAACAACAAACAACACTACCCCCCTAACAACAAACAACCCTAACCCCCTAAGAACAAACAACCCTAAACCCCTAACATCAAAGAACAGCAACACCCTATCAACAAACAAAACTAACCCCCTAACAACAAACACTAACCCCCAAGCAACAAACAACCCTAACTCCTAAAAACCAAAAACACTAACCCACTAACAACAAACAACCCTAACCAAAATCAACAAACAACCCTAACACCCTAACAACAAAAAACACTAACCCCCTAACAACAAACAACCCTAAACCCCTAACATTAAACAACACTAACCCCCTAACAACACAAAACACTAATACCCTAACAACAAACAACACTAACACCCTAACAACAAAAACCACTAAACACCAACAAGAAAGAACCCCAAACCCCTAACAACACACAACACCACTCCCTAACAACAAACAACCCTAACCAAACAACAAAAAACTCTAACCCACTAACAACAAACAACACTAACACCCTAACAACAAACAATCCTAACCCCCTAACAACAAACAACACTAACACCCTAACAACAAACAATCCGAACCCCCTAACAACAAACAACAATAACACCCTAACAACAAACAACCCTAACCCCCTAACAACAAACAACACTAACCCCCAACAACAAACAACCCTAAACCCCTAACATCAAACAACACTAACACCCTAAGAACAAACAACCCTAACCCCCAACAACAAACACTAACCCCCAAACAACAAACAAACCTAACCCCTAAAAACCAAAAACACTAAACCACTAACAACAAACAACCCTAACCCACTAACAACAAACAACCCTAACATCCTAACAACAAACAACACTAACACCCTCACAACAAACAACACTAACACCCTAACAACAAAAACCACTAAAACGCAACAAGAAAAAACCCTAAACCCCTAATAACAAACACTATCCCCCTAACAACAAACAACACTAAACCCCTAACAAGAAACTACCCTAACCCCATAACAACAAACAACACTAACCTCCTAACAACAAACAACACTAAACCCCTAACAAGAAAGTACCCTAACCCCGTAACAACAAACAACACTAACCCGGTAACAACAAACAACCATAACCCCCAAACAACAAACAACCCTAACCCCCTTACAACAAACAGCACTAACCCCCTAACAACAAAGAACCCTAAACCCCTAACATCAAACAACACTAACACCCGAACAACAAACAACCCTAACCCCCTAACAACAAACACTAACCCCCAAACAACAAACAACCCTAACCCCTAAAAACCAAAAACACTAACCCACTAACAACAAACAACCCTAACCCCCTAACAATAACCAATCCTAACCCCCGAACAACCAACAACACTAACCCCCTAACCACAATAAACACTAACACCCTAACAACAAAAACCACTAAACCCCAACAAGAAACCACCCTAAACCCCTAACAACAAACAACACTAACCCCCTAACAACAAACAATCCTAACCAAACAACAAACAACCCTAACCCACTAACAACAAACAACACTAACACCCTAAAAACAAACAACCCTAACCCCCTAACAACAAACAACACTAACACCCTAACAACAAACATCCCTAACCCCCTAACAACAAACAACACTACGCCCTAACAACAAACAACCCTAAACCCCTAACATCAAAGAAGACTAACACCTAACAACAAACAACCCTAACCCCCTAACAACAAACACTAACCCCCAAACAACAAACAACACTAACCCCTAAAAACCAAAAACACTAACCCACTAACAACAAACAACCCTAACCCACTAACAACAAACAACCCTAACACCCTAACAACAAACAACACTAACCCCATAATATCAAACAACCCTAAACCCCTAACATCAAACAACACTAACCCCCTAACAACACAAAACACTAACACCCTAACAACAAACAACACTAACACCCTAACAACAAAAACCACTAAACCCCAACAAGAAACAACCCTGAACCCCTAACAATAAACACTAACACCCTAAGAACAAACAACACTAAAACCCTAACAACAATCAACCCTAAACCCCTAACATCAAAGAACACTAACACCCTAACAACAAACCACCCTAACCCCCTAACAACAAACACTAACAATCAAACAACAAACAATCCTAACCCCTAAAATCCAAAAACACTAACCCACTAACAACAAACAACCCTAACCCACTAACAGCAAACAACCCAAACCCGCTAACAACAAACAACCCTAAACCCCTAACATCAAACAACACTAACCCCCTAACAACACAAAACACTAACACCCTAACAACAAACAACACTAACACCCTAACAACAAAAACCACTAAACCCCAACAAGAAACAACCCTAAACCCCTAACAAAAAACACTAACCCCCTAACAACAAACAACACTAAACCCCTAACAAGAAACTACCCTAACCCCGTAACAACAAACAACACTAACCCAGTAACAACAAACAACCCTAACACCCAAACAACAAACAACCCTAACCCCCTAAAAACAAACAATCCTAACCCCCGAACAACCAACAACACTAACCCCCTAACCACAATAAACACTAACACCCGAACAACAAAAACCACTAAACCCCAACAAGAAAGAACCTTAAACCCCTAACAACAAACAACCCTAAACCCCTAACAACAAACAACACTAACACCCTAACAACAAACAACCCTAACACCCTAACAACAAACAACACTAACACCCTAACAACAAACAACCCTAACCCCCTAACAACAAACAACACTAACCCCCTAACATCAAACAACCCTAAACCCCTAACATCAAAGAACACTAACACCCTAACAACAAACAACCCTAACCCCCTAACAACAAACAACACTAACCCCCTAACATCAAACAACCCTAAACCCCTAACATCAAAGAACACTAACACCCTAACAACAAACAACCCTAACCCCCTAACAACAAACACTAACACCCAAACAACAAACAACACTAACCCCTAGAAACCAAAAACACTAACCCACTAACAACAAACAACCCTAACCCACTAACAACAAACAACCCTAACACCCTAGCAACAAACAACACTAACCCCATAACATCAAACAACCCTAAACCCCTAACATCAAACAACACTAACCCCCTAACAACACAAAACACTAACACCCTAACAACAAACAACACTAACACCCTAACAACAAAAACCACTAAACCCCAACAAGAAACAACCCTAAACCCCTAACAACAAACACTAACCCCCTAACAACAAACAACACTAAACCCCTAACAAGAAACTACCCTAACCCCGTAACAAAAAACAACACTAATCCCGTAACAACAAACAACCCTAACCCCCAAACAACAAACATCCCTAACCCCCTAAGAACAAACAATCCTAACCCCCGAACAACCAACAACACTAACCCCCTAACCACAATAAACACTAACACCCTAACAACAAAAACCACTAAACCCCAACAAGAAACAACCCGAAACCCCTAACAACAAAAAACACTAACCCCCTAACAACAAACAACACTAACACCCTAACAACAAACAACCCTAACCCCCTAACAACAAACAACACTAACACCCTAACAACAAACAACCCTAACCTCCTAACAACAAACAACACTAACCCCGTAACAGAAAACAACACTAAACCCCTAACATCAAAGAACACTAACACCCTAACAACAAAAAACCCAACCCCCTAACAACAAACACTAACCCCCAAACAACAAACAATCCTAACCCCTAAAATCCAAAAACACGAACCCACTAACAACAAACAACCCTAACCCACTAAGAACAAAAAACCCTCACACCCCAAAAACAAACAACACTATCCCCCTAACAACAAACAACCCTAAACCCCTAACATCAAACAACACTAACCCCCTAACAACACAAAACACTAACACCCTAACAACAAACAACAGTAACCCCGTAACGACAAACAACACTAACCCCCTAAAAACAAACAACCCTAAACCCCTAACATCAAACAACACTAACCCCCTAACAACACAAAACACTAACACCCTAACAACAAACAACACTAACACCCTAACAACAAAAACCACTAAACCCCAACAAGAAACAACCCTAAACCCCTAACAAAAAACCCTAACCCCCTAACAGCAAACAACACTAAACCCTTAACAAGAAACTACCCTAACCCCGTACCAACAAACAACACTAACGCGGTAACAAGAAACAACTCTAACCCCCAAACAACAAACAACACTAACCCCCTAACAACAAACAACCCTAACCCCCTAACAACAAACAATCCTAACCCCCGAACAACCAACAACACTAACCCCCTAACCACAATAAACACTAACACCCGAACAACAAAAACCACTAAACTCCAACAAGAAACAACCCTAAACCCCTAACAACAAACAACACTAACCCCCTAACAACAAGCAACCCTAACCAAACAACAAACAAACCTAACCCACTGACAACAAACAACACTAACACCCTAACAACAAACAACCCTAACCCCCTAACAACAAACAACCCTAACACCCTAACAACAAACAACACTAACCCCATAACACCAAACAACCCTAAACCCCTAACATCAAACAACACTAACCCCCTAACAACACAAAACACTAACCCCCTAACAACAAACAACACTAACACCCTAACAACAAACAACCCTAAACCCCTAACAACAAACAACACTAACACCCTAACAAAAAGCAACCCTAACCCCCTAACAACAAACAACACTAACCCCCTAACAACAAACAACCCTAACCAAACAACAAACAACCCTAACCCACTAACAACAAACAACACTAACACCCTAACAACAAACAACCCTAACCCCCTAACAACAAACAACCCTAACACCCTAACAACAAACAACACTAACCCCAAAACACCAAACAACCCTAAACCCCTAACATCAAACAACACTAACCCCCTAACAACACAAAACACTAACACCCTAACAACAAACAACACTAACACCCTAACAACAAACAAACCTAACCCCCTAACAACAAACAACACTAAACCCCTAACAAGAAACTACCCTAACCCCGTAACAACAAACAACACTAACCCCGTAACAACAAACAACCCTAACCCCCTAACAACAAACAATCCTAACCCCCGAACAACCAACACCACTAACCCCCTAACCACAATAAACACTAACACCCGAACAACAAAAACCACTAAACCCCAACAAGAAACAACCCTAAACCCCTAACAAGAAACAACACTAACCCCCTAACAACAAACAACCCTAACCAAACAACAAACAACCCTAACCCACTAACAAAAAACAACACTAACACCCCAGCAACAAACAACCCTAACCCCCTAACAACAAACAACACTACCCCCCTAACAACAAACAACCCTAACCCCCTAAGAACAAACAACCCTAAACCCCTAACATCAAAGAACAGTAACACCCTATCAACAAACAAAACTAACCCCCTAACAACAAACACTAACCCCCAAGCAACAAACAACCCTAACTCCTAAAAACCAAAAACACTAACCCACTAACAACAAACAACCCTAACCAAAATCAACAAACAACCCTAACACCCTAACAACAAAAAACACTAACCCCCTAACAACAAACAACCCTAAACCCCTAACATTAAACAACACTAACCCCCTAACAACACAAAACACTAATACCCTAACAACAAACAACACTAAAACCCTAACAACAAAAACCACTAAACACCAACAAGAAAGAACCCCAAACCCCTAACAACACACAACACCACTCCCTAACAACAAACAACCCTAACCAAACAACAAAAAACTCTAACCCACTAACAACAAACAACACTAACACCCTAACAACAAACAATCCTAACCCCCTAACAACAAACAACACTAACACCCTAACAACAAACATCCCTAACCCCCTAACAACAAACAACACTACGCCCTAACAACAAACAACCCTAAACCCCTAACATCAAAGAAGACTAACACCTAACAACAACAACCCTAACCCCCTAACAACAAACACTAACCCCCAAACAACAAACAACACTAACCCCATAACACCAAACAACCCTAAACCCCTAACATCAAACAACACTAACCCCCTAACAACACAAAACACTAACCCCCTAACAACAAACAACACTAACACCCTAACAACAAACAACCCTAAACCCCTAACAACAAACAACACTAACACCCTAACAAAAAGCAACCCTAACCCCCTAACAACAAACAACACTAACCCCCTAACAACAAACAACCCTAACCAAACAACAAACAACCCTAACCCACTAACAACAAACAACACTAACACCCTAACAACAAACAACCCTAACCCCCTAACAACAAACAACCCTAACACCCTAACAACAAACAACACTAACCCCATAACACCAAACAACCCTAAACCCCTAACATCAAACAACACTAACCCCCTAACAACACAAAACACTAACACCCTAACAACAAACAACACTAACACCCTAACAACAAACAATCCTAACCCCCTAACAACAAACAACACTAACACCCTAACAACAAACAACCCTAACCCCCTAACAACAAACAACACTAACCCCCAACAAGAAACAACCCTAAACCCCTAACATCAAAGAACACTAACACCCTAAGAACAAACAACCCTAACCCCCAACTACAAACACTAACCCCCAAACAACAAACAAACCTAACCCCTAAAAACCAAAAACACTAAACCACTAACAACAAACAACCCTAACCCACTAACAACAAACAACCCTAACATCCTAACAACAAACAACACTAACACCCTCACAACAAACAACACTAACACCCTAACAACAAAAACCACTAAAACCCAACAAGAAAAAACCCTAAACCCCTAATAACAAACACTATCCCCCTAACAACAAACAACACTAAACCCCTAACAAGAAACTACCCTAACCCCATAACAACAAACAACACTAACCTCCTAACAACAAACAACACTAAACCCCTAACAAGAAAGTACCCTAACCCCGTAACAACAAACAACACTAACCCGGTAACAACAAACAACCATAACCCCCAAACAACAAACAACCCTAACCCCCTTACAACAAACAGCACTAACCCCCTAACAACAAAGAACCCTAAACCCCTAACATCAAACAACACTAACACCCGAACAACAAACAACCCTAACCCCCTAACAACAAACACTAACCCCCAAACAACAAACAACCCTAACCCCTAAAAACCAAAAACACTAACCCACTAACAACAAACAACCCTAAGCCCCTAACAATAACCAATCCTAACCCCCGAACAACCAACAACACTAACCCCCTAACCACAATAAACACTAACACCCTAACAACAAAAACCACTAAACCCCAACAAGAAACAACCCTAAACCCCTAACAACAAACAACACTAACCCCCTAACAACAAACAATCCTAACCAAACAACAAACAACCCTAACCCACTAACAACAAACAACACTAACACCCTAAAAACAAACAACCCTAACCCCCTAACAACAAACAACACTAACACCCTAACAACAAACATCCCTAACCCCCTAACAACAAACAACACTACGCCCTAACAACAAACAACCCTAAACCCCTAACATCAAAGAACACTAACACCTAACAACAAACAACCCTAACCCCCTAACAACAAACACTAACCCCCAAACAACAAACAACACTAACCCCTAAAAACCAAAAACACTAACCCACTAACAACAAACAACCCTAACCCACTAACAACAAACAACCCTAACACCCTAACAACAAACAACACTAACCCCATAATATCAAACAACCCTAAACCCCTAACATCAAAAAACACTAACCCCCTAACAACACAAAACACTAACACCCTAACAACAAACAACACTAACACCCTAACAACAAAAACCACTAAACCCCAACAAGAAACAACCCTGAACCCCTAACAATAAACACTAACACCCTAAGAACAAACAACACTAACCCCCTAACAACAATCAACCCTAAACCCCTAACATCAAAGAACACTAACACCCTAACAACAAACCACCCTAACCCCCTAACAACAAACACTAACAATCAAACAACAAACAATCCTAACCCCTAAAATCCAAAAACACTAAACCACTAACAACAAACAACCCTAACCCACTAACAGCAAACAACCCTAACCCGCTAACAACAAACAACCCTAAACCCCTAACATCAAACAACACTAACCCCCTAACAACACAAAACACTAACACCCTAACAACAAACAACACTAACACCCTAACAACAAAAACCACTAAACCCCAACAAGAAACAACCCTAAACCCCTAACAAAAAACACTAACCCCCTAACAACAAACAACACTAAACCCCTAACAAGAAACTACCCTAACCCCGTAACAACAAACAACACTAACCCAGTAACAACAAACAACCCTAACACCCAAACAACAAACAACCCTAACCCCCTAAAAACAAACAATCCTAACCCCCGAACAACCAACAACACTAACCCCCTAACCACAATAAACACTAACACCCGAACAACAAAAACCACTAAACCCCAACAAGAAAGAACCTTAAACCCCTAACAACAAACAACCCTAAACCCCTAACAGCAAACAACACTAACACCCTAACAACAAACAACCCTAACACCCTAACAACAAACAACACTAACACCCTAACAACAAACAACCCTAACCCCCTAACAACAAACAACACTAACCCCCTAACATCAAACAACCCTAAACCCCTAACACCAAAGAACACTAACACCCTAACAACAAACAACCCTAACCCCCTAACAACAAACACTAACACCCAAACAACAAACAACACTAACCCCTAGAAACCAAAAACACTAACCCACTAACAACAAACAACCCTAACCCACTAACAACAAACAACCCTAACACCCTAGCAACAAACAACACTAACCCCATAACATCAAACAACCCTAAACCCCTAACATCAAACAACACTAACCCCCTAACAACACAAAACACTAACACCCTAACAACAAACAACACTAACACCCTAACAACAAAAACCACTAAACCCCAACAAGAAACAACCCTAAACCCCTAACAACAAACACTAACCCCCTAACAACAAACAACACTAAACCCCTAACAAGAAACTACCCTAACCCCGTAACAAAAAACAACACTAATCCCGTAACAACAAACAACCCTAACCCCCAAACAACAAACATCCCTAACCCCCTAAGAACAAACAATCCTAACCCCCGAACAACCAACAACACTAACCCCCTAACCACAATAAACACTAACACCCTAACAACAAAAACCACTAAACCCCAACAAGAAACAACCCGAAACCCCTAACAACAAAAAACACTAACCCCCTAACAACAAACAACACTAACACCCTAACAACAAACAACCCTAACCCCCTAACAACAAAAAACACTAACACCCTAACAACAAACAACCCTAACCCCCTAACAACAAACAACACTAACCCCCTAACAACAAACAACCCTAACCAAACAACAAACAACCCTAACCCCCTAACAACAAAAAACACTAACCCCCTAACAACAAACAACACTAACACCCTAACAACAAACAACCCTAAACCCCTAACAACAAACAACACTAACACCCTAACAAAAAGCAACCCTAACCCCCTAACAACAAACAACACTAACCCCCTAACAACAAACAACCCTAACCAAACAACAAACAACCCTAACCCACTAACAACAAACAACACTAACACCCTAACAACAAACAACCCTAACCCCCTAACAACAAACAACCCTAACACCCTAACAACAAACAACACTAACCCCATAACACCAAACAACCCTAAACCCCTAACATCAAACAACACTAACCCCCTAACAACACAAAACACTAACACCCTAACAACAAACAACACTAACACCCTAACAACAAACAATCCTAACCCCCTAACAACAAACAACACTAACACCCTAACAACAAACAACCCTAACCCCCTAACAACAAACAACACTAACCCCCAACAACAAACAACCCTAAACCCCTAACATCAAACAACCCTAAACCCCTAACATCAAACAACACTAACACCCTAACATCACAAAACACTAACTCCCTAACAACAAACAACACTAACACCCTAACAACAAACAAACCTAACCCCCTAACAACAAACAACTCTAACCCCCTAACAACAAACAACCCTAAACCCCTAACATCAAAGAACACTAACACCCTAACAACAAACAACCCTAACGCCCTAACAACAAACACTAACCCCCAAACAACAAACAACCCTAAGTCCCTAACAACAAACAACACTAACACCCTAACAACAAACAACCCTAAACCACTAACAACAAACAACCCTAACACCCTAACAACAAACAACACTAACCCCCTAACAACAAACAACCCTAAACCCCTAACATCAAACAACACTAACCCCCTAACAACACAAAACACTAACACCCGAACAACAAACAACACTAACACCCTAACAACAAAAACCACTAAACCCCAACAAGAAACAACCCTAAACCCCTAACAAAAAACCCTAACCCCCTAACAACAAACAACACTAAACCCCTAACAAGAAACTACCCTAACCCCGTAACAACAAACAACACTAATGCGGTAACAACAAACAACTCTAACCCCCAAACAACAAACAACCCTAACCCCCTAACAACAAACAATCCTAACTCCCGAACAACCAACAACACAAACCCCCTAACCACAATAAACACTAACACCCGAACAACAAAAACCACTAAACCCCAACGAGAAACAACCCTAAACCCCTAACAACAAACAACACTAACCCCCTAACAACAAGCAACCCTAACCAAACAACAAACAAACCTAACCCACTGACAACAAACAACACTAACACCCTAACAAAAAACAACCCTAAACTCCTAACAAAAAACAACACTAACACCCTAACAAAAAGCAACCCTAACCCCCTAACAACAAACAACACTAACCCCCTAACAACAAACAACCCTAACCAAACAACAAACAACTCTAACCCACTAACAACAAACAACACTAACACCCTAACAACAAACAACCCTAACCCCCTAACAACAAACAACCCTAACACCCTAACAACAAACAACACTAACCCCATAACACCAAACAACCCTAAACCCCTAACATCAAACAACACTAACCCCCTAACAACACAAAACACTAACATCCTAACAACAAACAACACTAACACCCTAACAAAAACCAATAAACCCCAACAAGAAACAACCCTGAACCCCTATCAATAAACACTAACCCCCTAACAACAAACAACACTAAACCCCTAACAAGAAACTACCCTAACCCCGTAACAACAAACAACACTAACCCCGTAACAACAAACAACCCTAACCCCCAAACAACAAACAACCCTAACCCCCTAACAACAAACAATCCTAACCCCCGAACAACCAACAACACTAACCCCCTAACCAAAATAAACACTAACACCCTAACAAAAACCACTAAACCCCAACAAGAAACAACCCTAAACCCCTAACAACAAACAACACTAACCCCCTAACAACAAACAACCCTAACCAAACAACAAACAACCCTAACCCACGAACAACAAACAACACTAACACCCTAAGAACAAACAACCCTAACCCCCTAACAACAAACAAAACTAACACCCTAACAACAAACAACCCTAACCCCCTAACAACAAACAACACTAACCCCCTAACAACAAACAACACTAAACACCTAACAAGAAACTACCCTAACCCCGTAACAACAAACAACACTAACCCCGTAACAACAAACAACCCTAACCCCCTAACAACAAACAATCCTAACCCCCGAACAACCAACACCACTAACCCCCTAACCACAATAAACACTAACACCCGAACAACAAAAACCACTAAACCCCAACAAGAAACAACCCTAAACCCCTAAAAAGAAACAACACTAACCCCCTAACAACAAACAACCCTAACCAAACAACAAACAACCCTAACCCACTAACAAAAAACAACACTAACACCCCAGCAACAAACAACCCTAACCCCCTAACAACAAACAACACTAACACCCTAACAACAAACAACCCTAACCCCCTAACAACAAACAACACTACCCCCCTAACAACAAACAACCCTAACCCCCTAAGAACAAACAACCCTAAACCCCTAACATCAAAGAACAGCAACACCCTATCAACAAACAAAACTAACCCCCTAACAACAAACACTAACCCCCAAGCAACAAACAACCCTAACTCCTAAAAACCAAAAACACTAACCCACTAACAACAAACAACCCTAACCAAAATCAACAAACAACCCTAACACCCTAACAACAAAAAACACTAACCCCCTAACAACAAACAACCCTAAACCCCTAACATTAAACAACACTAACCCCCTAACAACACAAAACACTAATACCCTAACAACAAACAACACTAACACCCTAACAACAAAAACCACTAAACACCAACAAGAAAGAACCCCAAACCCCTAACAACACACAACACCACTCCCTAACAACAAACAACCCTAACCAAACAACAAAAAACTCTAACCCACTAACAACAAACAACACTAACACCCTAACAACAAACAATCCTAACCCCCTAACAACAAACAACACTAACACCCTAACAACAAACAATCCGAACCCCCTAACAACAAACAACAATAACACCCTAACAACAAACAACCCTAACCCCCTAACAACAAACAACACTAACCCCCAACAACAAACAACCCTAAACCCCTAACATCAAACAACACTAACACCCTAAGAACAAACAACCCTAACCCCCAACAACAAACACTAACCCCCAAACAACAAACAAACCTAACCCCTAAAAACCAAAAACACTAAACCACTAACAACAAACAACCCTAACCCACTAACAACAAACAACCCTAACATCCTAACAACAAACAACACTAACACCCTCACAACAAACAACACTAACACCCTAACAACAAAAACCACTAAAACGCAACAAGAAAAAACCCTAAACCCCTAATAACAAACACTATCCCCCTAACAACAAACAACACTAAACCCCTAACAAGAAACTACCCTAACCCCATAACAACAAACAACACTAACCTCCTAACAACAAACAACACTAAACCCCTAACAAGAAAGTACCCTAACCCCGTAACAACAAACAACACTAACCCGGTAACAACAAACAACCATAACCCCCAAACAACAAACAACCCTAACCCCCTTACAACAAACAGCACTAACCCCCTAACAACAAAGAACCCTAAACCCCTAACATCAAACAACACTAACACCCGAACAACAAACAACCCTAACCCCCTAACAACAAACACTAACCCCCAAACAACAAACAACCCTAACCCCTAAAAACCAAAAACACTAACCCACTAACAACAAACAACCCTAACCCCCTAACAATAACCAATCCTAACCCCCGAACAACCAACAACACTAACCCCCTAACCACAATAAACACTAACACCCTAACAACAAAAACCACTAAACCCCAACAAGAAACCACCCTAAACCCCTAACAACAAACAACACTAACCCCCTAACAACAAACAATCCTAACCAAACAACAAACAACCCTAACCCACTAACAACAAACAACACTAACACCCTAAAAACAAACAACCCTAACCCCCTAACAACAAACAACACTAACACCCTAACAACAAACATCCCTAACCCCCTAACAACAAACAACCCTACGCCCTAACAACAAACAACCCTAAACCCCTAACATCAAAGAACACTAACACCTAACAACAAACAACCCTAACCCCCTAACAACAAACACTAACCCCCAAACAACAAACAACACTAACCCCTAAAAACCAAAAACACTAACCCACTAACAACAAACAACCCTAACCCACTAACAACAAACAACCCTAACACCCTAACAACAAACAACACTAACCCCATAATATCAAACAACCCTAAACCCCTAACATCAAACAACACTAACCCCCTAACAACACAAAACACTAACACCCTAACAACAAACAACACTAACACCCTAACAACAAAAACCACTAAACCCCAACAAGAAACAACCCTGAACCCCTAACAATAAACACTAACACCCTAAGAACAAACAACACTAAAACCCTAACAACAATCAACCCTAAACCCCTAACATCAAAGAACACTAACACCCTAACAACAAACCACCCTAACCCCCTAACAACAAACACTAACAATCAAACAACAAACAATCCTAACCCCTAAAATCCAAAAACACTAACCCACTAACAACAAACAACCCTAACCCACTAACAGCAAACAACCCAAACCCGCTAACAACAAACAACCCTAAACCCCTAACATCAAACAACACTAACCCCCTAACAACACAAAACACTAACACCCTAACAACAAACAACACTAACACCCTAACAACAAAAACCACTAAACCCCAACAAGAAACAACCCTAAACCCCTAACAAAAAACACTAACCCCCTAACAACAAACAACACTAAACCCCTAACAAGAAACTACCCTAACCCCGTAACAACAAACAACACTAACCCAGTAACAACAAACAACCCTAACACCCAAACAACAAACAACCCTAACCCCCTAAAAACAAACAATCCTAACCTCCGAACAACCAACAACACTAACCCCCTAACCACAATAAACACTAACACCCGAACAACAAAAACCACTAAACCCCAACAAGAAAGAACCTTAAACCCCTAACAACAAACAACCCTAAACCCCTAACAGCAAACAACACTAACACCCTAACAACAAACAACCCTAACACCCTAACAACAAACAACACTAACACCCTAACAACAAACAACCCTAACCCCCTAACAACAAACAACACTAACCCCCTAACATCAAACAACCCTAAACCCCTAACATCAAAGAACACTAACACCCTAACAACAAACAACCCTAACCCCCTAACAACAAACACTAACACCCAAACAACAAACAACACTAACCCCTAGAAACCAAAAACACTAACCCACTAACAACAAACAACCCTAACCCACTAACAACAAACAACCCTAACACCCTAGCAACAAACAACACTAACCCCATAACATCAAACAACCCTAAACCCCTAACATCAAACAACACTAACCCCCTAACAACACAAAACACTAACACCCTAACAACAAACAACACTAACACCCTAACAACAAAAACCACTAAACCCCAACAAGAAACAACCCTAAACCCCTAACAACAAACACTAACCCCCTAACAACAAACAACACTAAACCCCTAACAAGAAACTACCCTAACCCCGTAACAAAAAACAACACTAATCCCGTAACAACAAACAACCCTAACCCCCAAACAACAAACATCCCTAACCCCCTAAGAACAAACAATCCTAACCCCCGAACAACCAACAACACTAACCCCCTAACCACAATAAACACTAACACCCTAACAACAAAAACCACTAAACCCCAACAAGAAACAACCCGAAACCCCTAACAACAAAAAACACTAACCCCCTAACAACAAACAACACTAACACCCTAACAACAAACAACCCTAACCCCCTAACAACAAAAAACACTAACACCCTAACAACAAACAACCCTAACCCCCTAACAACAAACAACACTAACCCCCTAACAACAAACAACCCTAACCAAACAACAAACAACCCTAACCCCCTAACAACAAAAAACACTAACCCCCTAACAACAAACAACACTAACACCCTAACAACAAACAACCCTAAACCCCTAACAACAAACAACACTAACACCCTAACAAAAAGCAACCCTAACCCCCTAACAACAAACAACACTAACCCCCTAACAACAAACAACCCTAACCAAACAACAAACAACCCTAACCCACTAACAACAAACAACACTAACACCCTAACAACAAACAACCCTAACCCCCTAACAACAAACAACCCTAACACCCTAACAACAAACAACACTAACCCCATAACACCAAACAACCCTAAACCCCTAACATCAAACAACACTAACCCCCTAACAACACAAAACACTAACACCCTAACAACAAACAACACTAACACCCTAACAACAAACAATCCTAACCCCCTAACAACAAACAACACTAACACCCTAACAACAAACAACCCTAACCCCCTAACAACAAACAACACTAACCCCCAACAACAAACAACCCTAAACCCCTAACATCAAACAACCCTAAACCCCTAACATCAAACAACACTAACACCCTAACATCACAAAACACTAACTCCCTAACAACAAACAACACTAACACCCTAACAACAAACAAACCTAACCCCCTAACAACAAACAACTCTAACCCCCTAACAACAAACAACCCTAAACCCCTAACATCAAAGAACACTAACACCCTAACAACAAACAACCCTAACGCCCTAACAACAAACACTAACCCCCAAACAACAAACAACCCTAAGTCCCTAACAACAAACAACACTAACACCCTAACAACAAACAACCCTAAACCACTAACAACAAACAACCCTAACACCCTAACAACAAACAACACTAACCCCCTAACAACAAACAACCCTAAACCCCTAACATCAAACAACACTAACCCCCTAACAACACAAAACACTAACACCCGAACAACAAACAACACTAACACCCTAACAACAAAAACCACTAAACCCCAACAAGAAACAACCCTAAACCCCTAACAAAAAACCCTAACCCCCTAACAACAAACAACACTAAACCCCTAACAAGAAACTACCCTAACCCCGTAACAACAAACAACACTAATGCGGTAACAACAAACAACTCTAACCCCCAAACAACAAACAACCCTAACCCCCTAACAACAAACAATCCTAACTCCCGAACAACCAACAACACAAACCCCCTAACCACAATAAACACTAACACCCGAACAACAAAAACCACTAAACCCCAACGAGAAACAACCCTAAACCCCTAACAACAAACAACACTAACCCCCTAACAACAAGCAACCCTAACCAAACAACAAACAAACCTAACCCACTGACAACAAACAACACTAACACCCTAACAAAAAACAACCCTAAACTCCTAACAAAAAACAACACTAACACCCTAACAAAAAGCAACCCTAACCCCCTAACAACAAACAACACTAACCCCCTAACAACAAACAACCCTAACCAAACAACAAACAACTCTAACCCACTAACAACAAACAACACTAACACCCTAACAACAAACAACCCTAACCCCCTAACAACAAACAACCCTAACACCCTAACAACAAACAACACTAACCCCATAACACCAAACAACCCTAAACCCCTAACATCAAACAACACTAACCCCCTAACAACACAAAACACTAACATCCTAACAACAAACAACACTAACACCCTAACAAAAACCAATAAACCCCAACAAGAAACAACCCTGAACCCCTATCAATAAACACTAACCCCCTAACAACAAACAACACTAAACCCCTAACAAGAAACTACCCTAACCCCGTAACAACAAACAACACTAACCCCGTAACAACAAACAACCCTAACCCCCAAACAACAAACAACCCTAACCCCCTAACAACAAACAATCCTAACCCCCGAACAACCAACAACACTAACCCCCTAACCAAAATAAACACTAACACCCTAACAAAAACCACTAAACCCCAACAAGAAACAACCCTAAACCCCTAACAACAAACAACACTAACCCCCTAACAACAAACAACCCTAACCAAACAACAAACAACCCTAACCCACGAACAACAAACAACACTAACACCCTAAGAACAAACAACCCTAACCCCCTAACAACAAACAAAACTAACACCCTAACAACAAACAACCCTAACCCCCTAACAACAAACAACACTAACCCCCTAACAACAAACAACACTAAACACCTAACAAGAAACTACCCTAACCCCGTAACAACAAACAACACTAACCCCGTAACAACAAACAACCCTAACCCCCTAACAACAAACAATCCTAACCCCCGAACAACCAACACCACTAACCCCCTAACCACAATAAACACTAACACCCGAACAACAAAAACCACTAAACCCCAACAAGAAACAACCCTAAACCCCTAAAAAGAAACAACACTAACCCCCTAACAACAAACAACCCTAACCAAACAACAAACAACCCTAACCCACTAACAAAAAACAACACTAACACCCCAGCAACAAACAACCCTAACCCCCTAACAACAAACAACACTAACACCCTAACAACAAACAACCCTAACCCCCTAACAACAAACAACACTACCCCCCTAACAACAAACAACCCTAACCCCCTAAGAACAAACAACCCTAAACCCCTAACATCAAAGAACAGCAACACCCTATCAACAAACAAAACTAACCCCCTAACAACAAACACTAACCCCCAAGCAACAAACAACCCTAACTCCTAAAAACCAAAAACACTAACCCACTAACAACAAACAACCCTAACCAAAATCAACAAACAACCCTAACACCCTAACAACAAAAAACACTAACCCCCTAACAACAAACAACCCTAAACCCCTAACATTAAACAACACTAACCCCCTAACAACACAAAACACTAATACCCTAACAACAAACAACACTAACACCCTAACAACAAAAACCACTAAACACCAACAAGAAAGAACCCCAAACCCCTAACAACACACAACACCACTCCCTAACAACAAACAACCCTAACCAAACAACAAAAAACTCTAACCCACTAACAACAAACAACACTAACACCCTAACAACAAACAATCCTAACCCCCTAACAACAAACAACACTAACACCCTAACAACAAACAATCCGAACCCCCTAACAACAAACAACAATAACACCCTAACAACAAACAACCCTAACCCCCTAACAACAAACAACACTAACCCCCAACAACAAACAACCCTAAACCCCTAACATCAAACAACACTAACACCCTAAGAACAAACAACCCTAACCCCCAACAACAAACACTAACCCCCAAACAACAAACAAACCTAACCCCTAAAAACCAAAAACACTAAACCACTAACAACAAACAACCCTAACCCACTAACAACAAACAACCCTAACATCCTAACAACAAACAACACTAACACCCTCACAACAAACAACACTAACACCCTAACAACAAAAACCACTAAAACGCAACAAGAAAAAACCCTAAACCCCTAATAACAAACACTATCCCCCTAACAACAAACAACACTAAACCCCTAACAAGAAACTACCCTAACCCCATAACAACAAACAACACTAACCTCCTAACAACAAACAACACTAAACCCCTAACAAGAAAGTACCCTAACCCCGTAACAACAAACAACACTAACCCGGTAACAACAAACAACCATAACCCCCAAACAACAAACAACCCTAACCCCCTTACAACAAACAGCACTAACCCCCTAACAACAAAGAACCCTAAACCCCTAACATCAAACAACACTAACACCCGAACAACAAACAACCCTAACCCCCTAACAACAAACACTAACCCCCAAACAACAAACAACCCTAACCCCTAAAAACCAAAAACACTAACCCACTAACAACAAACAACCCTAACCCCCTAACAATAACCAATCCTAACCCCCGAACAACCAACAACACTAACCCCCTAACCACAATAAACACTAACACCCTAACAACAAAAACCACTAAACCCCAACAAGAAACCACCCTAAACCCCTAACAACAAACAACACTAACCCCCTAACAACAAACAATCCTAACCAAACAACAAACAACCCTAACCCACTAACAACAAACAACACTAACACCCTAAAAACAAACAACCCTAACCCCCTAACAACAAACAACACTAACACCCTAACAACAAACATCCCTAACCCCCTAACAACAAACAACCCTACGCCCTAACAACAAACAACCCTAAACCCCTAACATCAAAGAACACTAACACCTAACAACAAACAACCCTAACCCCCTAACAACAAACACTAACCCCCAAACAACAAACAACACTAACCCCTAAAAACCAAAAACACTAACCCACTAACAACAAACAACCCTAACCCACTAACAACAAACAACCCTAACACCCTAACAACAAACAACACTAACCCCATAATATCAAACAACCCTAAACCCCTAACATCAAACAACACTAACCCCCTAACAACACAAAACACTAACACCCTAACAACAAACAACACTAACACCCTAACAACAAAAACCACTAAACCCCAACAAGAAACAACCCTGAACCCCTAACAATAAACACTAACACCCTAAGAACAAACAACACTAAAACCCTAACAACAATCAACCCTAAACCCCTAACATCAAAGAACACTAACACCCTAACAACAAACCACCCTAACCCCCTAACAACAAACACTAACAATCAAACAACAAACAATCCTAACCCCTAAAATCCAAAAACACTAACCCACTAACAACAAACAACCCTAACCCACTAACAGCAAACAACCCAAACCCGCTAACAACAAACAACCCTAAACCCCTAACATCAAACAACACTAACCCCCTAACAACACAAAACACTAACACCCTAACAACAAACAACACTAACACCCTAACAACAAAAACCACTAAACCCCAACAAGAAACAACCCTAAACCCCTAACAAAAAACACTAACCCCCTAACAACAAACAACACTAAACCCCTAACAAGAAACTACCCTAACCCCGTAACAACAAACAACACTAACCCAGTAACAACAAACAACCCTAACACCCAAACAACAAACAACCCTAACCCCCTAAAAACAAACAATCCTAACCTCCGAACAACCAACAACACTAACCCCCTAACCACAATAAACACTAACACCCGAACAACAAAAACCACTAAACCCCAACAAGAAAGAACCTTAAACCCCTAACAACAAACAACCCTAAACCCCTAACAACAAACAACACTAACACCCTAACAACAAACAACCCTAACACCCTAACAACAAACAACACTAACACCCTAACAACAAACAACCCTAACCCCCTAACAACAAACAACACTAACCCCCTAACATCAAACAACCCTAAACCCCTAACATCAAAGAACACTAACACCCTAACAACAAACAACCCTAACCCCCTAACAACAAACAACACTAACCCCCTAACATCAAACAACCCTAAACCCCTAACATCAAAGAACACTAACACCCTAACAACAAACAACCCTAACCCCCTAACAACAAACACTAACACCCAAACAACAAACAACACTAACCCCTAGAAACCAAAAACACTAACCCACTAACAACAAACAACCCTAACCCACTAACAACAAACAACCCTAACACCCTAGCAACAAACAACACTAACCCCATAACATCAAACAACCCTAAACCCCTAACATCAAACAACACTAACCCCCTAACAACACAAAACACTAACACCCTAACAACAAACAACACTAACACCCTAACAACAAAAACCACTAAACCCCAACAAGAAACAACCCTAAACCCCTAACAACAAACACTAACCCCCTAACAACAAACAACACTAAACCCCTAACAAGAAACTACCCTAACCCCGTAACAAAAAACAACACTAATCCCGTAACAACAAACAACCCTAACCCCCAAACAACAAACATCCCTAACCCCCTAAGAACAAACAATCCTAACCCCCGAACAACCAACAACACTAACCCCCTAACCACAATAAACACTAACACCCTAACAACAAAAACCACTAAACCCCAACAAGAAACAACCCGAAACCCCTAACAACAAAAAACACTAACCCCCTAACAACAAACAACACTAACACCCTAACAACAAACAACCCTAACCCCCTAACAACAAACAACACTAACACCCTAACAACAAACAACCCTAACCTCCTAACAACAAACAACACTAACCCCGTAACAGAAAACAACACTAAACCCCTAACATCAAAGAACACTAACACCCTAACAACAAAAAACCCAACCCCCTAACAACAAACACTAACCCCCAAACAACAAACAATCCTAACCCCTAAAATCCAAAAACACGAACCCACTAACAACAAACAACCCTAACCCACTAACAACAAAAAACCCTCACACCCCAAAAACAAACAACACTATCCCCCTAACAACAAACAACCCTAAACCCCTAACATCAAACAACACTAACCCCCTAACAACACAAAACACTAACACCCTAACAACAAACAACAGTAACCCCGTAACGACAAACAACACTAACCCCCTAAAAACAAACAACCCTAAACCCCTAACATCAAACAACACTAACCCCCTAACAACACAAAACACTAACACCCTAACAACAAACAACACTAACACCCTAACAACAAAAACCACTAAACCCCAACAAGAAACAACCCTAAACCCCTAACAAAAAACCCTAACCCCCTAACAACAAACAACACTAAACCCTTAACAAGAAACTACCCTAACCCCGTACCAACAAACAACACTAACGCGGTAACAAGAAACAACTCTAACCCCCAAACAACAAACAACACTAACCCCCTAACAACAAACAACCCTAACCCCCTAACAACAAACAATCCTAAACCCCGAACAACCAACAACACTAACCCCCTAACCACAATAAACACTAACACCCGAACAACAAAAACCACTAAACTCCAACAAGAAACAACCCTAAACCCCTAACAACAAACAACACTAACCCCCTAACAACAAGCAACCCTAACCAAACAACAAACAAACCTAACCCACTGACAACAAACAACACTAACACCCTAACAACAAACAACCCTAACCCCCTAACAACAAACAACCCTAACACCCTAACAACAAACAACACTAACCCCATAACACCAAACAACCCTAAACCCCTAACATCAAACAACACTAACCCCCTAACAACACAAAACACTAACCCCCTAACAACAAACAACACTAACACCCTAACAACAAACAACCCTAAACCCCTAACAACAAACAACACTAACACCCTAACAAAAAGCAACCCTAACCCCCTAACAACAAACAACACTAACCCCCTAACAACAAACAACCCTAACCAAACAACAAACAACCCTAACCCACTAACAACAAACAACACTAACACCCTAACAACAAACAACCCTAACCCCCTAACAACAAACAACACTACCCCCCTAACAACAAACAACCCTAACCCCCTAAGAACAAACAACCCTAAACCCCTAACATCAAAGAACAGTAACACCCTATCAACAAACAAAACTAACCCCCTAACAACAAACACTAACCCCCAAGCAACAAACAACCCTAACTCCTAAAAACCAAAAACACTAACCCACTAACAACAAACAACCCTAACCAAAATCAACAAACAACCCTAACACCCTAACAACAAAAAACACTAACCCCCTAACAACAAACAACCCTAAACCCCTAACATTAAACAACACTAACCCCCTAACAACACAAAACACTAATACCCTAACAACAAACAACACTAACACCCTAACAACAAAAACCACTAAACACCAACAAGAAAGAACCCCAAACCCCTAACAACACACAACACCACTCCCTAACAACAAACAACCCTAACCAAACAACAAAAAACTCTAACCCACTAACAACAAACAACACTAACACCCTAACAACAAACAATCCTAACCCCCTAACAACAAACAACACTAACACCCTAACAACAAACAATCCGAACCCCCTAACAACAAACAACAATAACACCCTAACAACAAACAACCCTAACCCCCTAACAACAAACAACACTAACCCCCAACAACAAACAACCCTAAACCCCTAACATCAAACAACACTAACACCCTAAGAACAAACAACCCTAACCCCCAACAACAAACACTAACCCCCAAACAACAAACAAACCTAACCCCTAAAAACCAAAAACACTAAACCACTAACAACAAACAACCCTAACCCACTAACAACAAACAACCCTAACATCCTAACAACAAACAACACTAACACCCTCACAACAAACAACACTAACACCCTAACAACAAAAACCACTAAAACGCAACAAGAAAAAACCCTAAACCCCTAATAACAAACACTATCCCCCTAACAACAAACAACACTAAACCCCTAACAAGAAACTACCCTAACCCCATAACAACAAACAACACTAACCTCCTAACAACAAACAACACTAAACCCCTAACAAGAAAGTACCCTAACCCCGTAACAACAAACAACACTAACCCGGTAACAACAAACAACCATAACCCCCAAACAACAAACAACCCTAACCCCCTTACAACAAACAGCACTAACCCCCTAACAACAAAGAACCCTAAACCCCTAACATCAAACAACACTAACACCCGAACAACAAACAACCCTAACCCCCTAACAACAAACACTAACCCCCAAACAACAAACAACCCTAACCCCTAAAAACCAAAAACACTAACCCACTAACAACAAACAACCCTAACCCCCTAACAATAACCAATCCTAACCCCCGAACAACCAACAACACTAACCCCCTAACCACAATAAACACTAACACCCTAACAACAAAAACCACTAAACCCCAACAAGAAACCACCCTAAACCCCTAACAACAAACAACACTAACCCCCTAACAACAAACAATCCTAACCAAACAACAAACAACCCTAACCCACTAACAACAAACAACACTAACACCCTAAAAACAAACAACCCTAACCCCCTAACAACAAACAACACTAACACCCTAACAACAAACATCCCTAACCCCCTAACAACAAACAACACTACGCCCTAACAACAAACAACCCTAAACCCCTAACATCAAAGAAGACTAACACCTAACAACAAACAACCCTAACCCCCTAACAACAAACACTAACCCCCAAACAACAAACAACACTAACCCCTAAAAACCAAAAACACTAACCCACTAACAACAAACAACCCTAACCCACTAACAACAAACAACCCTAACACCCTAACAACAAACAACACTAACCCCATAATATCAAACAACCCTAAACCCCTAACATCAAACAACACTAACCCCCTAACAACACAAAACACTAACACCCTAACAACAAACAACACTAACACCCTAACAACAAAAACCACTAAACCCCAACAAGAAACAACCCTGAACCCCTAACAATAAACACTAACACCCTAAGAACAAACAACACTAAAACCCTAACAACAATCAACCCTAAACCCCTAACATCAAAGAACACTAACACCCTAACAACAAACCACCCTAACCCCCTAACAACAAACACTAACAATCAAACAACAAACAATCCTAACCCCTAAAATCCAAAAACACTAACCCACTAACAACAAACAACCCTAACCCACTAACACCAAACAACCCAAACCCGCTAACAACAAACAACCCTAAACCCCTAACATCAAACAACACTAACCCCCTAACAACACAAAACACTAACACCCTAACAACAAACAACACTAACACCCTAACAACAAAAACCACTAAACCCCAACAAGAAACAACCCTAAACCCCTAACAAAAAACACTAACCCCCTAACAACAAACAACACTAAACCCCTAACAAGAAACTACCCTAACCCCGTAACAACAAACAACACTAACCCAGTAACAACAAACAACCCTAACACCCAAACAACAAACAACCCTAACCCCCTAAAAACAAACAATCCTAACCCCCGAACAACCAACAACACTAACCCCCTAACCACAATAAACACTAACACCCGAACAACAAAAACCACTAAACCCCAACAAGAAAGAACCTTAAACCCCTAACAACAAACAACCCTAAACCCCTAACAACAAACAACACTAACACCCTAACAACAAACAACCCTAACACCCTAACAACAAACAACACTAACACCCTAACAACAAACAACCCTAACCCCCTAACAACAAACAACACTAACCCCCTAACATCAAACAACCCTAAACCCCTAACATCAAAGAACACTAACACCCTAACAACAAACAACCCTAACCCCCTAACAACAAACAACACTAACCCCCTAACATCAAACAACCCTAAACCCCTAACATCAAAGAACACTAACACCCTAACAACAAACAACCCTAACCCCCTAACAACAAACACTAACACCCAAACAACAAACAACACTAACCCCTAGAAACCAAAAACACTAACCCACTAACAACAAACAACCCTAACCCACTAACAACAAACAACCCTAACACCCTAGCAACAAACAACACTAACCCCATAACATCAAACAACCCTAAACCCCTAACATCAAACAACACTAACCCCCTAACAACACAAAACACTAACACCCTAACAACAAACAACACTAACACCCTAACAACAAAAACCACTAAACCCCAACAAGAAACAACCCTAAACCCCTAACAACAAACACTAACCCCCTAACAACAAACAACACTAAACCCCTAACAAGAAACTACCCTAACCCCGTAACAAAAAACAACACTAATCCCGTAACAACAAACAACCCTAACCCCCAAACAACAAACATCCCTAACCCCCTAAGAACAAACAATCCTAACCCCCGAACAACCAACAACACTAACCCCCTAACCACAATAAACACTAACACCCTAACAACAAAAACCACTAAACCCCAACAAGAAACAACCCGAAACCCCTAACAACAAAAAACACTAACCCCCTAACAACAAACAACACTAACACCCTAACAACAAACAACCCTAACCCCCTAACAACAAACAACACTAACACCCTAACAACAAACAACCCTAACCTCCTAACAACAAACAACACTAACCCCGTAACAGAAAACAACACTAAACCCCTAACATCAAAGAACACTAACACCCTAACAACAAAAAACCCAACCCCCTAACAACAAACACTAACCCCCAAACAACAAACAATCCTAACCCCTAAAATCCAAAAACACGAACCCACTAACAACAAACAACCCTAACCCACTAAGAACAAAAAACCCTCACACCCCAAAAACAAACAACACTATCCCCCTAACAACAAACAACCCTAAACCCCTAACATCAAACAACACTAACCCCCTAACAACACAAAACACTAACACCCTAACAACAAACAACAGTAACCCCGTAACGACAAACAACACTAACCCCCTAAAAACAAACAACCCTAAACCCCTAACATCAAACAACACTAACCCCCTAACAACACAAAACACTAACACCCTAACAACAAACAACACTAACACCCTAACAACAAAAACCACTAAACCCCAACAAGAAACAACCCTAAACCCCTAACAAAAAACCCTAACCCCCTAACAACAAACAACACTAAACCCTTAACAAGAAACTACCCTAACCCCGTACCAACAAACAACACTAACGCGGTAACAAGAAACAACTCTAACCCCCAAACAACAAACAACACTAACCCCCTAACAACAAACAACCCTAACCCCCTAACAACAAACAATCCTAACCCCCGAACAACCAACAACACTAACCCCCTAACCACAATAAACACTAACACCCGAACAACAAAAACCACTAAACTCCAACAAGAAACAACCCTAAACCCCTAACAACAAACAACACTAACCCCCTAACAACAAGCAACCCTAACCAAACAACAAACAAACCTAACCCACTGACAACAAACAACACTAACACCCTAACAACAAACAACCCTAACCCCCTAACAACAAACAACCCTAACACCCTAACAACAAACAACACTAACCCCATAACACCAAACAACCCTAAACCCCTAACATCAAACAACACTAACCCCCTAACAACACAAAACACTAACCCCCTAACAACAAACAACACTAACACCCTAACAACAAACAACCCTAAACCCCTAACAACAAACAACACTAACACCCTAACAAAAAGCAACCCTAACCCCCTAACAACAAACAACACTAACCCCCTAACAACAAACAACCCTAACCAAACAACAAACAACCCTAACCCACTAACAACAAACAACACTAACACCCTAACAACAAACAACCCTAACCCCCTAACAACAAACAACCCTAACACCCTAACAACAAACAACACTAACCCCAAAACACCAAACAACCCTAAACCCCTAACATCAAACAACACTAACCCCCTAACAACACAAAACACTAACACCCTAACAACAAACAACACTAACACCCTAACAACAAACAAACCTAACCCCCTAACAACAAACAACACTAAACCCCTAACAAGAAACTACCCTAACCCCGTAACAACAAACAACACTAACCCCGTAACAACAAACAACCCTAACCCCCTAACAACAAACAATCCTAACCCCCGAACAACCAACACCACTAACCCCCTAACCACAATAAACACTAACACCCGAACAACAAAAACCACTAAACCCCAACAAGAAACAACCCTAAACCCCTAACAAGAAACAACACTAACCCCCTAACAACAAACAACCCTAACCAAACAACAAACAACCCTAACCCACTAACAAAAAACAACACTAACACCCCAGCAACAAACAACCCTAACCCCCTAACAACAAACAACACTAACACCCTAACAACAAACAACCCTAACCCCCTAACAACAAACAACACTACCCCCCTAACAACAAACAACCCTAACCCCCTAAGAACAAACAACCCTAAACCCCTAACATCAAAGAACAGTAACACCCTATCAACAAACAAAACTAACCCCCTAACAACAAACACTAACCCCCAAGCAACAAACAACCCTAACTCCTAAAAACCAAAAACACTAACCCACTAACAACAAACAACCCTAACCAAAATCAACAAACAACCCTAACACCCTAACAACAAAAAACACTAACCCCCTAACAACAAACAACCCTAAACCCCTAACATTAAACAACACTAACCCCCTAACAACACAAAACACTAATACCCTAACAACAAACAACACTAAAACCCTAACAACAAAAACCACTAAACACCAACAAGAAAGAACCCCAAACCCCTAACAACACACAACACCACTCCCTAACAACAAACAACCCTAACCAAACAACAAAAAACTCTAACCCACTAACAACAAACAACACTAACACCCTAACAACAAACAATCCTAACCCCCTAACAACAAACAACACTAACACCCTAACAACAAACAATCCGAACCCCCTAACAACAAACAACAATAACACCCTAACAACAAACAACCCTAACCCCCTAACAACAAACAACACTAACCCCCAACAACAAACAACCCTAAACCCCTAACATCAAACAACACTAACACCCTAAGAACAAACAACCCTAACCCCCAACAACAAACACTAACCCCCAAACAACAAACAAACCTAACCCCTAAAAACCAAAAACACTAAACCACTAACAACAAACAACCCTAACCCACTAACAACAAACAACCCTAACATCCTAACAACAAACAACACTAACACCCTCACAACAAACAACACTAACACCCTAACAACAAAAACCACTAAAACGCAACAAGAAAAAACCCTAAACCCCTAATAACAAACACTATCCCCCTAACAACAAACAACACTAAACCCCTAACAAGAAACTACCCTAACCCCATAACAACAAACAACACTAACCTCCTAACAACAAACAACACTAAACCCCTAACAAGAAAGTACCCTAACCCCGTAACAACAAACAACACTAACCCGGTAACAACAAACAACCATAACCCCCAAACAACAAACAACCCTAACCCCCTTACAACAAACAGCACTAACCCCCTAACAACAAAGAACCCTAAACCCCTAACATCAAACAACACTAACACCCGAACAACAAACAACCCTAACCCCCTAACAACAAACACTAACCCCGAAACAACAAACAACCCTAACCCCTAAAAACCAAAAACACTAACCCACTAACAACAAACAACCCTAACCCCCTAACAATAACCAATCCTAACCCCCGAACAACCAACAACACTAACCCCCTAACCACAATAAACACTAACACCCTAACAACAAAAACCACTAAACCCCAACAAGAAACAACCCTAAACCCCTAACAACAAACAACACTAACCCCCTAACAACAAACAATCCTAACCAAACAACAAACAACCCTAACCCACTAACAACAAACAACACTAACACCCTAAAAACAAACAACCCTAACCCCCTAACAACAAACAACACTAACACCCTAACAACAAACATCCCTAACCCCCTAACAACAAACAACACTACGCCCTAACAACAAACAACCCTAAACCCCTAACATCAAAGAAGACTAACACCTAACAACAACAACCCTAACCCCCTAACAACAAACACTAACCCCCAAACAACAAACAACACTAACCCCTAAAAACCAAAAACACTAACCCACTAACAACAAACAACCCTAACCCACTAACAACAAACAACCCTAACACCCTAACAACAAACAACACTAACCCCATAATATCAAACAACCCTAAACCCCTAACATCAAACAACACTAACCCCCTAACAACACAAAACACTAACACCCTAACAACAAACAACACTAACACCCTAACAACAAAAACCACTAAACCCCAACAAGAAACAACCCTGAACCCCTAACAATAAACACTAACACCCTAAGAACAAACAACACTAAAACCCTAACAACAATCAACCCTAAACCCCTAACATCAAAGAACACTAACACCCTAACAACAAACCACCCTAACCCCCTAACAACAAACACTAACAATCAAACAACAAACAATCCTAACCCCTAAAATCCAAAAACACTAACCCACTAACAACAAACAACCCTAACCCACTAACAGCAAACAACCCAAACCCGCTAACAACAAACAACCCTAAACCCCTAACATCAAACAACACTAACCCCCTAACAACACAAAACACTAACACCCTAACAACAAACAACACTAACACCCTAACAACAAAAACCACTAAACCCCAACAAGAAACAACCCTAAACCCCTAACAAAAAACACTAACCCCCTAACAACAAACAACACTAAACCCCTAACAAGAAACTACCCTAACCCCGTAACAACAAACAACACTAACCCAGTAACAACAAACAACCCTAACACCCAAACAACAAACAACCCTAACCCCCTAAAAACAAACAATCCTAACCCCCGAACAACCAACAACACTAACCCCCTAACCACAATAAACACTAACACCCGAACAACAAAAACCACTAAACCCCAACAAGAAAGAACCTTAAACCCCTAACAACAAACAACCCTAAACCCCTAACAACAAACAACACTAACACCCTAACAACAAACAACCCTAACACCCTAACAACAAACAACACTAACACCCTAACAACAAACAACCCTAACCCCCTAACAACAAACAACACTAACCCCCTAACATCAAACAACCCTAAACCCCTAACATCAAAGAACACTAACACCCTAACAACAAAAAACCCTAAACCCCTAACAACAAACACTAACACCCAAACAACAAACAACACTAACCCCTAAAAACCAAAAACACTAACCCACTAACAACAAACAACCCTAACCCACTAACAACAAACAACCCTAACACCCTAGCAACAAAAAACACTAACCCCATAACATCAAACAACCCTAAACCCCTAACATCAAACAACACTAACCCCCTAACAACACAAAACACTAACACCCTAACAACAAACAACACTAACACCCTAACAACAAAAACCACTAAACCCCAACAAGAAACAACCCTAAACCCCTAACAAAAAACCCTAACCCCCTAACAACAAACAACACTAAACCCCTAACAAGAAACTACCCTAACCCCGTAACAACAAACAACACTAACGCGGTAACAACAAACAACACTAACCCCCAAACAACAAACAACACTAACCCCCTAACAACAAACAACCCTAACCCCCTAACAACAAACAATCCTAACCCCCGAACAACCAACAACACTAACCCCCTAACCACAATAAACACTAACACCCGAACAACAAAAACCACTAAACTCCAAGAAACAACCCTAAACCCCTAACAACAAACAACACTAACCCCCTAACAACAAGCAACCCTAACCAAACAACAAACAAACCTAACCCACTGACAACAAACAACACTAACACCCTAACAACAAACAACCCTGAACCCCTAACAACAAACAACACTAACACCCTAACAAAAAGCAACCCTAACCCCCTAACAACAAACAACACTAACCCCCTAACAACAAACAACCCTAACCAAACAACAAACAACCCTAACCCACTGACAACAAACAACCCTAACACCTTAACAACAAACAACCCTAACCCCCTAACAACAAACAACCCTAACACCCTAACAACAAACAACACTAACCCCATAACACCAAACAACCCTAAACCCCTAACATCAAACAACACTAACCCCCTAACAACACAAAACACTAACACCCTAACAACAAACAACACTAACACCCTAACAACAAAAACCAATAAACCCCAACAAGAAACAACCCTGAACCCCTATCAATAAACACTAACCCCCTAACAACAAACAACACTAAACCCCTAACAAGAAACTACCCTAACCCCGTAACAACAAACAACACTAACCCCGTAACAACAAACAACCCTAACCCCCAAACAACAAACAACCCTAACCCCCTAACAACAAACAATCCTAACCCCCGAACAACCAACAACACTAACCCCCTAACCAAAATAAACACTAACACCCTAACAACAAAAACCACTAAACCCCAACAAGAAACAACCCTAAACCCCTAACAACAAACAACACTAACCCCCTAACAACAAACAACCCTAACCAAACAACAAACAACCCTAACCCACTAACAACAAACAACACTAACACCCTAAGAACAAACAACCCTAACCCCCTAACAACAAACAACACTAACACCCTAACAACAAACAACCCTTACCCCCTAACAACAAACAACACTAACCCCCTAACAACAAACAACACTAAACCCCTAACAAGAAACTAACCTAACCCCGTAACAACAAACAACACTAACCCCGTAACAACAAACAACCCTAACCCCCTAACAACAAACAACCCTAACCCCCTAAGAACAAACAACCCTAAACCCCTAACATCAAAGAACAGTAACACCCTATCAACAAACAAAACTAACCCCCTAACAACAAACACTAACCCCCAAGCAACAAACAACCCTAACTCCTAAAAACCAAAAACACTAACCCACTAACAACAAACAACCATAACCAAAATCAACAAACAACCCTAACACCCTAACAACAAAAAACACTAACCCCCTAACAACAAACAACCCTAAACCCCTAACATCAAACAACACTAACCCCCTAACAACACAAAACACTAATACCCTAACAACAAACAACACTAACACCCTAACAACAAAAACCACTAAACACCAACAAGAAACAACCCCAAACCCCTAACAACAAACAACACCACTCCCTAACAACAAACAACCCTAACCAAACAACAAAAAACTCTAACCCCCTAACAACAAACAACACTAACACCCTAACAACAAACAACCCTAACCCCCTAACAACAAACAACACTAACCCCCAACAACAAACAACCCTAAACCCCTAACATCAAAGAACACTAACACCCTAAGAACAAACAACCCTAACCCCCAACAACAAACACTAACCCCCAAACAACAAACAAACCTAACCCCTAAAAACCAAAAACAATAAACCACTAACAACAAACAACCCTAACCCACTAACAACAAACAACCCTAACATCCTAACAACAAACAACACTAACACCCTCACAACAAACAACACTAACACCCTAACAACAAAAACCACTAAAACCCAACAAGAAAAAACCCTAAACCCCTAATAACAAACACTATCCCCCTAACAACAAACAACACTAAACCCCTAACAAGAAACTACCCTAACCCCATAACAACAAACAACACTAACCTCCTAACAACAAACAACCCTAAACCCCTAACATCAAAGAACACTAACACCTAACAACAAACAACCCTAACCCCCTAACAACAAACACTAACCCCCAAACAACAAACAACACTAACCCCTAAAAACCAAAAACACTAACCCACTAACAACAAACAACCCTAACCCACTAACAACAAACAACCCTAACACCCTAACAACAAACAACACTAACCCCATAATATCAAACAACCCTAAACCCCTAACATCAAACAACACTAACCCCCTAACAACACAAAACACTAACACCCTAACAACAAACAACACTAACACCCTAACAACAAAAACCACTAAACCCCAACAAGAAACAACCCTGAACCCCTAACAATAAACACTAACACCCTAAGAACAAACAACACTAACCCCCTAACAACAATCAACCCTAAACCCCTAACATCAAAGAACACTAACACCCTAACAACAAACCACCCTAACCCCCTAACAACAAACACTAACAACCAAACAACAAACAATCCTAACCCCTAAAATCCAAAATCACTAACCCACTAACAAAAAACAACCCTAACCCACTAACAGCAAACAACCCTAACCCGCTAACAACAAACAACCCTAAACCCCTAACATCAAACAACACTAACCCCCTAACAACAAAAAACACTAACACCCTAACAACAAACAACACTAACACCCTAACAACAAAAACCACTAAACCCCAACAAGAAACAACCCTAACCCCCTAACAACAAACAACACTAAACCCCTAACAAGAAACTACCCTAACCCCATAACAACAAACAATCCTAACCCCGTAACAACAAACAACCCTAACCCCTAAACAACAAACAACCATAACCCCCTAACAACAAACAATCCTAACCCCCGAACAACCAACAACACTAACCCCCTAACCACAGCAAACACTAACACCCTAACAACAAAAACCACTAAACCCCAACAAGAAACAACCCTAAACCCCTAACAACAAACAACACTAACCCCCTAACAACAAACAACCCTAACCAAACAACAAAAAACCCTCACCCACTAACAACAAAAAACACTAACACCCTAAAAACAAACAACCATAACCCCCTAACAACAAACAACACTAACACCCTAACAACAAACAACCCTAACCCCCTAACAACAAACCCTAACCCCCAAACAACAAACAACCCTAACCCCTAAAAACCAAAAACACTAACCCACTAACAACAAACAACCCTAAACCACTAACAGCAAACAACCCTAACACCCTAACAACAAACAACACTAACCCCCTAACAACAAACAACCCTAAACCCCTAACATCAAACAACACTAACCCCCTAACAACACAAAACACTAACACCCTAACAACAAACAACACTAACACCCTAACAACAAAAACCACTAAACCCCAACAAGAAACAACCCTAAACCCCTAACAACAAACACTAACCCCCTAACAACAAACAACACTAAACCCCTAACAAGAAACTACCCTAACCCCGTAACAGCAAACAACACTAACCCCGTAACAACAAACAATCCTAACCCCCAAACAACAAACAACCCTAAACCCCAAACAACAAACAACTCTAACCCCCTAACAACCAACAACACTAACCCCCTAACCACAATAAACACTAACACCCTAACAACAAAAACCACTAAACCCCAACAAGAAACAACCCTAAACCCCTAACAACAAACAACACTAACCCCCTAACAACAAACAACCCTGACCAAACAACAAAAAACCCTAACCCACTAACAACAAACAACACTAACACCCTAACAACAAACAACCCTATCCACCTAAAAACAAACAACACTAACCCCCTAACAACAAACAACCCTAAACCCCTAACATCAAAGAACACTAACACCCTAACAACAAACCACCCTAACCCCCTAAAAACAAACACTAACCCCCAAGCAACAAAAAACCCTAACTCCTAAAAACCAAAAACACTAACCCACTAACAGCAAACAACCCTAACCCACAATCAACAAACAACCCTAACACCGTAACAACAAAAAACACTAACCCCCTAACAACAAACAACCCTAAACCCCTAACATCTAACAACACTAACCCACTAACAACACAAGACACTAACACCCTAACAACAAACAACACTAACACCCTAACAACAAAAACCACTAAACCCCAACAAGAAACAACCCTAAACCCCTAACAACAAACAACACCACTCCCTAACAACAAACAACCCTAACCAAACAGCAAAAAACTCTAACCCACTAACAACAAACAACACTAACACCCTAACAAAAAACAACCCTAACCCACGAACAACAAACAACCCTAAACCACTAACAACAAACAACCCTAACACCCTAACAAGAAACAACACTAACCTCATAACATCAAACAACCCTAAACCCCTAACATCAAACAACACTAACCCACTAACAACACAAAACACTAACACCCTAAGAACAAACAACACTAACACCCTAACAACAAAAACCACTAAACCCCAACAAGAAACAACCCTAAACCCCTAACAAAAAACACTAACCCCCTAACAACAAACAACACTAAACCCCTAACAAGAAACTACCCTAACCCCGTAACAACAAACAACACTAACCCAGTAACAACAAACAACCCTAACACCCAAACAACAAACAACCCTAACCCCCTAAAAACAAACAATCCTAACCCCCGAACAACCAACAACACTAACCCCCTAACCACAATAAACACTAACACCCGAACAACAAAAACCACTAAACCCCAACAAGAAAGAACCTTAAACCCCTAACAACAAACAACCCTAAACCCCTAACAACAAACAACACTAACACCCTAACAACAAACAACCCTAACACCCTAACAACAAACAACACTAACACCCTAACAACAAACAACCCTAACCCCCTAACAACAAACAACACTAACCCCCTAACATCAAACAACCCTAAACCCCTAACATCAAAGAACACTAACACCCTAACAACAAACAACCCTAAACCCCTAACAACAAACACTAACACCCAAACAACAAACAACACTAACCCCTAGAAACCAAAAACACTAACCCACTAACAACAAACAACCCTAACCCACTAACAACAAACAACCCTAACACCCTAGCAACAAACAACACTAACCCCATAACATCAAACAACCCTAAACCCCTAACATCAAACAACACTAACCCCCTAACAACACAAAACACTAACACCCTAACAACAAACAACACTAACACCCTAACAACAAAAACCACTAAACCCCAACAAGAAACAACCCTAAACCCCTAATAACAAACACTAACCCCCTAACAACAAACAACACTAAACCCCTAACAAGAAACTACCCTAACCCCGTAACAAAAAACAACACTAATCCCGTAACAACAAACAACCCTAACCCCCAAACAACAAACATCCCTAACCCCCTAAGAACAAACAATCCTAACCCCTGAACAACCAACAACACTAACCCCCTAACCACAATAAACACTAACACCCTAACAACAAAAACCACTAAACCCCAACAAGAAACAACCCGAAACCCCTAACAACAAAAAACACTAACCCCCTAACAACAAACAACCCTAATCCCCTAACAACAAACAACACTAACACCCTAACAACAAACAACCCTAACCTCCTAACAACAAACAACACTAACCCCCTAACAAAAAACAACCCTAAACCCCTAACATCAAAGAACACTAACACCCTAACAACAAAAAACCCTAACCCCCTAACAACAAACACTAACCCCCAAACAGCAAACAATCCTAACCCCTAAAATCCAAAAACACTAACCCACTAACAACAAACAACCCTAACCCACTAACAACAAAAAACCCTCACACCCCAAAAACAAACAACACTATCCCCCTAACAACAAACAACCCTAAACCCCTAACATCAAACAACACTAACCCCCTAACAACACAAAACACTAACACACTAACAACAAACAACAGTAACCCCGTAACGACAAACAACACTAACCCCCTAAAAACAAACAACCCTAAACCCCTAACATCAAACAACACTAACCCCCTAACAACACAAAACACTAACACCCTAACAACAAACAACACTAACACCCTAACAACAAAAACCACTAAACCCCAACAAGAAACAACCCTAAACCCCTAACAAAAAACCCTAACCCCCTAACAACAAACAACACTAAACCCCTAACAAGAAACTACCCTAACCCCATAACAACAAACAACACTAACGCGGTAACAACAAACAACACTAACCCCCAAACAACAAACAACACTAACCCCCTAACAACAAACATCCCTAACCCCCTAACAACAAACAATCCTAACCCCCGAACAACCAACAACACTAACCCCCTAACCACAATAAACACTAACACCCGAACAACAAAAACCACTAAACTCCAACAAGAAACAACCCTAAACCCCTAACAACAAACAACACTAACCCCCTAACAACAAGCAACCCTAACCAAACAACAAACAAACCTAACCCACTGAGAACAAACAACACTAACACCCTAACAACAAACAACCCTGAACCCCTAACAACAAACAACACTAACACCCTAACAAAAAGCAACCCTAACCCCCTAACAACAAACAACACTAACCCCCTAACAACAAACAACCCTAACCAAACAACAAACAACCCTAACCCACTGACAACAAACAACACTAACACCCTAACAACAAACAACCCTAACCCCCTAACAACAAACAACCCTAACACCCTAACAACAAACAACACTAACCCCATAACACCAAACAACCCTAAACCCCTAACATCAAACAACACTAACCCCCTAACAACACAAAACACTAACACCCTAACAACAAACAACACTAACACCCTAACAACAAAAACCAATAAACCCCAACAAGAAACAACCCTGAACCCCTATCAATAAACACTAACCCCCTAACAACAAACAACACTAAACCCCTAACAAGAAACTACCCTAACCCCGTAACAACAAACAACACTAACCCCGTAACAACAAACAACCCTAACCCCCAAACAACAAACAACCCTAACCCCCTAACAACAAACAATCCTAACCCCCGAACAACCAACAACACTAACCCCCTAACCAAAATAAACACTAACACCCTAACAACAAAAACCACTAAACCCCAACAAGAAACAACCCTAAACCCCTAACAACAAACAACACTAACCCCCTAACAACAAACAACCCTAACCAAACAACAAACAACCCTAACCCACTAACAACAAACAACACTAACACCCTAAGAACAAACAACCCTAACCCCCTAACAACAAACAACACTAACACCCTAACAACAAACAACCCTTACCCCCTAACAACAAACAACACTAACCCCCTAACAACAAACAACACTAAACCCCTAACAAGAAACTAACCTAACCCCGTAACAACAAACAACACTAACACCCTAACAACAAACAACCCTAACCCCCTGACAACAAACAACCCTAACCCCCTAAGAACAAACAACCCTAAACCCCTAACATCAAAGAACAGTAACACCCTATCAACAAACAAAACTAACCCCCTAACAAGAAACACTAACCCCCAAGCAACAAATAACCCTAACTCCTAAAAACCAAAAACACTAACCCACTAACAACAAACAACCATAACCAAAATCAACAAACAACCCTAACACCCTAACAACAAAAAACACTAACCCCCTAACAACAAACAACCCTAAACCCCTAACATCAAACAACACTAACCCCCTAACAACACAAAACACTAATACCCTAACAACAAACAACACTAACACCCTAACAACAAAAACCACTAAACACCAACAAGAAACAACCCCAAACCCCTAACAACAAACAACACCACTCCCTAACAACAAACAACCCTAACCAAACAACAAAAAACTCTAACCCACTAACAACAAACAACACTAACACCCTAACAACAAACAATCCTAACCCCCTAACAACAAACAACACTAACACCCTAACAACAAACAACCCTAACCCCCTAACAACAAACAACACTAACCCCCAACAACAAACAACCCTAAACCCCTAACATCAAAGAACACTAACACCCTAAGAACAAACAACCCTAACCGCCAACAACAAACACTAACCCCCAAACAACAAACAAACCTAACCCCTAAAAACCAAAAACACTAAACCACTAACAACAAACAACCCTAACCCACTAACAACAAACAACCCTAACATCCTAACAACAAACAACACTAACACCCTCACAACAAACAACACTAACACCCTAACAACAAAAACCACTAAAACCCAACAAGAAAAAACCCTAAACCCCTAATAACAAACACTATCCCCCAACAACAAACAACACTAAACCCCTAACAAGAAACTACCCTAACCCCATAACAACAAACAACACTAACCTCCAAACAACAAACAACACTAAACCCCTAACAAGAAAGTACCCTAACCCCGTAACAACAAACAACACTAACCCGGTAACAACAAACAACCATAACCCCCAAACAACAAACAACCCTAACCCCCTTACAACAAACAGCACTAACTCCCTAACAACAAAGAACCCTAAACCCCTAACATCAAACAACACTAACACCCGAACAACAAACAACCCTAACCCCCTAACAACAAACACTAACCCCCAAACAACAAACAACCCTAACCCCTAAAAACCAAAAACACTAACCCACTAACAACAAACAACCCTAACCCCCTAACAATAACCAATCCTAACCCCCGAACAACCAACAACACTAACCCCCTAACCACAATAAACACTAACACCCTAACAACAAAAACCACTAAACCCCAACAAGAAACAACCCTAAACCCCTAACAACAAACAACACTAACCCCCTAACAACAAACAATCCTAACCAAACAACAAACAACCCTAACCCACTAACAACAAACAACACTAACACCCTAAAAACAAACAACCCTAACCCCCTAACAACAAACAACACTAACACCCTAACAACAAACATCCCTAACCCCTAACAACAAACAACACTACGCCCTAACAACAAACAACCCTAAACCCCTAACATCAAAGAACACTAACACCTAACAACAAACAACCCTAACCCCCTAACAACAAACACTAACCCCCAAACAACAAACAACACTAACCCCTAAAAACCAAAAACACTAACCCACTAACAACAAACAACCCTAACCCACTAACAACAAACAACCCTAACACCCTAACAACAAACAACACTAACCCCATAATATCAAACAACCCTAAACCCCTAACATCAAACAACACTAACCCCCTAACAACACAAAACACTAACACCCTAACAACAAACAACACTAACACCCTAACAACAAAAACCACTAAACCCCAACAAGAAACAACCCTGAACCCCTAACAATAAAAACTAACACCCTAAGAACAAACAACACTAACCCCCTAACAACAATCAACCCTAAACCCCTAACATCAAAGAACACTAACACCCTAACAACAAACCACCCTAACCCCCTAACAACAAACACTAACAACCAAACAACAAACAATCCTAACCCCTAAAATCCAAAAACACTAACCCACTAACAACAAACAACCCTAACCCACTAACAGCAAACAACCCTAACCCGCTAACAACAAACAACCCTAAACCCCTAACATCAAACAACACTAACCCCCTAACAACAAAAAACTCTAACACCCTAACAACAAACAACACTAACACCCTAACAACAAAAACCACTAAACCCCAACAAGAAACAACCCTAACCCCCTAACAACAAACAACACTAAACCCCTAACAAGAAACTACCCTAACCCCATAACAACAATCCTAACCCCGTAACAACAAACAACCCTAACCCCTAAACAACAAACAACCATAACCCCCTAACAACAAACAATCCTAACCCCCGAACAACCAACAACACTAACCCCCTAACCACAGCAAACACTAACACCCTAACAACAAAAACCACTAAACCCCAACAAGAAACAACCCTAAACCCCTAACAACAAACAACACTAACCCCCTAACAACAAACAACCCTAACCAAACAACAAAAAACCCTCACCCACTAACAACAAAAAACACTAACACCCTAACAACAAACAACCATAACCCCCTAACAACAAACAACACTAACACCCTAACAACAAACAACCCTAACCCCCTAACAACAAACCCTAACCCCCAAACAACAAACAAACCTAACCCCTAAAAACCAAAAACACTAACCCACTAACAACAAACAACCCTAAACCACTAACAACAAACAACCCTAACACCCTAACAACAAACAACACTAACCCCCTAACATCAAACAACCCTAAACCCCTAACATCAAACAACACTAACCCCCTAACAACACAAAACACTAACACCCTAACAACAAACAACACTAACACCCTAACAACAAAAACCACTAAACCCCAGCAAGAAACAACCCTAAACCCCTAACAACAAACACTAACCCCCTAACAACAAACAACACTAAACCCCTAACAAGAAACTACCCTAACCCCGTAACAGCAAACAACACTAACCCCGTAACAACAAACAATCCTAACCCCCAAACAACAAACAACCCTAAACCCCAAACAACAAACAACTCTAACCCCCTAAGAACAAACAACACTAACCCCCTAACCACAATAAACACTAACACCCTAACAACAAAAACCACTAAACCCCAACAAGAAACAACCCTAAACCCCTAACAACAAACAACACTAACCCCCTAACAACAAACAACCCTGACCAAACAACAAAAAACCCTAACCCACTAACAACAAACAACACTAACACCCTAACAACAAACAACCCTATCCACCTAAAAACAAACACCACTAACCCCCTAACAACAAACAACCCTAAACCCCTAACATCTAACAACACTAACCCACTAACAACACAAGACACTAACACCCTAACAACAAACAACACTAACACCCTAACAACAAAAACCACTAAACCCCAACAAGAAACAACCCTAAACCCCTAACAACAAACAACACCACTCCCTAACAACAAACAACCCTAACCAAACAGCAAAAAACTCTAACCCACTAACAACAAACAACACTAACACCCTAACAAAAAACAACCCTAACCCACGAACAACAAACAACCCTAAACCACTAACAACAAACAACCATAACACCCTAACAAGAAACAACACTAACCTCATAACATCAAACAACCCTAAACCCCTAACATCAAACAACACTAACCCACTAACAACACAAAACACTAACACCCTAAGAACAAACAACACTAACACCCTAACAACAAAAACCACTAAACCCCAACAAGAAACAACCCTAAACCCCTAACAAAAAACACTAACCCCCTAACAACAAACAACACTAAACCCCTAACAAGAAACTACCCTAACCCCGTAACAACAAACAACACTAACCCAGTAACAACAAACAACCCTAACACCCAAACAACAAACAACCCTAACCCCCTAAAAACAAACAATCCTAACCCCCGAACAACCAACAACACTAACCCCCTAACCACAATAAACACTAACACCCGAACAACAAAAACCACTAAACCCCAACAAGAAAGAACCTTAAACCCCTAACAACAAACAACCCTAAACCCCTAACAACAAACAACACTAACACCCTAACAACAAACAACCCTAACACCCTAACAACAAACAACACTAACACCCTAACAACAAACAACCCTAACCCCCTAACAACAAACAACACTAACCCCCTAACATCAAACAACCCTAAACCCCTAACATCAAAGAACACTAACACCCTAACAACAAACAACCCTAAACCCCTAACAACAAACACTAACACCCAAACAACAAACAACACTAACCCCTAGAAACCAAAAACACTAACCCACTAACAACAAACAACCCTAACCCACTAACAACAAACAACCCTAACACCCTAGCAACAAACAACCCTAACCCCATAACATCAAACAACCCTAAACCCCTAACATCAAACAACACTAACCCCCTAACAACACAAAACACTAACACCCTAACAACAAACAACACTAACACCCTAACAACAAAAACCACTAAACCCCAACAAGAAACAACCCTAAACCCCTAACAACAAACACTAACCCCCTAACAACAAACAACACTAAACCCCTAACAAGAAACTACCCTAACCCCGTAACAAAAAACAACACTAATCCCGTAACAACAAACAACCCTAACCCCCAAACAACAAACATCCCTAACCCCCTAAGAACAAACAATCCTAACCCCTGAACAACCAACAACACTAACCCCCTAACCACAATAAACACTAACACCCTAACAACAAAAACCACTAAACCCCAACAAGAAACAACCCGAAACCCCTAACAACAAAAAACACTAACCCCCTAACAACAAACAACCCTAACCAAACAACAAACAACCCTAACCCACTAACAACAAACAACACTAACACCCTAACAACAAACAACCCTAACCCCCTAACAACAAACAACAGTAACACCCTAACAACAAACAACCCTAACCTCCTAACAACAAACAACACTAACCCCCTAACAAAAAACAACCCTAAACCCCTAACATCAAAGAACACTAACACCCTAACAACAAAAAACCCTAACCCCCTAACAACAAACACTAACCCCCAAACAACAAACAATCCTAACCCCTAAAATCCAAAAACACTAACCCACTAACAACAAACAACCCTAACCCACTAACAACAAAAAACCCTCACACCCCAAAAACAAACAACACTATCCCCCTAACAACAAACAACCCTAAACCCCTAACATCAAACAACACTAACCCCCTAACAACACAAAACACTAACACCCTAACAACAAACAACAGTAACCCCGTAACGACAAACAACACTAACCCCCTAAAAACAAACAACCCTAAACCCCTAACATCAAACAACACAAACCCCCTAACAACACAAAACACTAACACCCTAACAACAAACAACACTAACACCCTAACAACAAAAACCACTAAACCCCAACAAGAAACAACCCTAAACCCCTAACAAAAAACCCTAACCCCCTAACAACAAACAACACTAAACCCCTAACAAGAAACTACCCTAACCCCGTAACAACAAACAACACTAACGCGGTAACAACAAACAACTCTAACCCCCAAACAACAAACAACACTAACCCCCTAACAACAAACAACCCTAACCCCCTAACAACAAACAATCCTAACCCCCGAACAACCAACAACAGTAACCCCCTAACCACAATAAACACTAACACCCGAACAACAAAAACCACTAAACTCCAACAAGAAACAAACCTAAACCCCTAACAACAAACAACACTAACCCCCTAACAACAAGCAACCCTAACCAAACAACAAACAAACCTAACCCACTGACAACAAACAACACTAAGATCCTAACAACAAACAACCCTAAACCCCTAACAACAAACAACACTAACACCCTAACAAAAAGCAACCCTAACCCCCTAACAACAAACAACACTAACCCCCTAACAACAAACAACCCTAACCAAACAACAAACAACCCTAACCCACTAACAACAAACAACACTAACACCCTAACAACAAACAACCCTAACCCCCTAACAACAAACAACCCTAACACCCTAACAACAAACAACACTAACCCCATAACACCAAACAACCCTAAACCCCTAACATCAAACAACACTAACCCCCTAACAACACAAAACACTAACACCCTAACAACAAACAACACTAACACCCTAACAACAAAAACCAATAAACCCCAACAAGAAACAACCCTGAACCCCTATCAATAAACACTAACCCCCTAACAACAAACAACACTAAACCCCTAACAAGAAACTACCCTAACCCCATAACAACAAACAACACTAACCCCGTAACAACAAACAACCCTAACCCCCAAACAACAAACAACCCTAACCCCCTAACAACAAACAATCCTAACCCCCGAACAACCAACAACACTAACCCCCTAACCAAAATAAACACTAACACCCTAACAACAAAAACCACTAAACCCCAACAAGAAACAACCCTAAACCCCTAACAACAAACAACACTAACCCCCTAACAACAAACAACCCTAACCAAACAACAAACAACCCTAACCCACTAACAACAAACAACACTAACACCCTAAGAACAAACAACCCTAACCCCCTAACAACAAACAACACTAACCCCCTAACAACAAACAACACTAAACCCCTAACAAGAAACTAACCTAACCCCGTAACAACAAACAACACTAACCCCCTAACAACAAACAACCCTAACCCCCTAAGAACAAACAACCCTAAACCCCTAACATCAAAGAACAGTAACACCCTATCAACAAACAAAACTAACCCCCTAACAACAAACACTAACCCCCAAGCAACAAACAACCCTAACTCCTAAAAACCAAAAACACTAACCCACTAACAACAAACAACCATAACCAAAATCAACAAACAACCCTAACACCCTAACAACAAAAAACACTAACCCCCTAACAACAAACAACCCTAAAACCCTAACATCAAACAACACTAACCCCCTAACAACACAAAACACTAATACCCTAACAACAAACAACACTAACACCCTAACAACAAAAACCACTAAACACCAACAAGAAACAACCCCAAACCCCTAACAACAAACAACACCACTCCCTAACAACAAACAACCCTAACCAAACAACAAAAAACTCTAACCCACTAAAAACAAACAACACTAACACCCTAACAACAAACAATCCTAACCCCCTAACAACAAACAACACTAACCCCCAACAACAAACAACCCTAAACCCCTAACATCAAAGAACACTAACACCCTAAGAACAAACAACCCTAACCCCCAACAACAAACACTAACCCCCAAACAACAAACAAACCTAACCCCTAAAAACCAAAAACACTAAACCACTAACAACAAACAACCCTAACCCACTAACAACAAACAACCCTAACATCCTAACAACAAACAACACTAACACCCTCACAACAAACAACACTAACACCCTAACAACAAAAACCACTAAAACCCAACAAGAAAAAACCCTAAACCCCTAATAACAAACACTATCCCCCTAACAACAAACAACACTAAACCCCTAACAAGAAACTACCCTAACCCCATAACAACAAACAACACTAACCTCCTAACAACAAACAACACTAAACCCCTAACAAGAAAGTACCCTAACCCCGTAACAACAAACAACACTAACCCGGTAACAACAAACAACCATAACCCCCAAACAACAAACAACCCTAACCCCCTTACAACAAACAGCACTAACCCCCTAACAACAAAGAACCCTAAACCCCTAACATCAAACAACACTAACAGCCGAACAACAAACAACCCTAACCCCCTAACAACAAACACTAACCCCCAAACAACAAACAACCCTAACCCCTAAAAACCAAAAACACTAACCCACTAACAACAAACAACCCTAACCCCCTAACAATAACCAATCGTAACCCCCGAACAACCAACAACACTAACCCCCTAACCACAATAAACACTAACACCCTAACAACAAAAACCACTAAACCCCAACAAGAAACAACCCTAAACCCCTAACAGCAAACAACACTAACCCCCTAACAACAAACAATCCTAACCAAACAACAAACAACCCTAACCCACTAACAACAAACAACACTAACACCCTAAAAACAAACAACCCTAACCCCCTAACAACAAACAACACTAACACCCTAACAACAAACATCCCTAACCCCCTAACAACAAACACTACGCCCTAACAACAAACAACCCTAAACCCCTAACATCAAAGAACACTAACACCTAACAACAAACAACCCTAACCCCCTAACAACAAACACTAACCCCCAAACAACAAACAACACTAACCCCTAAAAACCAAAAACACTAACCCACTAACAACAAACAACCCTAACCCACTAACAACAAACAACCCTAACACCCTAACAACAAACAAGACTAACCCCATAATATCAAACAACCCTAAACCCCTAACATCAAACAACACTAACCCCCTAACAACACAAAACACAAACACCCTAACAACAAACAACACTAACACCCTAACAACAAAAACCACTAAACCCCAACAAGAAACAACCCTGAACCCCTAACAATAAACACTAACACCCTAAGAACAAACAACACTAACCCCCTAACAACAATCAACCCTAAACCCCTAACATCAAAGAACACTAACACCCTAACAACAACCCACCCTAACCCCCTAACAACAAACACTAACAACCAAACAACAAACAATCCTAACCCCTAAAATCCAAAAACACTAACCCACTAACAACAAACAACCCTAACCCACGAACAGCAAACAACCCTAACCCGCTAACAACAAACAACCCTAAACCCCTAACATCAAACAACACTAACCCCCTAACAACACAAAACACTAACACCCTAACAACAAACAACACTAACACCCTAACAACAAAAACCACTAAACCCCAACAAGAAACAACCCTAACCCCCTAACAACAAACAACACTAAACCCCTAACAAGAAACTACCCTAACCCCATAACAACAAACAATCCTAACCCCGTAACAACAAACAACCCTAACCCCTAAACAACAAACAACCATAACCCCCTAACAACAAACAATCCTAACCCCCGAACAACCAACAACACTAACCCCCTAACCACAGCAAACACTAACACCCTAACAACAAAAACCACTAAACCCCAACAAGAAACAACCCTAAACCCCTAACAACAAACAACACTAACCTCCTAACAACAAACAACACTAAACCCCTAACAAGAAAGTACCCTAACCCCGTAACAACAAACAACACTAACCCGGTAACAACAAACAACCATAACCCCCAAACAACAAACAACCCTAACCCCCTTACAACAAACAGCACTAACCCCCTAACAACAAAGAACCCTAAACCCCTAACATCAAACAACACTAACAGCCGAACAACAAACAACCCTAACCCCCTAACAACAAACACTAACCCCCAAACAACAAACAACCCTAACCCCTAAAAACCAAAAACACTAACCCACTAACAACAAACAACCCTAACCCCCTAACAATAACCAATCCTAACCCCCGAACAACCAACAACACTAACCCCCTAACCACAATAAACACTAACACCCTAACAACAAAAACCACTAAACCCCAACAAGAAACAACCCTAAACCCCTAACAACAAACAACACTAACCCCCTAACAACAAACAATCCTAACCAAACAACAAACAACCCTAACCCACTAACAACAAACAACACTAACACCCTAAAAACAAACAACCCTAACCCCCTAACAACAAACAACACTAACACCCTAACAACAAACATCCCTAACCCCCTAACAACAAACACTACGCCCTAACAACAAACAACCCTAAACCCCTAACATCAAAGAACACTAACACCTAACAACAAACAACCCTAACCCCCTAACAACAAACACTAACCCCCAAACAACAAACAACACTAACCCCTAAAAACCAAAAACACTAACCCACTAACAACAAACAACCCTAACCCACTAACAACAAACAACCCTAACACCCTAACAACAAACAACACTAACCCCATAATATCAAACAACCCTAAACCCCTAACATCAAACAACACTAACCCCCTAACAACACAAAACACTAACACCCTAACAACAAACAACACTAACACCCTAACAACAAAAACCACTAAACCCCAACAAGAAACAACCCTGAACCCCTAACAATAAACACTAACACCCTAAGAACAAACAACACTAACCCCCTAACAACAATCAACCCTAAACCCCTAACATCAAAGAACACTAACACCCTAACAACAAACCACCCTAACCCCCTAACAACAAACACTAACAACCAAACAACAAACAATCCTAAACCCTAAAATCCAAAAACACTAACCCACTAACAACAAACAACCCTAACCCACGAACAGCAAACAACCCTAACCCGCTAACAACAAACAACCCTAAACCCCTAACATCAAACAACACTAACCCCCTAACAACACAAAACACTAACACCCTAACAACAAACAACACTAACACCCTAACAACAAAAACCACTAAACCCCAACAAGAAACAACCCTAACCCCCTAACAACAAACAACACTAAACCCCTAACAAGAAACTACCCTAACCCCATAACAACAAACAATCCTAACCCCGTAACAACAAACAACCCTAACCCCTAAACAACAAACAACCATAACCCCCTAACAACAAACAATCCTAACCCCCGAACAACCAACAACACTAACCCCCTAACCACAGCAAACACTAACACCCTAACAACAAAAACCACTAAACCCCAACAAGAAACAACCCTAAACCCCTAACAACAAACAACACTAACCCCCTAACAACGAACAACCCTAACCAAACAACAAAAAACCCTCACCCACTAACAACAAAAAACACTAACACCCTAACAACAAACAACCCTAACCCCCTAACAACAAACAACACTAACCCCCTAACAACAAACAACCCTAACCAAACAACAAACAACCCTAACCCCCTAACAACAAAAAACACTAACCCCCTAACAACAAACAACACTAACACCCTAACAACAAACAACCCTAAACCCCTAACAACAAACAACACTAACACCCTAACAAAAAGCAACCCTAACCCCCTAACAACAAACAACACTAACCCCCTAACAACAAACAACCCTAACCAAACAACAAACAACCCTAACCCACTAACAACAAACAACACTAACACCCTAACAACAAACAACCCTAACCCCCTAACAACAAACAACCCTAACACCCTAACAACAAACAACACTAACCCCATAACACCAAACAACCCTAAACCCCTAACATCAAACAACACTAACCCCCTAACAACACAAAACACTAACACCCTAACAACAAACAACACTAACACCCTAACAACAAACAATCCTAACCCCCTAACAACAAACAACACTAACACCCTAACAACAAACAACCCTAACCCCCTAACAACAAACAACACTAACCCCCAACAACAAACAACCCTAAACCCCTAACATCAAAGAACACTAACACCCTAAGAACAAACAACCCTAACCCCCAACAACAAACACTAACCCCCAAACAACAAACAAACCTAACCCCTAAAAACCAAAAACGCTAAACCACTAACAACAAACAACCCTAACATCCTAACAACAAACAACACTAACACCCTCACAACAAACAACACTAACACCCTAACAACAAAAACCACTAAAACGCAACAAGAAAAAACCCTAAACCCCTAATAACAAACACTATCCCCCTAAAAACAAACAACACTAAACCCCTAACAAGAAACTACCCTAACCCCATAACAACAAACAACACTAACCTCCTAACAACAAACAACACTAAACCCCTAACAAGAAAGTACCCTAACCCCGTAACAACAAACAACACTAACCCGGTAACAACAAACAACCATAACCCCCAAACAATAAACAACCCTAACCCCCTCACAACAAACAGCACTAACCCCCTAACAACAAAGAACCCTAAACCCCTAACATCAAACAACACTAACACCCGAACAACAAACAACCCTAACCCCCTAACAACAAACACTAACCCCCAAACAACAAACAACCCTAACCCCTAAAAACCAAAAACACTAACCCACTAACAACAAACAACCCTAACCCCCTAACAATAACCAATCCTAACCCCCGAACAACCAACAACACTAACCCCCTAACCACAATAAACACTAACACCCTAACAACAAAAACCACTAAACCCCAACAAGAAACAACCCTAAACCCCTAACAACAAACAACACTAACCCCCTAACAACAAACAATCCTAACCAAACAACAAACAACCCTAACCCACTAACAACAAACAACACTAACACCCTAAAAACAAACAACCCTAACCCCCTAACAACAAACAACACTAACACCCTAACAACAAACATCCCTAACCCCCTAACAACAAACAACCCTAAACCCCTAACATCAAAGAACACTAACACCTAACAACAAACAACCCTAACCCCCTAACAACAAACACTAACCCCCAAACAACAAACAACACTAACCCCATAATATCAAACAACCCTAAACCCCTAACATCAAACAACACTAACCCCCTAACAACACAAAACACTAACACCCTAACAACAAACAACACTAACACCCTAACAACAAAAACCACTAAACCCCAACAAGAAACAACCCTGAACCCCTAACAATAAACACTAACACCCTAAGAACAAACAACACTAACCCCCTAACAACAATCAACCCTAAACCCCTAACATCAAAGAACACTAACACCCTAACAACAAACCACCCTAACCCCCTAACAACAAACACTAACAACCAAACAACAAACAATCCTAACCCCTAAAATCCAGAAACACTAACCCACTAACAACAAACAACCCTAACCCACTAACAGCAAACAACCCTAACCCGCTAACAACAAACAACCCTAAACCCCTAACATCAAACAACACTAACCCCCTAACAAGACAAAACACTAACACCCTAACAACAAACAACACTAACACCCTAACAACAAAAACCACTAAACCCCAACAAGAAACAACCCTAACCCCCTAACAACAAACAACACTAAACCCCTAACAAGAAACTACCCTAACCCCATAACAACAAACAATCCTAACCCCGTAACAACAAACAACCCTAACCCCTAAACAACAAACAACCATAACCCCCTAACAACAAACAATCCTAACCCCCGAACAACCAACAACACTAACCCCCTAACCACAGCAAACACTAACACCCTAACAACAAAAACCACTAAACCCCAACAAGAAACAACCCTAAACCCCTAACAACAAACAACACTAACCCCCTAACAACAAAAAACCCTAACCAAACAACAAAAAACCCTCAACCACTAACAACAAAAAACACTAACACCCTAACAACAAACAACCATAACCCCCTAACAACAAACAACACTAACACCCTAACAACAAACAACCCTAACCCCCTAACAACAAACCCTAACCCCCAAACAACAAACAACCCTAACCCCTAAAAACCAAAAACACTAACCCACTAACAACAAACAACCCTAAAACACTAACAACAAACAACCCTAACACCCTAACAACAAACAACACTAACCCCCTAACAACAAACAACCCTAAACCCCTAACATCAAACAACACTAACCCCCTAACAACACAAAACACTAACACCCTAACAACAAACAACACTAACACCCTAACAACAAAAACCACTAAACCCCAACAAGAAACAACCCTAAACCCCTAACAACAAACACTAACCCCCTAACAACAAACAACACTAAACCCCTAACAAGAAACTACCCTAACCCCGTAACAACAAACAACACTAACCCCGTAACAACAAACAATCCTAACCCCCAAACAACAAACAACCCTAAACCCCAAACAACAAACAAATCTAACCCCCTAACAACCAACAACACTAACCCCCTAACCACAATAAACACTAACACCCTAACAACAAAAACCTCTAAACCCCAACAAGAAACAACCCTAAACCCCTAACAACAAACAACACTAACCCCCTAACAACAAACAACCCTGACCAAACAACAAAAAACCCTAACCCACTAACAACAAACAACACTAACACCCTAACAACAAACAACCCTAACTCCCTAACAACAAACAACACTAACACCCTAACAACAAACAACCCTATCCACCTAAAAACAAACAACACTAACCCCCTAACAACAAACAACCCTAAACCCCTAACATCAAAGAACACTAACACCCTAACAACAAACAACCCTAACCCCCTAACAACAAACACTAACCCCCAAGCAACAAAAAACCCTAACTCCTAAAAACCAAAAACACTAACCCACTAACAGCAAACAACCCTAACCCACAATCAACAAACAACCCTAACACCCTAACAACAAAAAACACTAACCCCCTAACAACAAACAACCCTAAACCCCTAACATCTAACAACACTAACCCACTAACAACACAAGACACTAACACCCTAACAACAAACAACACTAACACCCTAACAACAAAAACCACTAAACCCCAACAAGAAACAACCCTAAACCCCTAACAACAAACAACACCACTCCCTAACAACAAACAACCCTAACCAAACAGCAAAAAACTCTAACCCACTAACAACAAACAACACTAACACCCTAACAAAAAACAACCCTAACCCACGAACAACAAACAACCCTAAACCACTAACAACAAACAACCCTAACACCCTAACAAGAAACAACACTAACCTCATAACATCAAACAACCCTAAACCCCTAACATCAAACAACACTAACGCACTAACAACACAAAACACTAACACCCTAAGAACAAACAACACTAACACCCTAACAACAAAAACCACTAAACCCCAACAAGAAACAACCCTAAACCCCTAACAAAAAACACTAACCCCCTAACAACAAACAACACTAAACCCCTAACAAGAAACTACCCTAACCCCGTAACAACAAACAACACTAACCCAGTAACAACAAACAACCCTAACACCCTAACAACAAACAACACTAACACCCTAACAACAAACAACCCTAACCCCCTAACAACAAACCCTAACCCCCAAACAACAAACAACCCTAACCCCTAAAAACCAAAAACACTAACCCACTAACAACAAACAACCCTAAACCACTAACAACAAACAACCCTAACACCCTAACAACAAACAACACTAACACCCTAACAACAAACAACCCTAACCCCCTAACAACAAACAACACTAACCCCCTAACATCAAACAACCCTAAACCCCTAACATCAAAGAACACTAACACCCTAACAACAAACAACCCTAAACCCCTAACAACAAACACTAACACCCAAACAACAAACAACACTAACCCCCTAACATCAAACAACCCTAAACCCCTAACATCAAAGAACACTAACACCCTAACAACAAACAACCCTAAACCCCTAACAACAAACACTAACACCCAAACAACAAACAACACTAACCCCTAGAAACCAATAACACTAAACCACTAACAACAAACAACCCTAACCCACTAACAACAAACAACCCTAACACCCTAGCAACAAACAACACTAACCCCATAACATCAAACAACCCTAAACCCCTAACATCAAACAACACTAACCCCCTAACAACACAAAACACTAACACCCTAACAACAAACAACACTAACACCCTAACAACAAAAACCACTAAACCCCAACAAGAAACAACCCTAAACCCCTAACAACAAACACTAACCCCCTAACAACAAACAACACTAAACCCCTAACAAGAAACTACCCTAACTCCGTAACAAAAAACAACACTAATCCCGTAACAACAAACAACTCTAACCCCCAAACAACAAACATCCCTAACCCCCTAAGAACAAACAATCCTAACCCCTGAACAACCAACAACACTAACCCCCTAACCACAATAAACACTAACACCCTAACAACAAAAACCACTAAACCCCAACAAGAAACAACCCGAAACCCCTAACAACAAAAAACACTAACCCCCTAACAACAAACAACCCTAACCAAACAACGAACAACCCTAACCCACTAACAACAAACAACACTAACACCCTAACAACAAACAACCCTAACCCCCTAACAACAAACAACACTAACACCCTAACAACAAACAACCCTAACCTCCTAACAACAAACAACACTAACCCCCTAACAAAAAACAACCCTAAACCCCTAACATCAAAGAACACTAACACCCTAACTACAAAAAACCCTAACCCCCTAACAACAAACACTAACCCCCAAACAACAAACAATCCTAACCCCTAAAATCCAAAAACACTAACCCACTAACAACAAACAACCCTAACCCACTAACAACAAAAAACCCTCACACCCCAAAAACAAACAACACTATCCCCCTAACAACAAACAACCCTAAACCCCTAACATCAAACAACACTAACCCCCTAACAACACAAAACACTAACACCCTAACAACAAACAACAGTAACCCCGTAACGACAAACAACACTAACCCCCTAAAAACAAACAACCTTAAACCCCTAACATCAAACAACACTAACCCCCTAAGAACACAAAACACTAACACTCTAACAACAAACAACACTAACACCCTAACAACAAAAACCACTAAACCCCAACAAGAAACAACCCTAAACCCCTAACAAAAAACCCTAACCCCCTAACAACAAACAACACTAAACCCCTAACAAGAAACTACCCTAACCCCGTAACAACAAACAACACTAACGCGGTAACAACAAACAACTCTAACCCCCAAACAACAAACAACACTAACCCCCTAACAACAAACAATCCTAACCCCCGAACAACCAACAACACTAACCCCCTAACCACAATAAACACTAACACCCGAACAACAAAAACCACTAAACTCCAACAAGAAACAACCCTAAACCCCTAACAACAAACAACACTAACCCCCTAACAACAAGCAACCCTAACCAAACAACAAACAAACCTAACCCACTGACAACAAACAACACTAACACCCTAACAACAAACAACCCTAAACCCCTAACAACAAACAACACTAACACCCTAACAAAAAGCAACCCTAACCCCCTAACAACAAACAACATTAACCCCCTAACAACAAACAACCCTAACCAAACAACAAACAACCCTAACCCACTAACAACAAACAACACTAACACCCTAACAACAAACAAGCCTAACCCCCTAACAACAAACAACCCTAACACCCTAACAACAAACAACACTAACCCCATAACACCAAACAACCCTAAACCCCTAACATCAAACAACACTAACCCCCTAACAACACAAAACACTAACACCCTAACAACAAACAACACTAACACCCTAACAACAAAAACCAATAAATCCCAACAAGAAACAACCCTGAACCCCTATCAATAAACACTAACCCCCTAACAACAAACAACACAAAACCCCTAACAAGAAACTACCCTAACCCCGTAACAACAAACAACACTAACCCCGTAACAACAAACAACCCTAACCCCCAAACAACAAACAACCCTAACCCCCTAACAACAAACAATCCTAACCCCCGAACAACCAACAACACTAACCCCCTAACCAAAATAAACACTAACACCCTAACAACAAAAACCACTAAACCCCAACAAGAAACAACCCTAAACCCCTAACAACAAACAACACTAACCCCCTAACAACAAACAACCCTAACCAAACAACAAACAACCCTAACCCACTAACAACAAACAACACTAACACCCTAAGAACAAACAACCCTAACCCCCTAACAACAAACAACACTAACACCCTAACAACAAACAACCCTAAACCCTAACAACAAACAACACTAACCCCCTAACAACAAACAACACTAAACCCCTAACAAGAAACTAACCTAACCCGGTAACAACAAACAACACTAACCCCGTAACAACAAACAACCCTAACCCCCTAACAACAAACAACCCTAACCCCCTAAGAACAAACAACCCTAAACCCCTAACATCAAAGAACAGTAACACCCTATCAACAAACAAAACTAACCCCCTAACAACAAACACTAACCCCCAAGCAACAAACAACCCTAACTCCTAAAAACCAAAAACACTAACCCACTAACAACAAACAACCATAACCAAAATAAACAAACAACCCTAACACCCTAACAACAAAAAACACTAACCCCCTAACAACAAACAACCCTAAACCCCTAACATCAAACAACACTAACCCCCTAACAACACAAAACACTAATACCCTAACAACAAACAACACTAACACCCTAACAACAAAAACCACTAAACACCAACAAGAAACAACCCCAAACCCCTAACAACAAACAACACCACTCCCTAACAACAAACAACCCTAACCAAACAACAAAAAACTCTAACCCACTAACAACAAACAACACTAACACCCTAACAACAAACAATCCTAACCCCCTAACAACAAACAACACTAACACCCTAACAACAAACAACCCTAACCCCCTAACAACAAACAACACTAACCCCCAACAACAAACAACCCTAAACCCCTAACATCAAAGAACACTAACACCCTAAGAACAAACAACCCTAACCCCCAACAACAAACACTAACCCCCAAACAACAAACAAACCTAACCACTAAAAACCAAAAACACTAAACCACTAACAACAAACAACCCTAACCCACTAACAACAAACAACCCTAACATCCTAACAACAAACAACACTAACACCCTCACAAAAAACAACACTAACACCCTAACAACAAAAACCACTAAAACGCAACAAGAAAAAACCCTAAACCCCTAATAACAAACACTATCCCCCTAACAACAAACAACACTAAAACCCTAACAAGAAACTACCCTAACCCCATAACAACAAACAACACTAACCTCCTAACAACAAACAACACTAAACCCCTAACAAGAAAGTACCCTAACCCCGTAACAACAAACAACACTAACCCGGTAACAACAAACAACCATAACCCCCAAACAACAAACAACCCTAACCCCCTTACAACAAACAGCACTAACCCCCTAACAACAAAGAACCCTAAACCCCTAACATCAAACAACACTAACACCCGAACAACAAACAACCCTAACCCCCTAACAACAAACACTAACCCCCAAACAACAAACAACCCTAACCCCTAAAAACCAAAAACACTAACCCACTAACAACAAAAAACCCTAACCCCCTCACAATAACCAATCCTAACCCCCGAACAACCAACAACACTAACCCCCTAACCACAATAAACACTAACACCCTAACAACAAAAACCACTAAACCCCAACAAGAAACAACCCTAAACCCCTAACAACAAACAACACTAACCCCCTAACAACAAACAATCCTAACCAAACAACAAACAACCCTAACCCACTAACAACAAACAACACTAACACCCTAAAAACAAACAACCCTAACCCCCTAACAACAAACAACACTAACACCCTAACAACAAACATCCCTAACCACCTAACAACAAACAACACTACGCCCTAACAACAAACAACCCTAAACCCCTAACATCAAAGAACACTAACACCTAACAACAAACAACCCTAACCCCCTAACAACAAACACTAACCCCCAAACAACAAACAACCCTAACCCCTAAAAACCAAAAACACTAACCCACTAACAACAAACAACCCTAAACCACTAACAACAAACAACCCTAACACCCTAACAACAAACAACACTAACCCCCTAACAACAAACAACCCTAAACCCCTAACATCAAACAACACTAACCCCCTAACAACACAAAACACTAACACCCTAACAACAAACAACACTAACACCCTAACAACAAAAACCACTAAACCCCAACAAGAAACAACCCTAAACCCCTAACAACAAGCACTAACCCCCTAACAACAAACAACACTAAACCCCTAACAAGAAACTACCCTAACCCCATAACAACAAACAACACTAACCCCGTAACAACAAACAATCCTAACCCCCAAACAACAAACAACCCTAAACCCCAAACAACAAACAACTCTAACCCCCTAACAACCAACAACACTAACCCCCTAACCACAATAAACACTAACACCCTAACAACAAAAACCACTAAACCCCAGCAACAAACAACCCTAACCCCCTAACAACAAACAACACTAACACCCTAACAACAAACAACCCTAACCCCCTAACAACAAGCAACAGTACCCCCCTAACAACAAACAACCCTAACCCCCTAAGAACAAACAACCCTAAACCCCTAACATCAAAGAACAGTAACACCCTATCAACAAACAAAATTAACCCCCTAACAACAAACACTAACCCCCAAGCAACAAACAACCCTAACTCCTAAAAACCAAAAACACTAACCCACTAACAACAAACAACCATAACCGAAATCAACAAACAACCCTAACACCCTAACAACAAAAAACACTAACCCCCTAACAACAAACAACCCTAAACCCCTAACATCAAACAACACTAACCCCCTAACAACACAAAACACTAATACTGTAACAACAAACAACACTAACACCCTAACAACAAAAACCACTAAACACCAACAAGAAACAACCCCAAACCCCTAACAACACACAACACCACTCCCTAACAACAAACAACCCTAACCAAACAACAAAAAACTCTAACCCACTAACAACAAACAACACTAACACGCTAACAACAAACAATCCTAACCCCCTAACAACAAACAACACTAACACCCTAACAACAAACAACCCTAACCCCCTAACAACAAACAACACTAACCCCCAACAACAAACAACCCTAAACCCCTAACATCAAAGAACACTAACACCCTAAGAACAAACAACCCTAACCCCCAACAACAAACACTAACCCCCAAACAACAAACAAACCTAACCCCTAAAAACCAAAAACACTAAACCACTAACAACAAACAACCCTAACCCACTAACAACAAACAACCCTAACATCCTAACAACAAACAACACTAACACCCTCACAACAAACAACACTAACACCCTAACAACAAAAACCACTAAAACCCAACAAGAAAAAACCCTAAACTCCTAATAACAAACACTATCCCCCTAACAACAAACAACACTAAACCCCTAACAAGAAACTACCCTAACCCCATAACAACAAACAACACTAACCCGGTAACAACAAACAACCATAACCCCCAAACAACAAACAACCCTAACCCCCTTACAACAAACAGCACTAATCCCCTAACAACAAAGAACCCTAAACCCCTAACATCAAACAACACTAACACCCGAACAACAAACAAACCTAACCCCCTAACAACAAACACTAACCCCCAAACAACAAACAACCCTAACACCTAAAAACCAAAAACACTAACCCACTAACAACAAACAACCCTAACCCCCTAACAATAACCAATCCTAACCCCCGAACAACCAACAACACTAACCCCCTAACCACAATAAACACTAACACCCTAACAACAAAAACCACTAAACCCCAACAAGAAACAACCCTAAACCCCTAACAACAAACAACACTCACCCCCTAACAACCAACAATCCTAACCAAACAACAAACAACCCTAACCCACTAACAACAAACAACACTAACACCCTAAAAACAAACAACCCTAACCCCCTAACAACAAACAACACTAACACCCTAACAACAAACATCCCTCACCCCCTAACAACAAACAACACTACGCCCTAACAACAAAAAACCCTAAACCCCTAACATCAAAGAACACTAACACCTAACAACAAACAACCCTAACCCCCTAACAACAAACACTAACCCCCAAACAACAAACAACACTAACCCCTAAAAACCAAAAACACTAACCCACTAACAACAAACAACCCTAACCCACTAACAACAAACAACCCTAACACCCTAACAACAAACAACACTAACCCCATAATATCAAACTACCCTAAACCCCTAACATCAAACAACACTATCCCCTAACAACACAAAACACTAACACCCTAACAACAAACAACACTAACACCCTAACAACAAAAACCACTAAACCCCAACAAGAAACAACCCTGAACCGCTAACAATAAACACTAACACCCTAAGAACAAACAACACTAACCCCCTAACAACAATCAACCCTAAACCCCTAACATCAAAGAACACTAACACCCTAACAACAAACCACCCTAACCCCCTAACAACAAACACTAACAACCAAACAACAAACAATCCTAACCCCTAAAATCCAAAAACACTAACCCACTTACAACAAACAACCCTAACCCACTAACAGCAAACAACCCTAACCCGCTAACAACAAACAACCCTAAACCCCTAACATCAAACAACACTAACCCCCTAACAACACAAAACACTAACACCCTAACAACAAACAACACTAACACCCTAACAACAAAAACCACTAAACCCCAACAAGAAACAAACCTAACCCCCTAACAACAAACAACACTAAACCCCTAACAAGAAACTACCCTAACCCCATAACAACAAACAATCATAACCCCGTAACAACAAACAACCCTAACCCCTAAACAACAAACCATAACCCCCTAACAACAAACAATCCTAACCCCCGAACAACCAACAACACTAACCCCCTAACCACAGCAAACACTAACACCCTAACAACAAAAACCACTAAACCGCAACAAGAAACAACCCTAAACCCCTAACAACAAACAACACTAACCCCCTAACAACAAACAACCCTAACCAAACAACAAAAAACCCTCACCCACTAACAACAAAAAACACTAACACCCTAACAACAAACAACCATAACCCCTAACAACAAACAACACTAACACCCTAACAACAAACAACCCTAACCCCCTAACAACAAACCCTAACCCCCAAACAACAAACAACCCTAACCCCTAAAAACCAAAAACACTAACCCACTAACAACAAACAACCCTAAACCACTAACAACAAACAACCCTAACACCCTAACAACAAACAACACTAACCCCCTAACAACAAACAACCCTAAACCCCTAACATCAAACAACACTAACCCCCTAACAACACAAAACACTAACACCCTAACAACAAACAACACTAACACCCTAACAACAAAAACCACTAAACCCCAACAAGAAACAAACCTAAACCCCTAACAACAAACACTAACCCCCTAACAAAAAACAACACTAAACCCCTAACAAGAAACTACCCTAACCCCGTAACAACAAACAACACTGAACCCGTAACAACAAACAATCCTAACCCCCAAACAACAAACAACCCTAAACCCCAAACAACAAACAACTCTAACCCCCTAACAACCAACAACACTAACCCCCTAACAACAAACAACACTAACCCCCTAACAACAAACAACCCTGACCAAACAACAAAAAACCCTAACCCACTAACAACAAACAACACTAACACCCTAACAACAAACAACCCTAACTCCCTAACAACAAACAACACTAACACCCTAACAACAAACAACCCTATCCACCTAAAAACAAACAACACTAACCCCCTAACAACAAACAACCCTAAACCCCTAACATCAAAGAACACTAACACCCTAACAACAAACAACCCTAACCCCCTAACAACAAACACTAACCCCCAAGCAACAAACAACCCTAACTCCTAAAAACCAAAAACACTAACCCACTAACAGCAAACAACCCTAACCCACAATCAACAAACAACCCTAACCCCCTAAGAACAAACAACCCTAAACCCCTAACATCAAACAACACTAACCCCCTAACAACACAAAACACTAATACCCTAAAAACAAACAACACTAACCCCCTAACAACAAGCAACCCTAACCAAACAACAAACAAACCTAACCCACTGACAACAAACAACACTAACACCCTAACAACAAACAACCCTAAACTCCTAACAACAAACAACACTAACACCCTAACAAAAAGCAACACTAACCCCCTAACAACAAACAACACTAACCCCCTAACAACAAACAACCCTAACCAAACAACAAACAACCCTAACCTACTAACAACAAACAACACTAACACCCTAACAACAAACAACCCTAACCCCCTAAGAATAAACAACCCTAAACCCCTAACATCAAAGAACACTAACACCCTATCAACAAACAAAACTAACCCCCTAACAACAAACACTAACCCCCAAGCAACAAACAACCCTAACTCCTAAAAACCAAAAACACTAACCCACTAACAACAAACAACCATAACCAAAATCAACAAACAACCCTAACACCCTAACAACAAAAAACACTAACCCCCTAACAACAAACAACCCTAAACCCCTAACATCAAACAACACTAACCCCCTAACAACACAAAACACTAATACCCTAACAACAAACAACACTAACACCCTAACAACAAAAACCACTAAACACCAACAAGAAACAACCCCAAACCCCTAACAACACACAACACCACTCCCTAACAACAAACAACCCTAACCAAACAACAAAAAACTCTAACCCACTAACAACAAACAACACTAACACCCTAACAACAAACAATCCTAATCCCCTAACAACAAACAACACTAACACCCTAACAACAAACAACCCTAACCCCCTAACAACAAACAACACTAACCCCCAACAACAAACAAACCTAAACCCCTAACATCAAAGAACACTAACACCCTAAGAACAAACAACCCTAACCCCCAACAACAAACACTAACCCCCAAACAACAAACAAACCTAACCCCTAAAAACCAAAAACACTAAACCACTAACAACAAACAACCCTAACCCACTAACAACAAACAACCCTAACATCCTAACAACAAACAACACTAACACCCTCACAACAAACAACACTAACACCCTAACAACAAAAACCACTAAAACCCAACAAGAAAAAACCCTAAACCCCTAATAACAAACACTATCCCCCTAACAACAAACAACACTAAACCCCTAACAAGAAACTACCCTAACCCCATAACAACAAACAACACTAACCTCCTAACAACAAACAACACTAAACCCCTAACAAGAAAGTACCCTAACCCCGTAACAACAAACAACACTAACGCGGTAACAACAAACAACCATAACCCCCAAACAACAAACAACCCTAACCCCCTTACAACAAACAACACTAACCCCCTAACAACAAAGAACCCTAAACCCCTAACATCAAACAACACTAACACCCGAACAACAAACAACCCTAACCCCCTAACAACAAACACTAACCCCCAAACAACAAACAACCCTAACCCCTAACATCAAAGAACACTAACACCCTAACAACAAACAACCCTAACCCCCTAACAACAAACACTAACCCCCAAACAACAAACAACCCTAACCCCTAGCATCAAAGAACACTAACACCCTAACAACAAACAACATTAACCCCCTAACAACAAACAACACTAACCCCCTAACAACACAAAACACTAACACCCTAACAACAAACAACACTAACACCCTAACAACAAAAACCACTAAACCCCAACAAGAAACAACCCTGAAACCCTAACAATAAACACTAACACCCTAAGAACAAACAACACTAACCCCCTAACAACAATCAACCCTAAACTCCTAACATCAAAGAAGACTAACACCCTAACAACAAACCACCCTAACCCCCTAACAACAAACACTAACAACCAAACAACAAACAATCCTAACCCCTAAAATCCAAAAACACTAACCCACTAACAACAAACAACCCTAACCCACTAACAGCAAACAACCCTAACCCGCTAACAACAAACAACCCTAAACCCCTAACATCAAACAACACTAACCCCCTAACAACACAAAACACTAACACCCTAACAACAAACAACACTAACACCCTAACAACAAAAACCACTAAACCCCAACAAGAAACAAACCTAACCCCCTAACAACAAACAACACTAAACCCCTAACAAGAAACTACCCTAACCCCATAACAACAAACAATCCTAACCCCGTAACAACAAACAACCCTAACCCCTAAACAACAAACAACCATAACCCCCTAACAACAAACAATCCTAACCCCCGAACAACCAACAACACTAACCCCCTAACCACAGCAAACACTAACACCCTAACAACAAAAACCACTAAACCCCAACAAGAAACAACCCTAAACCCCTAACAACAAACAACACTAACCCCCTAACAACAAACAACCCTAACCAAACAACAAAAAACCCTCACCCACTAACAACAAAAAACACTAACACCCTAACAACAAACAACCATAACCCCCTAACAACAAACAACACTAACACCCTAACAACAAACAACCCTAACCCCCTAACAACAAACCCTAACCCCCAAACAACAAACAACCCTAACCCCTAAAAACCAAAAACACTAACCCACTAACAACAAACAACCCTAAACCACTAACAACAAACAACCCTAACACCCTAACAACAAACAACACTAACCCCCTAACAACAAACAACCCTAAACCCCTAACATCAAACAACACTAACCCCCTAACAACACAAAACACTAACACCCTAACTGCAAACAACACTAACACCCTAACAACAAAAAACACTAAACCCCAACAAGAAACAACCCTAAACCCCTAACAACAAACACTAACCCCCTAACAACAAACAACACTAAACCCCTAACAAGAAACTACCCTAACCCCGTAACAACAAACAACACTAACCCCGTAACAACAAACAATCCTAACCCCCAAACAACAAACAACCCTAAACCCCAAACAAGAAACAACTCTAACCCCCTAACAACCAACAACACTAACCCCCTAACCACAATAAACACTAACACCCTAACAACAAAAACCACTAAACCCCAACAAGAAACAACCCTAAACCCCTAACAACAAGCAACACTAACCCCCTAAGAACAAACAACCCTGACCAAACAACAAAAAACCCTAACCCACTAACAACAAACAACACTAACACCCTAACAACAAACAACCCTAACTCCCTAACAACAAACAACACTAACACCCTAACAACAAACAACCCTATCCACCTAAAAACAAACAACACTAACCCCCTAACAGCAAACAACCCTAAACCCCTAACATCAAAGAACACTAACACCCTAACAACAAACAACCCTAACCCCCTAACAACAAACACTAACCCCCAAGCAACAAACAACCCTAACTCCTAAAAACCAAAAACACTAACCCACTAACAGCAAACAACCCTAACCCACAATCAACAAACAACCCTAACCCCCTAACAACAAACAACCCTAAACCCCTAACATCAAACAACACTAACCCCCTAACAACACAAAACACTAATACCCTAACAACAAACAACACTAACACCCTAACAACAAAAACCACTGAACACCAACAAGAAACAACCCCAAACCCCTAACAACAAACAACACCACTCCCTAAAAACAAACAACCCTAACCAAACAACAAAAAATTCTAACCCACTAACAACAAACAACACTAACACCCTAACAACAAACAACCCTAACCCCCTAACAACAAACAACACTAACCCCCAACAACAAACAACCCTAAACCCCTAACATCAACGAACACTAACACCCTAAGAACAAACAACCCTAACCCCAAACAACAAACACTAACCCCCAAACAACAAACAAACCTAACCCCTAAAAACCAAAAACACTAAACCACTAACAACAAACAACCCTAACCCACTAACAACAAACAACCCTAACATCCTAACAACAAACAACACTAACACCCTCACAACAAACAACACTAACACCCTAACAACAAAAACCACTAAAACCCAACAAGAAAAAACCCTAAACCCCTAATAACAAACACTATCCCCCTAACAACAAACAACACTAAACCCCTAACAAGAAACTACCCTAACCCCATAACAACAAACAACACTAACCTCCTAACAACAAACAACACTAAACCCCTAACAAGAAAGTACCCTAACCCCGTAACAACAAACAACACTAACCCGGTAACAACAAACAACCATAACCCCCAAACAACAAACAACCCTAACCCCCTTACAACAAACAGCACTAACCCCCTAACAACAAAGAACCCTAAACCCCTAACATCAAACAACACTAACACCCGAACAACAAACAACCCTAACCCCCTAACAACAAACACTAACCCCCAAACAACAAACAACCCTAACCCCTAAAAACCAAAAACACTAACCCACTAACAACAAACAACCCTAACCCCCTAACAATAACCAATCCTAACCCCCGAACAACCAACAACACTAACCCCCTAACCACAATAAACACTAACACCCTAACAACAAAAACCACTAAACCCCAACAAGAAACCACCCTAAACCCCTAACAACAAACAACACTAACCCCCTAACAACAAACAATCCTAACCAAACAACAAACAACCCTAACCCACTAACAACAAACAACACTAACACCCTAAAAACAAACAACCCTAACCCCCTAACAACAAACAACACTAACACCCTAACAACAAACATCCCTAACCCCCTAACAACAAACCACACTACCCCCTAACAACAAACAACCCTAAACCCCTAACATCAAAGAACACTAACACCTAACAACAAACAACCCTAACCCCCTAACAACAAACACTAACCCCCAAACAAAAAACAACACTAACCCCTAAAAACCAAAAACACTAACCCACTAACAACAAACAACCCTAACCCACTAACAACAAACAACCCTAACACCCTAACAACAAACAACACTAACCCCATAATATCAAACAACCCTAAACCCCTAACATCAAACAACACTAACCCCCTAACAACACAAAACACTAACACCCTAACAACAAACAACACTAACACCCTAACAACAAAAACCACTAAACCCCAACAAGAAACAACCCTGAACCCCTAACAAGAAACACTAACACCCTGAGAACAAACACTAACCCCCTAACAACAATCAACCCTAAACCCCTAACATCAAAGAACACTAACACCCTAACAACAAACCACCCTAACCCCCTAACAACAAACACTAACAACCAAACAACAAACAATCCTAATCCCTAAAATCCAAAAACACTAACCCACTAACAACAAACAACCCTAACCCACTAACAGCAAACAACCCTAACCCGCTAACAACAAACAACCCTAAACCCCTAACATCAAACAACACTAACCCCCTAACAACACAAAACACTAACACCCTAACAACAAACAACACTAACACCCTAACAACAAAAACCACTAAACCCCAACAAGAAACAACCCTAACCCCCTAACAACAAACAACACTAAACCCCTAACAAGAAACTACCCTAACCCCATAACAACAAACAATCCTAACCCCTTAACAACAAACAACCATAACCCCCTAACAACAAACAATCCTAATCCCCGAACAACCAACAACACTAACCCCCTAACCACAGCAAACACTAACACCCTAACAACAAAAACCACTAAACCCCAACAAGAAACAACCCTAAACCCCTAACAACAAACAACACTAAGCCCCTAACAACAAACAACCCTAACCAAACAACAAAAAACCCTAACCCACTAACAACAAAAAACACTAACACCCTAACAACAACCATAACCCCCTAACAACAAACAACACTAACACCCTAACAACAAACAACCCTAACCCCCTAACAACAAACAACACTAACCCCATAACACCAAACAACCCTAAACCCCTAACATCAAACAACACTAACCCCCTAACAACACAAAACACTAACACCCTAACAACAAACAACACTAACACCCTAACAACAAAAACCAATAAACCCCAACAAGAAACAACCCTGAACCCCTATCAATAAACACTAACCGCCTAACAACAAACAACACTAAACCCCTAACAAGAAACTACCCTAACCCCGTAACAACAAACAACACTAACCCCGTAACAACAAACAACCCTAACCCCCAAACAACAAACAACCCTAACCCCCTAACAACAAACAATCCTAACCCCCGAACAACCAACAACACTAACCCCCTAACCAAAATAAACACTAACACCCTAACAACAAAAACCACTAAACCCCAACAAGAAACAACCCTAAACCTCTAACAACAAACAACACTAACCCCCTAACAACAAACAACCCTAACCAAACAACAAACAACCCTAATCCACTAACAACAAACAACACTAACACCCTAAGAACAAACAACCCTAACCCCCTAACAACAAACAACACTAACACCCTAACAACAAACAACCCTAACCCCCTAACAACAAACAACACTAACCCCCTAACAACAAACAACACTAAACCCCTAACAAGAAACTAACCTAACCCCGTAACAACAAACAACACTAACCCCGTAACAACAAACAACCCTAACCCCCTAACAACAAACAACCCTAACCCCCTAAGAACAAACAACCCTAAACCCCTAACATCAAAGAACAGTAACACCCTATCAACAAACAAAACTAACCCCCTAACAACAAACACTAACCCCCAAGCAACAAACAACCCTAACTCCTAAAAACCAAAAACACTAACCCACTAACAACAAACAACCATAACCAAAATCAACAAACAACCCTAACACCCTAACAACAAAAAACACTAACCCCCTAACAACAAACAACCCTAAACCCCTAACATCAAACAACACTAACCCCCTAACAACACAAAACACTAATACCCAAACAACAAACAACACTAACACCCTAACAACAAAAACCACTAAACACCAACAAGAAACAACCCCAAACCCCTAACAACAAACAACACCACTCCCTAACAACAAACAACCCTAACCAAACAACAAAAAACTCTAACCCACTAACAACAAACAACACTAACACCCTAACAACAAACAATCCTAACCCCCTAACAACAAACAACACTAACACCCTAACAACAAACAACCCTAACCCCCTAAAAAGAAACAACACTAACCCCCAACAAGTAACAACCCTAAACCCCTAACATCAAAGAACACTAACACCCTAAGAACAAACAACCCTAACCCCCAACAACAAACACTAACCCCCAAACAACAAACAAACCTAACCCCTAAAAACCAAAAACACTAAACCACTAACAACAAACAACCCTAACCCACTAACAACAAACAACCCTAACATCCTAACAACAAACAACACTAACACCCTCACAACAAACAACACTAACACCCTAACAACAAAAACCACTAAAACCCAACAAGAAAAAACCCTAAACCCCTAATAACAAACACTATCCCCCTAACAACAAACAACACTAAACCCCTAACAAGAAACTACCCTAACCCCATAACAACAAACAACACTAACCTCCTAACAACAAACAACACTAAACCCCTAACAAAAAAGTACCCTAACCCCTTAACAACAAACAACACTAACCCGGTAACAACAAACAACCATAACCCCGAAACAACAAACAACCCTAACCCCCTTACAACAAACAGCACTAACCCCCTAACAACAAAGAACCCTAAGCCCTTAACATCAAACAACACTAACACCCGAACAACAAACAACCCTAACCCCCTAACAACAAACACTAACCCCCAAACAACAAACAACCCTAACCCCTAAAAACCAAAAACACTAACCCACTAACAACAAACAACCCTAACCCCCTAACAATAACCAATCCTAACCCCCGAACAACCAACAACACTAACCCCCTAACCACAATAAACACTAACACCCTAACAACAAAAACCACTAAACCCCAACAAGAAACAACCCTAAACCCCTAACAACAAACAACACTAACCCCCTAACAACAAACAATCCTAACCAAACAACAAACAACCCTAACCCACTAACAACAAACAACACTAACACCCTAAAAACAAACAACCCTAACCCCCTAACAACAAACAACACTAACACCCTAACAACAAACATCCCTAACCCCCTAACAACAAACAACACTACGCCCTAACAACAAACAACCCTAAACCCCTAACATCAAAGAACACTAACACCTAACAACAAACAACCCTAACCCCCTAACAACAAACACTAACCCCCAAACAACAAACAACACTAACCCCTAAAAACCAAAAACACTAACCCACTAACAACAAACAACCCTAACCCACTAACAACAAACAACCCTAACACCCTAACAACAAACAACACTAACCCCATAATATCAAACAACCCTAAACCCCTAACATCAAACAACACTAACCCCCTAACAGCACAAAACACTAACACCCTAACAACAAACAACACTAACACCCTAACAACAAAAACCACTAAACCCCAACAAGAAACAACCCTGAACCCCTAACAACAAACAACACCACTCCCTAACAACAAACAACCCTAACCAAACAGCAAAAAACTCTAACCCACTAACAACAAACAACACTAACACCCTAACAAAAAACAACCCTAACCCACGAACAACAAACAACCCTAAACCACTAACAACAAACAACCCTAACACCCTAACAAGAAACAACACTAACCTCATAACATCAAACAACCCTAAACCCCTAACATCAAACAACACTAACCCACTAACAACACAAAACACTAACACCCTAAGAACAAACAACACTAACACCCTAACAACAAAAACCACTAAACCCCAACAAGAAACAACCCTAAACCCCTAACAAAAAACACTAACCCCCTAACAACAAACAACACTAAACCCCTAACAAGAAACTACCCTAACCCCGTAACAACAAACAACACTAACCCAGTAACAACAAACAACCCTAACACCCAAACAACAAACAACCCTAACCCCCTAAAAACAAACAATCCTAACCCCCGAACAACCAACAACACTAACCCCCTAACCACAATAAACACTAACACCCGAACAACAAAAACCACTAAACCCCAACAAGAAAGAACCTTAAACCCCTAACAACAAACAACCCTAAACCCCTAACAACAAACAACACTAACACCCTAACAACAAACAACCCTAACACCCTAACAACAAACAACACTAACACCCTAACAACAAACAACCCTAACCCCCTAACAACAAACAACACTAACCCCCTAACATCAAACAACCCTAAACCCCTAACATCAAAGAACACTAACTCCCTAACAACAAACAACCCTAAACCCCTAACAACAAACACTAACACCCAAACAACAAACAACACTAACCCCTAGAAACCAAAAACACTAACCCACTAACAACAAACAACCCTAACCCACTAACAACAAACAACCCTAACACCCTAGCAACAAACAACACTAACCCCATAACATCAAACAACCCTAAACCCCTAACATCAAACAACACTAACCCCCTAACAACACAAAACACTAACACCCTAACAACAAACAACACTAACACCCTAACAACAAAAACCACTAAACCCCAACAAGAAACAACCCTAAACCCCTAACAACAAACACTAACCCCCTAACAACAAACAACACTAAACCCCTAACAAGAAACTACCCTAACCCCGTAACAAAAAACAACACTAATCCCGTAACAACAAACAACCCTAACCCCCAAACAACAAACATCCCTAACCCCCTAAGAACAAACAATCCTAACCCCTGAACAACCAACAACACTAACCCCCTAACCACAATAAACACTAACACCCTAACAACAAAAACCACTAAACCCCAACAAGAAACAACCCGAAACCCCTAACAACAAAAAACACTAACCCCCTAACAACAAACAACCCTAACCAAACAACGAACAACCCTAACCCACTAACAACAAACAACACTAACACCCTAACAACAAACAACCCTAACCCCCTAACAACAAACAACACTAACACCCTAACAACAAACAACCCTAACCTCCTAACAACAAACAACACTAACCCCCTAACAAAAAACAACCCTAAACCCCTAACATCAAAGAACACTAACACCCTAACAACAAAAAACCCTAACCCCCTAACAACAAACACTAACCCCCAAACAACAAACAATCCTAACCCCTAAAATCCAAAAACACTAACCCACTAACAACAAACAACCCTAACCCACTAACAACAAAAAACCCTCACACCCCAAAAACAAACAACACTATCCCCCTAACAACAAAGAACCCTAAACCCCTAACATCAAACAACACTAACCCCCTAACAACACAAAACACTAACACCCTAACAACAAACAACAGTAACCCCGTAACGACAAACAACACTAACCCCCTAAAAACAAACAACCCTAAACCCCTAACATCAAACAACACTAACCCCCTAACAACACAAAACACTAACACCCTAACAACAAACAACACTAACACCCTAACAACAAAAACCACTAAACCCCAACAAGAAACAACCCTAAACCCCTAACAAAAAACCCTAACCCCCTAACAACAAACAACACTAAACCCCTAACAAGAAACTACCCTAACCCCGTAACAACAAACAACACTAACGCGGTAACAACAAACAACTCTAACCCCCAAACAACAAACAACACTAACCCCCTAACAACAAACAACCCTAACCCCCTAACAACAAACAATCCTAACCCCCGAACAACCAACAACACTAACCCCCTAACCACAATAAACACTAACACCCGAACAACAAAAACCACTAAACTCCAACAAGAAACAACCCTAAACCCCTAACAACAAACAACACTAACCCCCTAACAACAAGCAACCCTAACCAAACAACAAACAAACCTAACCCACTGACAACAAACAACACTAACACCCTAACAACAAACAACCCTAAACCCCTAACAACAAACAACACTAACACCCTAACAAAAAGCAACCCTAAACCCCTAACAACAAACAACACTAACCCCCTAACAACAAACAACCCTAACCAAACAACAAACAACCCTAACCCACTAACAACAAACAACACTAACACCCTAACAACAAACAAGCCTAACCCCCTAACAACAAACAACCCTAACACCCTAACAACAAACAACACTAACCCCATAACACCAAACAACCCTAAACCCCTAACATCAAACAACACTAACCCCCTAACAACACAAAACACTAACACCCTAACAACAAACAACACTAACACCCTAACAACAAAAACCAATAAACCCCAACAAGAAACAACCCTGAACCCCTATCAATAAACACTAACCCCCTAACAACAAACAACACTAAACCCCTAACAAGAAACTACCCTAACCCCGTAACAACAAACAACACTAACCCCGTAACAACAAACAACCCTAACCCCCAAACAACAAACAACCCTAACCCCCTAACAACAAACAATCCTAACCCCCGAACAACCAACAACACTAACCCCCTAACCAAAATAAACACTAACACCCTAACAACAAAAACCACTAAACCCCAACAAGAAACAACCCTAAACCCCTAACAACAAACAACACTAACCCCCTAACAACAAACAACCCTAACCAAACAACAAACAACCCTAACCCACTAACAACAAACAACACTAACACCCTAAGAACAAACAACCCTAACCCCCTAACAACAAACAACACTAACACCCGAACAACAAACAACCCTAACCCCCTAACAACAAACAACACTAACACCCTAACAACAAACAACACTAAACCCCTAACAAGAAACTAACCTAACCCCGTAACAACAAACAACACTAACCCCGTAACAACAAACAACCCTAACCCCCTAACAACAAACAACCCTAACCCCCTAAGAACAAACAACCCTAAACCCCTAACATCAAAGAACAGTAACACCCTATCAACAAACAAAACTAACCCCCTAACAACAAACACTAACCCCCAAGCAACAAACAACCCTAACTCCTAAAAACCAAAAACACTAACCCACTAACAACAAACAACCATAACCAAAATAAACAAACAACCCTAACACCCTAACAACAAAAAACACTAACCCCCTAACAACAAACAACCCTAAACCCCTAACATCAAACAACACTAACCCCCTAACAACACAAAACACTAATACCCTAACAACAAACAACACTAACACCCTAACAACAAAAACCACTAAACACCAACAAGAAACAACCCCAAACCCCTAACAACAAACAACACCACTCCCTAACAACAAACAACCCTAACCAAACAACAAAAAACTCTAACCCACTAACAACAAACAACACTAACACCCTAACAACAAACAATCCTAACCCCCTAACAACAAACAACACTAACACCCTAACAACAAACAACCCTAACCCCCTAACAACAAACAACACTAACCCCCAACAACAAACAACCCTAAACCCCTAACATCAAAGAACACTAACACCCTAAGAACAAACAACCCTAACCCCAACAACAAACACTAACCCCCAAACAACAAACAAACCTAACCACTAAAAACCAAAAACACTAAACCACTAACAACAAACAACCCTAACCCACTAACAACAAACAACCCTAACATCCTAACAACAAACAACACTAACACCCTCACAACAAACAACACTAACACCCTAACAACAAAAACCACTAAAACCCAACAAGAAAAAACCCTAAACCCCTAATAACAAACACTATCCCCCTAACAACAAACAACACTAAACCCCTAACAAGAAACTACCCTAACCCCATAACAACAAACAACACTAACCTCCTAACAACAAACAACACTAAACCCCTAACAAGAAAGTACCCTAACCCCGTAACAACAAACAACACTAACCCGGTAACAACAAACAACCATAACCCCAAACAACAAACAACCCTAACCCCCTTACAACAAACAGCACTAACCCCCTAACAACAAAGAACCCTAAACCCCTAACATCAAACAACACTAACACCCGAACAACAAACAACCCTAACCCCCTAACAACATACACTAACCCCCAAACAACAAACAACCCTAACCCCTAAAAACCAAAAACACTAACCCACTAACAACAAAAAACCCTAACCCCCTAACAATAACCAATCCTAACCCCCGAACAACCAACAACACTAACCCCCTAACCACAATAAACACTAACACCCTAACAACAAAAACCACTAAACCCCAACAAGAAACAACCCTAAACCCCTAACAACAAACAACACTAACCCCCTAACAACAAACAACCCTAACCAAACAACAAACAACCCTAACCCACTAACAACAAACAACACTAACACCCTAAAAACAAACAACCCTAACCCCCTAACAACAAACAACACTAACACCCTAACAACAAACATCCCTAACCCCCTAACAACAAACAACACTACGCCCTAACAACAAACAACCCTAAACCCCTAACATCAAAGAACACTAACACCTAACAACAAACAACCCTAACCCCCTAACAACAAACACTAACCCCCAAACAACAAACAACCCTAACCCCTAAAAACCAAAAACACTAACCCACTAACAACAAACAACCCTAAACCACTAACAACAAACAACCCTAACACCCTAACAACAAACAACACTAACCCCCTAACAACAAACAACCCTAAACCCCTAACATCAAACAACACTAACCCCCTAACAACACAAAACACTAACACCCTAACAACAAACAACACTAACACCCTAACAACAAAAACCACTAAACCCCAACAAGAAACAACCCTAAACCCCTAACAACAAGCACTAACCCCCTAACAACAAACAACACTAAACCCCTAACAAGAAACTACCCTAACCCCATAACAACAAACAACACTAACCCCGTAACAACAAACAATCCTAACCCCCAAACAACAAACAACCCTAAACCCCAAACAACAAACAACTCTAACCCCCTAACAACCAACAACACTAACCCCCTAACCACAATAAACACTAACACCCTAACAACAAAAACCACTAAACCCCAGCAACAAACAACCCTAACCCCCTAACAACAAACAACACTAACACCCTAACAACAAAAACCACTAAACACCAACAAGAAACAACCCCAAACCCCTAACAACAAACAACACCACTCCCTAACAACAAACAACCCTAACCAAACAACAAAAAACTCTAACCCACTAACAACAAACAACACTAACACCCTAACAACAAACAATCCTAACCCCCTAACAACAAACAACACTAACACCCTAACAACAAACAACCCTAACCCCCTAAAAAGAAACAACACTAACCCCCAACAAGAAACAACCCTAAACCCCTAACATCAAAGAACACTAACACCCTAAGAACAAACAACCCTAACCCCCAACAACAAACACTAACCCCCAAACAACAAACAAACCTAACCCCTAAAAACCAAAAACACTAAACCACTAACAACAAACAACCCTAACCCACTAACAACAAACAACCCTAACATCCTAACAACAAACAACACTAACACCCTCACAACAAACAACACTAACACCCTAACAACAAAAACCACTAAAACCCAACAAGAAAAAACCCTAAACCCCTAATAACAAACACTATCCCCCTAACAACAAACAACACTAAACCCCTAACAAGAAACTACCCTAACCCCATAACAACAAACAACACTAACCTCCTAACAACAAACAACACTAAACCCCTAACAAAAAAGTACCCTAACCCCTTAACAACAAACAACACTAACCCGGTAACAACAAACAACCATAACCCCGAAACAACAAACAACCCTAACCCCCTTACAACAAACAGCACTAACCCCCTAACAACAAAGAACCCTAAGCCCTTAACATCAAACAACACTAACACCCGAACAACAAACAACCCTAACCCCCTAACAACAAACACTAACCCCCAAACAACAAACAACCCTAACCCCTAAAAACCAAAAACACTAACCCACTAACAACAAACAACCCTAACCCCCTAACAATAACCAATCCTAACCCCCGAACAACCAACAACACTAACCCCCTAACCACAATAAACACTAACACCCTAACAACAAAAACCACTAAACCCCAACAAGAAACAACCCTAAACCCCTAACAACAAACAACACTAACCCCCTAACAACAAACAATCCTAACCAAACAACAAACAACCCTAACCCACTAACAACAAACAACACTAACACCCTAAAAACAAACAACCCTAACCCCCTAACAACAAACAACACTAACACCCTAACAACAAACATCCCTAACCCCCTAACAACAAACAACACTACGCCCTAACAACAAACAACCCTAAACCCCTAACATCAAAGAACACTAACACCTAACAACAAACAACCCTAACCCCCTAACAACAAACACTAACCCCCAAACAACAAACAACACTAACCCCTAAAAACCAAAAACACTAACCCACTAACAACAAACAACCCTAACCCACTAACAACAAACAACCCTAACACCCTAACAACAAACAACACTAACCCCATAATATCAAACAACCCTAAACCCCTAACATCAAACAACACTAACCCCCTAACAGCACAAAACACTAACACCCTAACAACAAACAACACTAACACCCTAACAACAAAAACCACTAAACCCCAACAAGAAACAACCCTGAACCCCTAACAACAAACAACACCACTCCCTAACAACAAACAACCCTAACCAAACAGCAAAAAACTCTAACCCACTAACAACAAACAACACTAACACCCTAACAAAAAACAACCCTAACCCACGAACAACAAACAACCCTAAACCACTAACAACAAACAACCCTAACACCCTAACAAGAAACAACACTAACCTCATAACATCAAACAACCCTAAACCCCTAACATCAAACAACACTAACCCACTAACAACACAAAACACTAACACCCTAAGAACAAACAACACTAACACCCTAACAACAAAAACCACTAAACCCCAACAAGAAACAACCCTAAACCCCTAACAAAAAACACTAACCCCCTAACAACAAACAACACTAAACCCCTAACAAGAAACTACCCTAACCCCGTAACAACAAACAACACTAACCCAGTAACAACAAACAACCCTAACACCCAAACAACAAACAACCCTAACCCCCTAAAAACAAACAATCCTAACCCCCGAACAACCAACAACACTAACCCCCTAACCACAATAAACACTAACACCCGAACAACAAAAACCACTAAACCCCAACAAGAAAGAACCTTAAACCCCTAACAACAAACAACCCTAAACCCCTAACAACAAACAACACTAACACCCTAACAACAAACAACCCTAACACCCTAACAACAAACAACACTAACACCCTAACAACAAACAACCCTAACCCCCTAACAACAAACAACACTAACCCCCTAACATCAAACAACCCTAAACCCCTAACATCAAAGAACACTAACTCCCTAACAACAAACAACCCTAAACCCCTAACAACAAACACTAACACCCAAACAACAAACAACACTAACCCCTAGAAACCAAAAACACTAACCCACTAACAACAAACAACCCTAACCCACTAACAACAAACAACCCTAACACCCTAGCAACAAACAACACTAACCCCATAACATCAAACAACCCTAAACCCCTAACATCAAACAACACTAACCCCCTAACAACACAAAACACTAACACCCTAACAACAAACAACACTAACACCCTAACAACAAAAACCACTAAACCCCAACAAGAAACAACCCTAAACCCCTAACAACAAACACTAACCCCCTAACAACAAACAACACTAAACCCCTAACAAGAAACTACCCTAACCCCGTAACAAAAAACAACACTAATCCCGTAACAACAAACAACCCTAACCCCCAAACAACAAACATCCCTAACCCCCTAAGAACAAACAATCCTAACCCCTGAACAACCAACAACACTAACCCCCTAACCACAATAAACACTAACACCCTAACAACAAAAACCACTAAACCCCAACAAGAAACAACCCGAAACCCCTAACAACAAAAAACACTAACCCCCTAACAACAAACAACCCTAACCAAACAACGAACAACCCTAACCCACTAACAACAAACAACACTAACACCCTAACAACAAACAACCCTAACCCCCTAACAACAAACAACACTAACACCCTAACAACAAACAACCCTAACCTCCTAACAACAAACAACACTAACCCCCTAACAAAAAACAACCCTAAACCCCTAACATCAAAGAACACTAACACCCTAACAACAAAAAACCCTAACCCCCTAACAACAAACACTAACCCCCAAACAACAAACAATCCTAACCCCTAAAATCCAAAAACACTAACCCACTAACAACAAACAACCCTAACCCACTAACAACAAAAAACCCTCACACCCCAAAAACAAACAACACTATCCCCCTAACAACAAACAACCCTAAACCCCTAACATCAAACAACACTAACCCCCTAACAACACAAAACACTAACACCCTAACAACAAACAACAGTAACCCCGTAACGACAAACAACACTAACCCCCTAAAAACAAACAACCCTAAACCCCTAACATCAAACAACACTAACCCCCTAACAACACAAAACACTAACACCCTAACAACAAACAACACTAACACCCTAACAACAAAAACCACTAAACCCCAACAAGAAACAACCCTAAACCCCTAACAAAAAACCCTAACCCCCTAACAACAAACAACACTAAACCCCTAACAAGAAACTACCCTAACCCCGTAACAACAAACAACACTAACGCGGTAACAACAAACAACTCTAACCCCCAAACAACAAACAACACTAACCCCCTAACAACAAACAACCCTAACCCCCTAACAACAAACAATCCTAACCCCCGAACAACCAACAACACTAACCCCCTAACCACAATAAACACTAACACCCGAACAACAAAAACCACTAAACTCCAACAAGAAACAACCCTAAACCCCTAACAACAAACAACACTAACCCCCTAACAACAAGCAACCCTAACCAAACAACAAACAAACCTAACCCACTGACAACAAACAACACTAACACCCTAACAACAAACAACCCTAAACCCCTAACAACAAACAACACTAACACCCTAACAAAAAGCAACCCTAAACCCCTAACAACAAACAACACTAACCCCCTAACAACAAACAACCCTAACCAAACAACAAACAACCCTAACCCACTAACAACAAACAACACTAACACCCTAACAACAAACAAGCCTAACCCCCTAACAACAAACAACCCTAACACCCTAACAACAAACAACACTAACCCCATAACACCAAACAACCCTAAACCCCTAACATCAAACAACACTAACCCCCTAACAACACAAAACACTAACACCCTAACAACAAACAACACTAACACCCTAACAACAAAAACCAATAAACCCCAACAAGAAACAACCCTGAACCCCTATCAATAAACACTAACCCCCTAACAACAAACAACACTAAACCCCTAACAAGAAACTACCCTAACCCCGTAACAACAAACAACACTAACCCCGTAACAACAAACAACCCTAACCCCCAAACAACAAACAACCCTAACCCCCTAACAACAAACAATCCTAACCCCCGAACAACCAACAACACTAACCCCCTAACCAAAATAAACACTAACACCCTAACAACAAAAACCACTAAACCCCAACAAGAAACAACCCTAAACCCCTAACAACAAACAACACTAACCCCCTAACAACAAACAACCCTAACCAAACAACAAACAACCCTAACCCACTAACAACAAACAACACTAACACCCTAAGAACAAACAACCCTAACCCCCTAACAACAAACAACACTAACACCCTAACAACAAACAACCCTAACCCCCTAACAACAAACAACACTAACACCCTAACAACAAACAACACTAAACCCCTAACAAGAAACTAACCTAACCCCGTAACAACAAACAACACTAACCCCGTAACAACAAACAACCCTAACCCCCTAACAACAAACAACCCTAACCCCCTAAGAACAAACAACCCTAAACCCCTAACATCAAAGAACAGTAACACCCTATCAACAAACAAAACTAACCCCCTAACAACAAACACTAACCCCCAAGCAACAAACAACCCTAACTCCTAAAAACCAAAAACACTAACCCACTAACAACAAACAACCATAACCAAAATAAACAAACAACCCTAACACCCTAACAACAAAAAACACTAACCCCCTAACAACAAACAACCCTAAACCCCTAACATCAAACAACACTAACCCCCTAACAACACAAAACACTAATACCCTAACAACAAACAACACTAACACCCTAACAACAAAAACCACTAAACACCAACAAGAAACAACCCCAAACCCCTAACAACAAACAACACCACTCCCTAACAACAAACAACCCTAACCAAACAACAAAAAACTCTAACCCACTAACAACAAACAACACTAACACCCTAACAACAAACAATCCTAACCCCCTAACAACAAACAACACTAACACCCTAACAACAAACAACCCTAACCCCCTAACAACAAACAACACTAACCCCCAACAACAAACAACCCTAAACCCCTAACATCAAAGAACACTAACACCCTAAGAACAAACAACCCTAACCCCAACAACAAACACTAACCCCCAAACAACAAACAAACCTAACCACTAAAAACCAAAAACACTAAACCACTAACAACAAACAACCCTAACCCACTAACAACAAACAACCCTAACATCCTAACAACAAACAACACTAACACCCTCACAACAAACAACACTAACACCCTAACAACAAAAACCACTAAAACCCAACAAGAAAAAACCCTAAACCCCTAATAACAAACACTATCCCCCTAACAACAAACAACACTAAACCCCTAACAAGAAACTACCCTAACCCCATAACAACAAACAACACTAACCTCCTAACAACAAACAACACTAAACCCCTAACAAGAAAGTACCCTAACCCCGTAACAACAAACAACACTAACCCGGTAACAACAAACAACCATAACCCCAAACAACAAACAACCCTAACCCCCTTACAACAAACAGCACTAACCCCCTAACAACAAAGAACCCTAAACCCCTAACATCAAACAACACTAACACCCGAACAACAAACAACCCTAACCCCCTAACAACATACACTAACCCCCAAACAACAAACAACCCTAACCCCTAAAAACCAAAAACACTAACCCACTAACAACAAAAAACCCTAACCCCCTAACAATAACCAATCCTAACCCCCGAACAACCAACAACACTAACCCCCTAACCACAATAAACACTAACACCCTAACAACAAAAACCACTAAACCCCAACAAGAAACAACCCTAAACCCCTAACAACAAACAACACTAACCCCCTAACAACAAACAACCCTAACCAAACAACAAACAACCCTAACCCACTAACAACAAACAACACTAACACCCTAAAAACAAACAACCCTAACCCCCTAACAACAAACAACACTAACACCCTAACAACAAACATCCCTAACCCCCTAACAACAAACAACACTACGCCCTAACAACAAACAACCCTAAACCCCTAACATCAAAGAACACTAACACCTAACAACAAACAACCCTAACCCCCTAACAACAAACACTAACCCCCAAACAACAAACAACCCTAACCCCTAAAAACCAAAAACACTAACCCACTAACAACAAACAACCCTAAACCACTAACAACAAACAACCCTAACACCCTAACAACAAACAACACTAACCCCCTAACAACAAACAACCCTAAACCCCTAACATCAAACAACACTAACCCCCTAACAACACAAAACACTAACACCCTAACAACAAACAACACTAACACCCTAACAACAAAAACCACTAAACCCCAACAAGAAACAACCCTAAACCCCTAACAACAAGCACTAACCCCCTAACAACAAACAACACTAAACCCCTAACAAGAAACTACCCTAACCCCATAACAACAAACAACACTAACCCCGTAACAACAAACAATCCTAACCCCCAAACAACAAACAACCCTAAACCCCAAACAACAAACAACTCTAACCCCCTAACAACCAACAACACTAACCCCCTAACCACAATAAACACTAACACCCTAACAACAAAAACCACTAAACCCCAGCAACAAACAACCCTAACCCCCTAACAACAAACAACACTAACACCCTAACAACAAACAACCCTAACCCCCTAACAACAAACAACAGTACCCCCCTAACAACAAACAACCCTAACCCCCTAAGAACAAACAACCCTAAACCCCTAACATCAAAGAACAGTAACACCCTATCAACAAACAAAACTAACCCCCTAACAACAAACACTAACCCCCAAGCAACAAACAACCCTAACTCCTAAAAACCAAAAACACTAACCCACTAACAGCAAACAACGATAACCGAAATCAACAAACAACCCTAACACCCTAACAACAAAAAACACTAACCCCCTAACAACAAACAACCCTAAACCCCTAACATCAAACAACACTAACCCCCTAACAACACAAAACACTAATACCGTAACAACAAACAACACTAACACCCTAACAACAAAAACCACTAAACACCAACAAGAAACAACCCCAAACCCCTAACAACACACAACACCACTCCCTAACAACAAACAACCCTAACCAAACAACAAAAAACTCTAACCCACTAACAACAAACAACACTAACACGCTAACAACAAACAATCCTAACCCCCTAACAACAAACAACACTAACACCCTAACAACAAACAACCCTAACCCCCTAACAACAAACAGCACTAACCCCCAACAACAAACAACCCTGAACCCCTAACATCAAAGAACACTAACACCCTAAGAACAAACAACCCTAACCCCCAACAACAAACACTAACCCCCAAACAACAAACAAACCTAACCCCTAAAAACCAAAAACACTAAACCACTAACAACAAACAACCCTAACCCACTAACAACAAACAACCCTAACATCCTAACAACAAACAACACTAACACCCTCACAACAAACAACACTAACACCCTAACAACAAAAACCACTAAAACCCAACAAGAAAAAACCCTAAACCCCTAATAACAAACACTATCCCCCTAACAACAAACAACACTAAACCCCTAACAAGAAACTACCCTAACCCCATAACAACAAACAACACTAACCCGGTAACAACAAACAACCATAACCCCCAAACAACAAACAACCCTAAAACCCTTACAACAAACAGCACTAACCCCCTAACAACAAAGAACCCTAAACCCCTAACATCAAACAACACTAACACCCGAACAACAAACAACCCTAACCCCCTAACAACAAACACTAACCCCCAGACAACAAACAACCCTAACACCTAAAAACCAAAAACACTAACCCACTAACAACAAACAACCCTAACCCCCTAACAATAACCAATCCTAACCCCCGAACAACCAACAACACTAACCCCCTAACCACAATAAACACTAACACCCTAACAACAAAAACCACTAAACCCCAACAAGAAACAACCCTAAACCCCTAACAACAAACAACACTCACCCCCTAACAACAAACAATCCTAACCAAACAACAAACAACCCTAACCCACTAACAACAAACAACACTAACACCCTAAAAACAAACAACCCTAACCCCCTAACAACAAACAACACTAACACCCTAACAACAAACATCCCTCACCCCCTAACAACAAACAACACTACGCCCTAACAACAAAAAACCCTAAACCCCTAACATCAAAGAACACTAACACCTAACAACAAACAACCCTAACCCCCTAACAACAAACACTAACCCCCAAACAACAAACAACACTAACCCCTAAAAACCAAAAACACTAACCCACTAACAACAAACAACCCTAACACCCTAACAACAAACAACACTAACCCCATAATATCAAACTACCCTAAACCCCTAACATCAAACAACACTATCCCCCTAACAACACAAAACACTAACACCCTAACAACAAACAACACTAACACCCTAACAACAAAAACCACTAAACCCCAACAAGAAACAACCCTGAACCCCTAACAATAAACACTAACACCCTAAGAACAAACAACACTAACCCCCTAACAACAATCAACCCTAAACCCCTAACATCAAAGAACACTAACACCCTAACAACAAACCACCCTAACCCCCTAACAACAAACACTAACAACCAAACAACAAACAATCCTAACCCCTAAAATCCAAAAACAGTAACCCACTAACAACAAACAACCCTAACCCACTAACAGCAAACAACCCTAACCCGCTAACAACAAACAACCCTAAACCCCTAACATCAAACAACACTAACCCCCTAACAACACAAAACACTAACACCCTAACAACAAACAACACTAACACCCTAACAACAAAAACCACTAAACCCCAACAAGAAACAACCCGAAACCCCTAACAACAAACACTAACCCCCTAACAACAAACAACACTAAACCCCTAACAAGAAACTACCCTAACCCCATAACAACAAACAATCATAACCCCGTAACAACAAACAACCCTAACCCCTAAACAACAAACCATAACCCCCTAACAACAATCCTAACCCCCGAACAACCAACAACACTAACCCCCTAACCACAGCAAACACTAACACCCTAACAACAAAAACCACTAAACCCCAACAAGAAACAACCCTAAACCCCTAACAACAAACACTAACCCCCTAACAAAAAACAACACTAAACCCCTAACAAGAAACTACCCTAACCCCTTAACAACAAACAACACTAACCCCGTAACAACAAACAATCCTAACCCCCAAACAACAAACAACCCTAAACCCCAAACAACAAACAACTCTAACCCCCTAACAACCAACAACACTAACCCCCTAACAACAAACAACACTAACCCCCTAACAACAAACAACCCTGACCAAACAACAAAAAACCCTAACCCACTAACAACAAACACCACTAACACCCTAACAACAAACAACCCTAACTCCCTAACAACAAACAACACTAACACCCTAACAACAAACCACCCTATCCACCTAAAAACAAACAACACTAACCCCCTAACAACAAACAACCCTAAACCCCTAACATCAAAGAACACTAACACCCTAACAACAAACAACCCTAACCCCCTAACAACAAACACTAACCCCCAAGCAACAAACAACCCTAACTCCTAAAAACCAAAAACACTAACCCACAAACAGCAAACAACCCTAACCCACAATCAACAAACAACCCTAACCCCCTAAGAACAAACAACCCTAAACCCCTAACATCAAACAACACTAACCCCCTAACAACACAAAACACTAATACCCTAACAACAAACAACACTAACACCCTAACAACAAAAACCACTAAACACCAACAAGAAACAACCCCAAACCCCTAACAACAAACAACACCACTCCCTAACAACAAACAACCCTAACCAAACAAAAAAAACTCTAACCCACTAACAACAAACAACACTAACACCCTAACAACAAACAATCCTAACCCCCTAACAACAAACAACACTAACACCCTAACAACAAACAACCCTAACCCCCTAACAACAAACAACACTAACCCCCAACAACAAACAACCCTAAACCCCTAACATCAAAGAACACTAACACCCTAAGAACAAACAACCCTAACCCCCAACAACAAACACTAACCCCCAAACAACAAACAAACCTAACCCCTAAAAACCAAAAACACTAAACCACTAACAACAAAGAACCCTAACCCACTAACAACAAACAACCCTAACATCCTAACAACAAACAACACTAACACCCTCACAACAAACAACACTAACACCCTAACAACAAAAACCACTAAAACCCAACAAGAAAAAACCCTAAACCCCTAATAACAAACACTATCCCCCTAACAACAAACAACACTAAACCCCTAACAAGAAACTACCCTAACCCCATAACAACAAACAACACTAACCTCCTAACAACAAACAACACTAAACCCCTAACAAGAAAGTACCCTAACCCCGTAACAACAAACAACACTAACCCGGTAACAACAAACAACCATAACCGCCAAAGAACAAACAACCCTAACCCCCTTACAACAAACAGCACTAACCCCCTAACAACAAAGAACCCTAAACCCCTAACATCAAACAACAGTAACTCCCGAACAACAAACAACCCTAACCCCCTAACAACAAACACTAACCCCCAAACAACAAACAACCCTAACCCCTAAAAACCAAAAACACTAACCCACTAACAACAAACAACCCTAACCCCCTAACAATAACCAATCCTAACCCCCGAACAACCAACAACACTAACCCCCTAACCACAATAAACACTAACACCATAACAACAAAAACCACTAAACCCCAACAAGAAACAACCCTAAACCCCTAACAACAAACAACACTAACCCCCTAACAACAAGCAACCCTAACCAAACAACAAACAAACCTAACCCACTGACAACAAACAACACTAACACCCTAACAACAAACAACCCTAAACTCCTAACAACAAACAACACTAACACCCTAACAAAAAGCAACCCTAACCCCCTAACAACAAACAACACTAACCCCCTAACAACAAACAACCCTAACCAAAGAACAAACAACCCTAACCCACTAACAACAAACAACACTAACACCCTAACAACAAACAACCCTAACCCCCTAAGAATAAACAACCCTAAACCCCTAACATCAAAGAACACTAACACCCTATCAACAAACAAAACTAACCCCCTAACAACAAACACTAACCCCCAAGCAACAAACAACCCTAACTCCTAAAAACCAAAAACACTAACCCACTAACAACAAACAACCAAAACCAAAATCAACAAACAACCCTAACACCCTAACAACAAAAAACACTAACCCCCTAACAACAAACAACCCTAAACCCCTGACATCAAACAACACTAACCCCCTAACAACACAAAACACTAATACCCTAACAACAAACAACACTAACACCCTAACAACAAAAACCACTAAACACCAACAAGAAACAACCCCAAACCCCTAACAACACACAACACCACTCCCTAACAACAAACAACCCTAACCAAACAACAAAAAACTCTAACCCACTAACAACAAACAACACTAACACCCTAACAACAAACAATCCTAATCCCCTAACAACAAACAACACTAACACCCTAACAACAAACAACCCTAACCCCCTAACAACAAACAACACTAACCCCCAACAACAAACAACCCTAAACCCCTAACATCAAAGAACACTAACACCCTAAGAACAAACAACCCTAACCCCCAACAACAAACACTAACCCCCAAACAACAAACAAACCTAACCCCTAAAAACCAAAAACACTAAACCACTAACAACAAACAACCCTAACCCACTAACAACAAACAACCCTAACATCCTAACAACAAACAACACTAACACCCTCACAACAAACAACACTAACACCCTAACAACAAAAACCACTAAAACCCAACAAGAAAAAACCCTAAACCCCTAATAACAAACACTATCCCCCTAACAACAAACAACACTAAACCCCTAACAAGAAACTACCCTAACCCCATAACAACAAACAACACTAACCTCCTAACAACAAACAACACTAAACCCCTAACAAGAAAGTACCCTAACCCCGTAACAACAAACAACACTAACCCGGTAACAACAAACAACCATAACCCCCAAACAACAAACAACCCTAACCCCCTTACAACAAACAGCACTAACCCCCTAACAACAAAGAACCCTAAACCCCTAACATCAAACAACACTAACACCCGAACAACAAACAACCCTAACCCCCTAACAACAAACACTAACCCCCAAACAACAAACAACCCTAACCCCTAACATCAAAGAACACTAACACCCTAACAACAAACAACCCTAACCCCCTAACAACAAACACTAACCCCCAAACAACAAACAACCCTAACCCCTAACATCAAAGAACACTAACACCCTATCAACAAACAACCCTAACCCCTAAAAACCAAAAACACTAACCCACTAACAACAAACAACCCTAACCCCCTAACAACAAACACTAACCCCCAAACAACAAACAACCCTAAACCCCAAACAACAAACAACTCTAACCCCCTAACAACCAACAACACTAACCCCCTAACCACAATAAACACTAACACCCTAACAACAAAAACCACTAAACCCCAACAAGAAACAACCCTAAACCCCTAACAACAAACAACACTAACCCCCTAACAACAAACAACCCTAAACCCCTAACATCAAAGAACACTAACACCCTAACAACAAACAACCCTAACCCCCTAACAACAAACACTAACCCCCAAGCAACAAACAACCCTAACTCCTAAAAACCAAAAACACTAACCCACTAATAGCAAACAACCCTAACCCACAATCAACAAACAACCCTAACCCCCTAACAACAAACAACACTAAACCCCTAACATCAAACAACACTAACCCCCTAACAACACAAAACACTAATACCCTAACAACAAACAACACTAACACCCTAACAACAAAAACCACTGAACTCCAACAAGAAACAACCCCAAACCCCTAACAACAAACAACACCACTCCCTAAAAACAAACAACCCTAACCAAACAACAAAAAACTCTAACCCACTAACAACAAACAACACTAACACCCTAACAACAAACAATCCTAACCCCCTAACAACAAACAACACTAACACCCTAACAACAAACAACCCTAACCCCCTAACAACAAACAACACTAACCCCCAACAACAAACAACCCTAAACCCCTAACATCAACGAACACTAACAACCTAAGAACAAACAACCCTAACCCCCAACAACAAACACTAACCCCCAAACAACAAACAAACCTAACCCCTAAAAACCAAAAACACTAAACCACTAACAACAAACAACCCTAACCCACTAACAACAAACAACCCTAACATCCTAACAACAAACAACACTAACACCCTCACAACAAACAACACTAACACCCTAACAACAAAAACCACTAAAACCCAACAAGAAAAAACCCTAAACCCCTAATAACAAACACTATCCCCCTAACAACAAACAACACTAAACCCCTAACAAGAAACTACCCTAACCCCATAACAACAAACAACACTAACCTCCTAACAACAAACAACACTAAACCCCTAACAAGAAAGTACCCTAACCCCGTAACAACAAACAACACTAACCCGGTAACAACAAACAACCATAACCCCCAAACAACAAACAACCCTAACCCCCTTACAACAAACAGCACTAACCCCCTAACAACAAAGAACCCTAAACCCCTAACATCAAACAACACTAACACCCGAACAACAAACAACCCTAACCCCCTAACAACAAACACTAACCCCCAAACAACAAACAACCCTAACCCCTAAAAACCAAAAACACTAACCCACTAACAACAAACAACCCTAACCCCCTAACAATAACCAATCCTAACCCCCGAACAACCAACAACACTAACCCCCTAACCACAATAAACACTAACACCCTAACAACAAAAACCACTAAACCCCAACAAGAAACCACCCTAAACCCCTAACAACAAACAACACTAACCCCCTAACAACAAACAATCCTAACCAAACAACAAACAACCCTAACCCACTAACAACAAACAACACTAACACCCTAAAAACAAACAACCCTAACCCCCTAACAACAAACAACACTAACACCCTAACAACAAACATCCCTAACCCCCTAACAACAAACAACACTACGCCCTAACAACAAACAACCCTAAACCCCTAACATCAAAGAACACTAACACCTAACAACAAACAACCCTAACCCCCTAACAACAAACACTAACCCCCAAACAAAAAACAACACTAACCCCTAAAAACCAAAAACACTAACCCACTAACAACAAACAACCCTAACCCACTAACAACAAACAACCCTAACACCCTAACAACAAACAACACTAACCCTATAATATCAAACAACCCTAAACCCCTAACATCAAACAACACTAACCCCCTAACAACACAAAACACTAACACCCTAACAACAAACAACACTAACACCCTAACAACAAAAACCACTAAACCCCAACAAGAAACAACCCTGAACCCCTAACAAGAAACACTAACACCCTGAGAACAAACAACACTAACCCCCTAACAACAATCAACCCTAAACCCCTAACATCAAAGGACACTAACACCCTAACAACAAACCACCCTAACCCCCTAACAACAAACACTAACAACCAAACAACAAACAATCCTAATCCCTAAAATCCAAAAACACTAACCCACTAACAACAAACAACCCTAACCCACTAACAGCAAACAACCCTAACCCGCTAACAACAAACAACCCTAAACCCCTAACATCAAACAACACTAACCCCCTAACAACACAAAACACTAACACCCTAACAACAAACAACACTAACACCCTAACAACAAAAACCACTAAACCCCAACAAGAATCAACCCTAACCCCCTAACAACAAACAACACTAAACCCCTAACAAGAAACTACCCTAACCCCATAACAACAAACAATCCTAACCCCTTAACAACAAACAACCATAACCCCCTAACAACAAACAATCCTAATCCCCGAACAACCAACAACACTAACCCCCTAACCACAGCAAACACTAACACCCTAACAACAAAAACCACTAAACCCCAACAAGAAACAACCCTAAACCCCTAACAACAAACAACACTAAGCCCCTAACAACAAACAACCCTAACCAAACAACAAAAAACCCTCACCCACTAACAACAAAAAACACTAACACCCTAACAACAAACAACCATAACCCCCTAACAACAAACAACACTAACACCCTAACAACAAACAACCCTAACCCCCTAACAACAAACAACACTAACACCCTAACAACAAACAACCCTAACCTCCTAACAACAAACAACACTAACCCCCTAACAAAAAACAACCCTAAACCCCTAACATCAAAGAACACTAACACCCTAACAACAAAAAACCCTAACCCCCTAACAACAAACACTAACCCCCAAACAACAAACAATCCTAACCCCTAAAATCCAAAAACACTAACCCACTAACAACAAACAACCCTAACCCACTAACAACAAAAAACCCTCACACCCCAAAAACAAACAATACTATCCCCCTAACAACAAACAACCCTAAACCCCTAACATCAAACAACACTAACCCCCTAACAACACAAAACACTAACACCCTAACAACAAACAACAGTAACCCCGTAACGACAAACAACACTAACCCCCTAAAAACAAACAACCCTAAACCCCTAACATCAAACAACACTAACCCCCTAACAACACAAAACACTAACACCCTAACAACAAACAACACTAACACCCTAACAACAAAAACCACTAAACCCCAACAAGAAACAACCCTAAACCCCTAACAAAAAACCCTAACCCCCTAACAACAAACAACACTAAACCCCTAACAAGAAACTACCCTAACCACGTAACAACAAACAACACTAACGCGGTAACAACAAACAACTCTAAACCCCTAACAACAAACAACACTAACACCCTAACAAAAAGCAACCCTAACCCCCTAACAACAAACAACACTAACCCCCTAACAACAAACAACCCTAACCAAACAACAAACAACCCTAACCCACTAACAACAAACAACACTAACACCCTAACAACAAACAAGCCTAACCCCCTAACAACAAACAACCCTAACACCCTAACAACAAACAACCCTAACCCCCTAACAACAAAGAACCCTAAACCCCTAACATCAAACAACACTAACACCCGAACAACAAACAAGCCTAACCCCCTAACAACAAACACTAACCCCCAAACAACAAACAACCCTAACCCCTAACATCAAAGAACACTAACACCCTAACAACAAACAACCCTAACCCCCTAACAACAAACACTAACCCCCAAACAACAAACAACCCTAACCCCTAACATCAAAGAACACTAACACCCTAACAACAAACAACCCTAACCCCTAAAAACCAAAAACACTAACCCACTAACAACAAACAACCCTAACCCCCTAACAACAAACACTAACCCCCAAACAACAAACAACCCTAAACCCCAAACAACAAACAACTCTAACCCCCTAACAACCAACAACACTAACCCCCTAACCACAATAAACACTAACACCCTAACAACAAAAACCACTAAACCCCAACAAGAAACAACCCTAAACCCCTAACAACAAACAACACTAACCCCCTAACAACAAACAACCCTGACCAAACAACAAAAAACCCTAACCCACTAACAACAAACAACACTAACACCCTAACAACAAACAACCCTAACTCCCTAACAACAAACAACACTAACACCCTAACAACAAACAACCCTATCCACCTAAAAACAAACAACACTAACCCCCTAACAACAAACAACCCTAAACCCCTAACATCAAAGAACACTAACACCCTAACAACAAACAACCCTAACCCCCTAACAACAAACACTAACCCCCAAGCAACAAACAACCCTAACTCCTAAAAACCAAAAACACTAACCCACTAACAGCAAACAACCCTAACCCACAATCAACAAACAACCCTAACCCCCTAACAACAAACAACCCTAAACCCCTAACATCAAACAACACTAACCCCCTAACAACACAAAACACTAATACCCTAACAACAAACAACACTAACACCCTAACAACAAAAACCACTGAACACCAACAAGAAACAACCCCAAACCCCTAACAACAAACAACACCACTCCCTAAAAACAAACAACCCTAACCAAACAACAAAAAACTCTAACCCACTAACAACAAACAACACTAACACCCTAACAACAAACAATCCTAACCCCCTAACAACAAACAACACTAACACCCTAACAACAAACAACCCTAACCCCCTAACAACAAACAACACTAACCCCCAACAACAAACAACCCTAAACCCCTAACATCAACGAACACTAACACCCTAAGAACAAACAACCCTAACCCCCAACAACAAACACTAACCCCCAAACAACAAACAAACCTAACCACTAAAAACCAAAAACACTAAACCACTAACAACAAACAACCCTAACCCACTAACAACAAACAACCCTAACATCCTAACAACAAACAACACTAACACCCTCACAACAAACAACACTAACACCCTAACAACAAAAACCACTAAAACCCAACAAGAAAAAACCCTAAACCCCTAATAACAAACACTATCCCCCTAACAACAAACAACACTAAACCCCTAACAAGAAACTACCCTAACCCCATAACAACAAACAACACTAACCCCGTAACAACAAACAATCCTAACCCCCAAACAACAAACAACCCTAAACCCCAAACAACAAACAACTCTAACCCCCTAACAACCAACAACACTAACCCCCTAACCACAATAAACACTAACACCCTAACAACAAAAACCACTAAACCCCAGCAACAAACAACCCTAACCCCCTAACAACAAACAACACTAACACCCTAACAACAAACAACCCTAACCCCCTAACAACAAACAACAGTACCCCCCTAACAACAAACAACCCTAACCCCCTAAGAACAAACAACCCTAAACCCCTAACATCAAAGAACAGTAACACCCTATCAACAAACAAAACTAACCCCCTAACAACAAACACTAACCCCCAAGAAACAAACAACCCTAACTCCTAAAAACCAAAAACACTAACCCACTAACAACAAACAACCATAACCGAAATCAACAAACAACCCTAACACCCTAACAACAAAAAACACTAACCCCCTAACAACAAACAACCCTAAACCCCTAACATCAAACAACACTAACCCCCTAACAACACAAAACACTAATACCGTAACAACAAACAACACTAACACCCTAACAACAAAAACCACTAAACACCAACAAGAAACAACCCCAAACCCCTAACAACACACAACACAACTCCCTAACAACAAACAACCCTAACCAAACAACAAAAAACTCTAACCCCCTAACAACAAACAACACTAACCCCCAACAACAAACAACCCTAAACCCCTAACATCAAAGAACACTAACACCCTAACAACAAACAACCGTAACCCCCAAACAACAAACACTAACCCCCAAACAACAAACAAACCTAACCCCTAAAAACCAAAAACACTAAACCACTAACAACAAACAACCCTAACCCACTAACAACAAACAACCCTAACATCCTAACAACAAACAACACTAACACCCTCACAACAAACAACACTAACAACCTAACAACAAAAACCACTAAAACCCAACAAGAAAAAACCCTAAACCCCTAATAACAAACACTATCCCCCTAACAACAAACAACACTAAACCCCTAACAAGAAACTACCCTATCCCCATAACAACAAACAACACTAACCCGGTAACAACAAACAACCATAACCCCCAAACAACAAACAACCCTAACCCCCTTACAACAAACAGCACTAACCCCCTAACAACAAAGAACCCTAAACCCCTAACATCAAACAACACTAACACCCGAACAACAAACAACCCTAACCCCCTAACAACAAACACTAACCCCCAAACAACAAACAACCCTAACCCCTAAAAACCAAAAACACTAACCCACTAACAACAAACAACCCTAACCCCCTAACAATAACCAATCCTAACCCCCGAACAACCAACAACACTAACCCCCTAACCACAATAAACACTAACACCCTAACAACAAAAACCACTAAACCCCAACAAGAAACAACCCTAAACCCCTAACAACAAACAACACTCACCCCCTAACAACCAACAATCCTAACCAAACAACAAACAACCCTAACCCACTAACAACAAACAACACTAACACCCTAAAAACAAACAACCCTAACCCCCTAACAACAAACAACACTAACACCCTAACAACAAACATCCCTCACCCCCTAACAACAAACAACACTACGCCCTAACAACAAAAAACCCTAAACCCCTAACATCAAAGAACACTAACACCTAACAACAAACAACCCTAACCCCCTAACAACAAACACTAACCCCCAAACAACAAACAACACTAACCCCTAAAAACCAAAAACACTAACCCACTAACAACAAACAACCCTAAAACCCTAACAACAAACAACACTAACCCCATAATATCAAACTACCCTAAACCCCTAACATCAAACAACACTATCCCCCTAACAACACAAAACAATAACACCCTAACAACAAACAACACTAACACCCTAACAACAAAAACCACTAAACCCCAACAAGAAACAACCCTGAACCCCTAACAATAAACACTAACACCCTAAGAACAAACAACACTAACCCCCTAACAACAATCAACCCTAAACCCCTAACATCAAAGAACACTAACACCCTAACAACAAACCACCCTAACCCCCTAACAACAAACACTAACAACCAAACAACAAACAATCCTAACCCCTAAAATCCAAAAACACTAACCCACTAACAACAAACAACCCTAAACCACTAACAGCAAACAACCCTAACCCGCTAACAACAAACAACCCTAAACCCCTAACATCAAACAACACTAACCCCCTAACAACACAAAACACTAACACCCTAACAACAAACAACACTAACACCCTAACAACAAAAACCACTAAACCCCAACAAGAAACAAACCTAACCCCCTAACAACAAACAACACTAAACCCCTAACAAGAAACTACCCTAACCCCATAACAACAAACAATCATAACCCCGTAACAACAAACAACCCTAACCCCTAAGCAACAAACCATAACCCCCTAACAACAAACAATCCTAACCCCCGAACAACCAACAACACTAACCCCCTAACCACAGCAAACACTAACACCCTAACAACAAAAACCACTAAACCGCAACAAGAAACAACCCTAAACCCCTAACAAGAAACAACACTAACCCCCTAACAACAAACAACCCTAAACTCCTAACAACAAACAACACTAACACCCTAACAAAAAGCAACCCTAACCCCCTAACAACAAACAACACTAACCCCCTAACAACAAACAACCCTAACCAAACAACAAACAACCCTAACCCACTAACAACAAACAACACTAACACCCTAACAACAAACAACCCTAACCCCCTAAGAATAAACAACCCTAAACCCCTAACATCAAAGAACACTAACACCCTATCAACAAACAAAACTAACCCCCTAACAACAAACACTAACCCCCAAGCAACAAACAACCCTAACTCCTAAAAACCAAAAACACTAACCCACTAACAACAAACAACCATAACCAAAATCAACAAACAACCCTAACACCCTAACAACAAAAAACACTAACCCCCTAACAACAAACAACCCTAAACCCCTAACATCAAACAACACTAACCCCCTAACAACACAAAACACTAATACCCTAACAACAAACAACACTAACACCCTAACAACAAAAACCACTAAACACCAACAAGAAACAACCCCAAACCCCTAACAACACACAACACCACTCCCTAACAACAAACAACCCTAACCAAACAACAAACAACCCTAACCCACTAACAACAAACAACACTAACACCCTAACAACAAACAACCCTAACCCCCTAAGAATAAACAACCCTAAACCCCTAACATCAAAGAACACTAACACCCTATCAACAAACAAAACTAACCCCCTAACAACAAACACTAACCCCCAAGCAACAAACAACCCTAACTCCTAAAAACCAAAAACACTAACCCACTAACAACAAACAACCATAACCAAAATCAACAAACAACCCTAACACCCTAACAACAAAAAACACTAACCCCCTAACAACAAACAACCCTAAAACCCTAACATCAAACAACACTAACCCCCTAACAACACAAAACACTAATACCCTAACAACAAACAACACTAACACCCTAACAACAAAAACCACTAAACACCAACAAGAAACAACCCCAAACCCCTAACAACACACAACACCACTCCCTAACAACAAACAACCCTAACCAAACAACAAAAAACTCTAACCCACTAACAACAAACAACACTAACACCCTAACAACAAACAATCCTACTCCCCTAACAACAAACAACACTAACACCCTAACAACAAACAACCCTAACCCCCTAACAACAAACAACACTAACCCCCAACAACAAACAACCCTAAACCCCTAACATCAAAGAACACTAACACCCTAAGAACAAACAACCCTAACCCCCAACAACAAACACTAACCCCCAAACAACAAACAAACCTAACCCCTAAAAACCAAAAACACTAAACCACTAACAACAAACAACCCTAACCCACTAACAACAAACAACCCTAACATCCTAACAACAAACAACACTAACACCCTCACAACAAACAACACTAACACCCTAACAACAAAAACCACTAAAACCCAACAAGAAAAAACCCTAAACCCCTAATAACAAACACTATCCCCCTAACAACAAACAACACTAAACCCCTAACAAGAAACTACCCTAACCCCATAACAACAAACAACACTAACCTCCTAACAACAAACAACACTAAACCCCTAACAAGAAAGTACCCTAACCCCGTAACAACAAACAACACTAACCCGGTAACAACAAACAACCATAACCCCCAAACAACAAACAACCCTAACCCCCTTACAACAAACAGCACTAACCCCCTAACAACAAAGAACCCTAAACCCCTAACATCAAACAACACTAACACCCGAACAACAAACAACCCTAACCCCCTAACAACAAACACTAACCCCCAAACAACAAACAACCCTAACCCCTAACATCAAAGAACACTAACACCCTAACAACAAACAACCCTAACCCCCTAACAACAAACACTAACCCCCAAACAACAAACAACCCTAACCCCTAACATCAAAGAACACTAACACCCTAACAACAAACAACATTAACCCCCTAACAACACAAAACACTAACACCCTAACAACAAACAACACTAACACCCTAACAACAAAAACCACTAAACCCCAACAAGAAACAACCCTGAAACCCTAACAATAAACACTAACACCCTAAGAACAAACAACACTAACCCCCTAACAACAATCAACCCTAAACTCCTATCATCAAAGAAGACTAACACCCTAACAACAAACCACCCTAACCCCCTAACAACAAACACTAACAACCAAACAACAAACAATCCTAACCCCTAAAATCCAAAAACACTAATCCACTAACAACAAACATCCCTAACCCGCTAACAACAAACAACCCTAAACCCCTAACATCAAACAACACTAACCCCCTAACAACACAAAACACTAACACCCTAACAACAAACAACACTAACACCCTAACAACAAAAACCACTAAACCCCAACAAGAAACAAACCTAACCCCCTAACAACAAACAACACTAAACCCCTAACAAGAAACTACCCTAACCCCATAACAACAAACAATCCTAACCCCGTAACAACAAACAACCCTAACCCCTAAACAACAAACAACCATAACCCCCTAACAACAAACAATCCTAACCCCCGAACAACCAACAACACTAACCCCCTAACCACAGCAAACACTAACACCCTAACAACAAAAACCACTAAACCCCAACAAGAAACAACCCTAAACCCCTAACAACAAACAACACTAACCCCCTAACAACAAACAACCCTAACCAAACAACAAAAAACCCTCACCCACTAACAACAAAAAACACTAACACCCTAACAACAAACAACCATAACCCCCTAACAACAAACAACACTAACACCCTAACAACAAACAACCCTAACCCCCTAACAACAAACCCTAACCCCCAAACAACAAACAACCCTAACCCCTAAAAACCAAAAACACTAACCCACTAACAACAAACAACCCTAAACCACTAACAACAAACAACCCTAACACCCTAACAACAAACAACACTAACCCCCTAACAACAAACAACCCTAAACCCCTAACATCAAACAACACTAACCCCCTAACAACACAAAACACTAACACCCTAACAGCAAACAACACTAACACCCTAACAACAAAAACCACTAAACCCCAACAAGAAACAACCCTAAACCCCTAACAACAAACACTAACCCCCTAACAACAAACAACACTAAACCCCTAACAAGAAACTACCCTAACCCCGTAACAACAAACAACACTAACCCCGTAACAACAAACAATCCTAACCCCCAAACAACAAACAACCCTAAACCCCAAACAACAAACAACTCTAACCCCCTAACAACCAACACTAACCCCCTAACCACAATAAACACTAACACCCTAACAACAAAAACCACTAAACCCCAACAAGAAACAACCCTAAACCCCTAACAACAAACAACACTAACCCCCTAACAACAAACAACCCTGACCAAACAACAAAAAACCCTAACCCACTAACAACAAACAACACTAACACCCTAACAACAAACAACCCTAACTCCCTAACAACAAACAACACTAACACCCTAACAACAAACAACCCTATCCACCTAAAAACAAACAACACTAACCCCCTAACAACAAACAACCCTAAACCCCTAACATCAAAGAACACTAACACCCTAACAACAAACAACCCTAACCCCCTAACAACAAACACTAACCCCCAAGCAACAAACAACCCTAACTCCTAAAAACCAAAAACACTAACCCACTAACAGCAAACAACCCTAACCCACAATCAACAAACAACCCTAACCCCCTAACAACAAACAACCCTAAACCCCTAACATCAAACAACACTAACCCCCTAACAACACAAAACACTAATACCCTAACAACAAACAACACTAACACCCTAACAACAAAAACCACTGAACACCAACAAGAAACAACCCCAAACCCCTAACAACAAACAACACCACTCCCTAAAAACAAACAACCCTAACCAAACAACAAAAAACTCTAACCCACTAACAACAAACAACACTAACACCCTAACAACAAACAATCCTAACCCCCTAACAACAAACAACACTAACACCCTAACAACAAACAACCCTAACCCCCTAACAACAAACAACACTAACCCCCAACAACAAACAACCCTAAACCCCTAACATCAACGAACACTAACACCCTAAGAACAAACAACCCTAACCCCCAACAACAAACACTAACCCCCAAACAACAAACAAACCTAACCCCTAAAAACCAAAAACACTAAACCACTAACAACAAACAACCCTAACCCACTAACAACAAACAACCCTAACATCCTAACAACAAACAACACTAACACCCTCACAACAAACAACACTAACACCCTAACAACAAAAACCACTAAAACCCAACAAGAAAAAACCCTAAACCCCTAATAACAAACACTATCCCCCTAACAACAAACAACACTAAACCCCTAACAAGAAACTACCCTAACCCCATAACAACAAACAACACTAACCTCCTAACAACAAACAACACTAAACCCCTAACAAGAAAGTACCCTAACCCCGTAACAACAAACAACACTAACCCGGTAACAACAAACAACCATAACCCCCAAACAACAAACAACCCTAACCCCCTTACAACAAACAGCACTAACCCCCTAACAACAAAGAACCCTAAACCCCTAACATCAAACAACACTAACACCCGAACAACAAACAACCCTAACCCCCTAACAACAAACACTAACCCCCAAACAACAAACAACCCTAACCCCTAAAAACCAAAAACACTAACCCACTAACAACAAACAACCCTAACCCCCTAACAATAACCAATCCTAACCCCCGAACAACCAACAACACTAACCCCCTAACCACAATAAACACTAACACCCTAATAACAAAAGCCACTAAACCCCAACAAGAAACCACCCTAAACCCCTAACAACAAACAACACTAACCCCCTAACAACAAACAATCCTAACCAAACAACAAACAACCCTAACCCACTAACAACAAACAACACTAACACCCTAAAAACAAACAACCCTAACCCCCTAACAACAAACAACACTAACACCCTAACAACAAACATCCCTAACCCCCTAACAACAAACAACACTACGCCCTAACAACAAACAACCCTAAACCCCTAACATCAAAGAACACTAACACCTAACAGCAAACAACCCTAACCCCCTAACAACAAACACTAACCCCCAAACAAAAAACAACACTAACCCCTAAAAACCAAAAACACTAACCCACTAACAACAAACAACCCTAACCCACTAACAACAAACAACCCTAACACCCTAACAACAAACAACACTAACCCTATAATATCAAACAACCCTAAACCCTTAACATCAAACAACACTAACCCCCTAACAACACAAAACACTAACACCCTAACAACAAACAACACTAACACCCTAACAACAAAAACCACTAAACCCCAACAGGAAACAACCCTGAACCCCTAACAAGAAACACTAACACCCTGAGAACAAACAACACTAACCCCCTAACAACAATCAACCCTAAACCCCTAACATCAAAGAACACTAACACCCTAACAACAAACCACCCTAACCCCCTAACAACAAACACTAACAACCAAACAACAAACAATCCTAATCCCTAAAATCCAAAAACACTAACCCACTAACAACAAACAACCCTAACCCACTAACAGCAAACAACCCTAACCCGCTAACAACAAACAACCCTAAACCCCTAACATCAAACAACACTAACCCCCTAACAACACAAAACACTAACACCCTAACAACAAACAACACTAACACCCTAACAACAAAAACCACTAAACCCCAACAAGAAACAACCCTAACCCCCTAACAACAAACAACACTAAACCCCTAACAAGAAACTACCCTAACCCCATAACAACAAACAATCCTAACCCCGTAACAACAAACAACCCTAACCCCTAAACAACAAACAACCATAACCCTCTAACAACAAACAATACTTATCCCCGAACAACCAACAACACTAACCCCCTAACCACAGCAAACACTAACACCCTAACAACAAAAACCACTAAACCCCAACAAGAAACAACCCTAAACCCCTAACAACAAACAACACTAAGCCCCTAACAACAAACAACCCTAACCAAACAACAAAAAACCCTCACCCACTAACAACAAAAAACACTAACACCCTAACAACAAACAACCATAACCCCCTAACAACAAACAACACTAACACCCTAACAACAAACAACCCTAACCCCCTAACAACAAACCCTAACCCCCAAACAACAAACAACCCTAACCCCTAAAAACCAAAAACACTAACCCACTAACAACAAACAACCCTAAACCACTAACAACAAACAACCCTAACACCCTAACAACAAACAACACTAACCCCCTAACAACAAACAACCCTAAACCCCTAACATCAAACAACACTAACCCCCTAACAACACAAAACACTAACACCCTAACAACAAACAACACTAACACCCTAACAACAAAAACCACTAAACCCCAACAAGAAACAACCCTAAACCCCTAACAACAAACACTAACCCCCTAACAACAAACAACACTAAACCCCTAACAAGAAACTACCCTAACCCCGTAACAACAAACAACAGTAACCCCGTAACAACAAACAATCCTAACCCCCAAACAACAAACAACCCTAAACCCCAAACAACAAACAACTCTAACCCCCTAACAACCAACAACACTAACCCCCTAACCACAATAAACACTAACACCCTAACAACAAAAACCACTAAACCCCAACAAGAAACAACCCTAAACCCCTAACAACAAACAACACTAACCCCCTAACAACAAACAGCCCTGACCAAACAACAAAAAACCCTAACCCACTAACAACAAACAACACTAACACCCTAACAACAAACAACCCTAACTCCCTAACAACAAACAACACTAACACCCTAACAACAAACAACCCTATCCACCTAAAAACAAACAACACTAACCCCCTAACAACAAACAACCCTAAACCCCTAACATCAAAGAACACTAACACCCTAACAACAAACAACCCTAACCCCCTAACAACAAACACTAACCCCCAAGCAACAAACAACCCTAACTCCTAAAAACCAAAAACACTAACCCACTAACAGCAAACAACCCTAACCCACAATCAACAAACAACCCTACCACCCTAACAACAAACAATCCTACTCCCCTAACAACAAACAACACTAACACCCTAACAACAAACAACCCTAACCCCCTAACAACAAACAACACTAACCCCCAACAACAAACAACCCTAAACCCCTAACATCAAAGAACACTAACACCCTAAGAACAAACAACCCTAACCCCCAACAACAAACACTAACCCCCAAACAACAAACAAACCTAACCCCTAAAAACCAAAAACACTAAACCACTAACAACAAACAACCCTAACCCACTAACAACAAACAACCCTAACATCCTAACAACAAACAACACTAACACCCTCACAACAAACAACACTAACACCCTAACAACAAAAACCACTAAAACCCAACAAGAAAAAACCCTAAACCCCTAATAACAAACACTATCCCCCTAACAACAAACAACACTAAACCCCTAACAAGAAAGTACCCTAACCCCGTAACAACAAACAACACTAACCCGGTAACAACAAACAACCATAACCCCCAAACAACAAACAACCCTAACCCCCTTACAACAAACAGCACTAACCCCCTAACAACAAAGAACCCTAAACCCCTAACATCAAACAACACTAACACCCGAACAACAAACAACCCTAACCCCCTAACAACAAACACTAACCCCCAAACAACAAACAACCCTAACCCCTAACATCAAAGAACACTAACACCCTAACAACAAACAACCCTAACCCCCTAACAACAAACACTAACCCCCAAACAACAAACAACCCTAACCCCTAACATCAAAGAACACTAACACCCTAACAACAAACAAAATTAACCCCCTAACAACACAAAACACTAACACCCTAACAACAAACAACACTAACACCCTAACAACAAAAACCACTAAACCCCAACAAGAAACAACCCTGAAACCCTAACAATAAACACTAACACCCTAAGAACAAACAACACTAACCCCCTAACAACAATCAACCCTAAACTCCTATCATCAAAGAAGACTAACACCCTAACAACAAACCACCCTAACCCCCTAACAACAAACACTAACAACCAAACAACAAACAATCCTAACCCCTAAAATCCAAAAACACTAACCCACTAACAGCAAACAACCCTAACCCGCTAACAACAAACAACCCTAAACCCCTAACATCAAACAACACTAACCCCCTAACAACACAAAACACTAACACCCTAACAACAAACAACACTAACACCCTAACAACAAAAACCACTAAACCCCAACAAGAAACAAACCTAACCCCCTAACAACAAACAACACTAAACCCCTAACAAGAAACTACCCTAACCCCATAACAACAAACAATCCTAACCCCGTAACAACAAACAACCCTAACCCCTAAACAACAAACAACCATAACCCCCTAACAACAAACAATCCTAACCCCCGAACAACCAACAACACTAACCCCCTAACCACAGCAAACACTAACACCCTAACAACAAAAACCACTAAACCCCAACAAGAAACAACCCTAAACCCCTAACAACAAACAACACTAACCCCCTAACAACAAACAACCCTAACCAAACAACAAAAAACCCTCACCCACTAACAACAAAAAACACTAACACCCTAACAACAAACAACCATAACCCCCTAACAACAAACAACACTAACACCCTAACAACAAACAACCCTAACCCCCTAACAACAAACCCTAACCCCCAAACAACAAACAACCCTAACCCCTAAAAACCAAAAACACTAACCCACTAACAACAAACAACCCTAAACCACTAACAACAAACAACCCTAACACCCTAACAACAAACACCACTAACCCCCTAACAACAAACAACCCTAAACCCCTAACATCAAACAACACTAACCCCCTAACAACACAAAACACTAACACCCTAACAGCAAACAACACTAACACCCTAACAACAAAAACCACTAAACCCCAACAAGAAACAACCCTAAACCCCTAACAACAAACACTAACCCCCTAACAACAAACAACACTAAACCCCTAACAAGAAACTACCCTAACCCCGTAACAACAAACAACACTAACCCCGTAACAACAAACAATCCTAACCCCCAAACAACAAACAACCCTAAACCCCAAACAACAAACAACTCTAACCCCCTAACAACCAACACTAACCCCCTAACCACAATAAACACTAACACCCTAACAACAAAAACCACTAAACCCCAACAAGAAACAACCCTAAACCCCTAACAACAAACAACACTAACCCCCTAACAACAAACAACCCTGACCAAACAACAAAAAACCCTAACCCACTAACAACAAACAACACTAACACCCTAACAACAAACAACCCTAACTCCCTAACAACAAACAACACTAACACCCTAACAACAAACAACCCTATCCACCTAAAAACAAACAACACTAACCCCCTAACAACAAACAACCCTAAACCCCTAACATCAAAGAACACTAACACCCTAACAACAAACAACCCTAACCCCCTAACAACAAACACTAACCCCCAAGCAACAAACAACCCTAACTCCTAAAAACCAAAAACACTAACCCACTAACAGCAAACAACCCTAACCCACAATCAACAAACAACCCTAACCCCCTAACAACAAACAACCCTAAACCCCTAACATCAAACAACACTAACCCCCTAACAACACAAAACACTAATACCCTAACAACAAACAACACTAACACCCTAACAACAAAAACCACTGAACACCAACAAGAAACAACCCCAAACCCCTAACAACAAACAACACCACTCCCTAAAAACAAACAACCCTAACCAAACAACAAAAAACTCTAACCCACTAACAACAAACAACACTAACACCCTAACAACAAACAATCCTAACCCCCTAACAACAAACAACACTAACACCCTAACAACAAACAACCCTAACCCCCTAACAACAAACAACACTAACCCCCAACAACAAACAACCCTAAACCCCTAACATCAACGAACACTAACACCCTAAGAACAAACAACCCTAACCCCCAACAACAAACACTAACCCCCAAACAACAAACAAACCTAACCCCTAAAAACCAAAAACACTAAACCACTAACAACAAACAACCCTAACCCACTAACAACAAACAACCCTAACATCCTAACAACAAACAACACTAACACCCTCACAACAAACAACACTAACACCCTAACAACAAAAACCACTAAAACGCAACAAGAAAAAACCCTAAACCCCTAATAACAAACACTATCCCCCTAACAACAAACAACACTAAACCCCTAACAAGAAACTACCCTAACCCCATAACAACAAACAACACTAACCTCCTAACAACAAACAACACTAAACCCCTAACAAGAAAGTACCCTAACCCCGTAACAACAAACAACACTAACCCGGTAACAACAAACAACCATAACCCCCAAACAACAAACAACCCTAACCCCCTTACAACAAACAGCACTAACCCCCTAACAACAAAGAACCCTAAACCCCTAACATCAAACAACACTAACACCCGAACAACAAACAACCCTAACCCCCTAACAACAAACACTAACCCCCAAACAACAAACAACCCTAACCCCTAAAAACCAAAAACACTAACCCACTAACAACAAACAACCCTAACCCCCTAACAATAACCAATCCTAACCCCCGAACAACCAACAACACTAACCCCCTAACCACAATAAACACTAACACCCTAACAACAAAAGCCACTAAACCCCAATAAGAAACCACCCTAAACCCCTAACAACAAACAACACTAACCCCCTAACAACAAACAATCCTAACCAAACAACAAACAACCCTAACCCACTAACAACAAACAACACTAACACCCTAAAAACAAACAACCCTAACCCCCTAACAACAAACAACACTAACACCCTAACAACAAACATCCCTAACCCCCTAACAACAAACAACACTACGCCCTAACAACAAACAACCCTAAACCCCTAACATCAAAGAACACTAACACCTAACAACAAACAACCCTAACCCCCTAACAACAAACACTAACCCCCAAACAAAAAACAACACTAACCCCTAAAAACCAAAAACACTAACCCACTAACAACAAACAACCCTAACCCACTAACAACAAACAACCCTAACACCCTAACAACAAACAACACTAACCCTATAATATCAAACAACCCTAAACCCTTAACATCAAACAACACTAACCCCCTAACAACACAAAACACTAACACCCTAACAACAAACAACACTAACACCCTAACAACAAAAACCACTAAACCCCAACAGGAAACAACCCTGAACCCCTAACAAGAAACACTAACACCCTGAGAACAAACAACACTAACCCCCTAACAACAATCAACCCTAAACCCCTAACATCAAAGAACACTAACACCCTAACAACAAACCACCCTAACCCCCTAACAACAAACACTAACAACCAAACAACAAACAATCCTAATCCCTAAAATCCAAAAACACTAACCCACTAACAACAAACAACCCTAACCCACTAACAGCAAACAACCCTAACCCGCTAACAACAAACAACCCTAAACCCCTAACATCAAACAACACTAACCCCCTAACAACACAAAACACTAACACCCTAACAACAAACAACACTAACACCCTAACAACAAAAACCACTAAACCCCAACAAGAAACAACCCTAACCCCCTAACAACAAACAACACTAAACCCCTAACAAGAAACTACCCTAACCCCATAACAACAAACAATCCTAACCCCTTAACAACAAACAACCATAACCCCCTAACAACAAACAATCCTAATCCCCGAACAACCAACAACACTAACCCCCTAACCACAGCAAACACTAACACCCTAACAACAAAAACCACTAAACCCCAACAAGAAACAACCCTAAACCCCTAACAACAAACAACACTAAGCCCCTAACAACAAACAACCCTAACCAAACAACAAAAAACCCTCACCCACTAACAACAAAAAACACTAACACCCTAACAACAAACAACCATAACCCCCTAACAACAAACAACACTAACACCCTAACAACAAACAACCCTAACCCCCTAACAACAAACCCTAACCCCCAAACAACAAACAACCCTAACCCCTAAAAACCAAAAACACTAACCCACTAACAACAAACAACCCTAAACCACTAACAACAAGCAACCCTAACACCCTAACAACAAACAACACTAACCCCCTAACAACAAACAACCCTAAACCCCTAACATCAAACAACACTAACCCCCTAACAACACAAAACACTAACACCCTAACAACAAACAACACTAACACCCTAACAACAAAAACCACTAAACCCCAACAAGAAACAACCCTAAACCCCTAACAACAAACACTAACCCCCTAACAACAAACAACACTAAACCCCTAACAAGAAACTACCCTAACCCCTAACAACAAACAACACTAACCCCCTAACAACAAGCAACCCTAACCAAACAACAAACAAACCTAACCCACTGACAACAAACAACACTAACACCCTAACAACAAACAACCCTAAACTCCTAACAACAAACAACACTAACACCCTAACAAAAAGCAACCCTAACCCCCTAACAACAAACAACACTAACCCCCTAACAACAAACAACCCTAACCAAACAACAAACAACCCTAACCCACTAACAACAAACAACACTAACACCCTAACAACAAACAACCCTAACCCCCTAAGAATAAACAACCCTAAACCCCTAACATCAAAGAACACTAACACCCTATCAACAAACAAAACTAACCCCCTAACAACAAACACTAACCCCCAAGCAACAAACAACCCTAACTCCTAAAAACCAAAAACACTAACCCACTAACAACAAACAACCATAACCAAAATCAACAAACAACCCTAACACCCTAACAACAAAAAACACTAACCCCCTAACAACAAACAACCCTAAACCCCTAACATCAAACAACACTAACCCCCTAACAACACAAAACACTAATACCCTAACAACAAACAACACTAACACCCTAACAACAAAAACCACTAAACACCAACAAGAAACAACCCCAAACCCCTAACAACACACAACACCACTCCCTAACAACAAACAACCCTAACCAAACAACAAACAACCCTAACCCACTAACAACAAACAACACTAACACCCTAACAACAAACAACCCTAACCCCCTAAGAATAAACAACCCTAAACCCCTAACATCAAAGAACACTAACACCCTATCAACAAACAAAACTAACCCCCTAACAACAAACACTAACCCCCAAGCAACAAACAACCCTAACTCCTAAAAACCAAAAACACTAACCCACTAACAACAAACAACCATAACCAAAATCAACAAACAACCCTAACACCCTAACAACAAAAAACACTAACCCCCTAACAACAAACAACCCTAAAACCCTAACATCAAACAACACTAACCCCCTAACAACACAAAACACTAATACCCTAACAACAAACAACACTAACACCCTAACAACAAAAACCACTAAACACCAACAAGAAACAACCCCAAACCCCTAACAACACACAACACCACTCCCTAACAACAAACAACCCTAACCAAACAACAAAAAACTCTAACCCACTAACAACAAACAACACTAACACCCTAACAACAAACAATCCTACTCCCCTAACAACAAACAACACTAACACCCTAACAACAAACAACCCTAACCCCCTAACAACAAACAACACTAACCCCCAACAACAAACAACCCTAAACCCCTAACATCAAAGAACACTAACACCCTAAGAACAAACAACCCTAACCCCCAACAACAAACACTAACCCCCAAACAACAAACAAACCTAACCCCTAAAAACCAAAAACACTAAACCACTAACAACAAACAACCCTAACCCACTAACAACAAACAACCCTAACATCCTAACAACAAACAACACTAACACCCTCACAACAAACAACACTAACACCCTAACAACAAAAACCACTAAAACCCAACAAGAAAAAACCCTAAACCCCTAATAACAAACACTATCCCCCTAACAACAAACAACACTAAACCCCTAACAAGAAACTACCCTAACCCCATAACAACAAACAACACTAACCTCCTAACAACAAACAACACTAAACCCCTAACAAGAAAGTACCCTAACCCCGTAACAACAAACAACACTAACCCGGTAACAACAAACAACCATAACCCCCAAACAACAAACAACCCTAACCCCCTTACAACAAACAGCACTAACCCCCTAACAACAAAGAACCCTAAACCCCTAACATCAAACAACACTAACACCCGAACAACAAACAACCCTAACCCCCTAACAACAAACACTAACCCCCAAACAACAAACAACCCTAACCCCTAACATCAAAGAACACTAACACCCTAACAACAAACAACCCTAACCCCCTAACAACAAACACTAACCCCCAAACAACAAACAACCCTAACCCCTAACATCAAAGAACACTAACACCCTAACAACAAACAACATTAACCCCCTAACAACACAAAACACTAACACCCTAACAACAAACAACACTAACACCCTAACAACAAAAACCACTAAACCCCAACAAGAAACAACCCTGAAACCCTAACAATAAACACTAACACCCTAAGAACAAACAACACTAACCCCCTAACAACAATCAACCCTAAACTCCTATCATCAAAGAAGACTAACACCCTAACAACAAACCACCCTAACCCCCTAACAACAAACACTAACAACCAAACAACAAACAATCCTAACCCCTAAAATCCAAAAACACTAATCCACTAACAACAAACATCCCTAACCCGCTAACAACAAACAACCCTAAACCCCTAACATCAAACAACACTAACCCCCTAACAACACAAAACACTAACACCCTAACAACAAACAACACTAACACCCTAACAACAAAAACCACTAAACCCCAACAAGAAACAAACCTAACCCCCTAACAACAAACAACACTAAACCCCTAACAAGAAACTACCCTAACCCCATAACAACAAACAATCCTAACCCCGTAACAACAAACAACCCTAACCCCTAAACAACAAACAACCATAACCCCCTAACAACAAACAATCCTAACCCCCGAACAACCAACAACACTAACCCCCTAACCACAGCAAACACTAACACCCTAACAACAAAAACCACTAAACCCCAACAAGAAACAACCCTAAACCCCTAACAACAAACAACACTAACCCCCTAACAACAAACAACCCTAACCAAACAACAAAAAACCCTCACCCACTAACAACAAAAAACACTAACACCCTAACAACAAACAACCATAACCCCCTAACAACAAACAACACTAACACCCTAACAACAAACAACCCTAACCCCCTAACAACAAACCCTAACCCCCAAACAACAAACAACCCTAACCCCTAAAAACCAAAAACACTAACCCACTAACAACAAACAACCCTAAACCACTAACAACAAACAACCCTAACACCCTAACAACAAACACCACTAACCCCCTAACAACAAACAACACTAAACCCCTAACATCAAACAACACTAACCCCCTAACAACACAAAACACTAACACCCTAACAGCAAACAACACTAACACCCTAACAACAAAAACCACTAAACCCCAACAAGAAACAACCCTAAACCCCTAACAACAAACACTAACCCCCTAACAACAAACAACACTAAACCCCTAACAAGAAACTACCCTAACCCCGTAACAACAAACAACACTAACCCCGTAACAACAAACAATCCTAACCCCCAAACAACAAACAACCCTAAACCCCAAACAACAAACAACTCTAACCCCCTAACAACCAACACTAACCCCCTAACCACAATAAACACTAACACCCTAACAACAAAAACCACTAAACCCCAACAAGAAACAACCCTAAACCCCTAACAACAAACAACACTAACCCCCTAACAACAAACAACCCTGACCAAACAACAAAAAACCCTAACCCACTAACAACAAACAACACTAACACCCTAACAACAAACAACCCTAACTCCCTAACAACAAACAACACTAACACCCTAACAACAAACAACCCTATCCACCTAAAAACAAACAACACTAACCCCCTAACAACAAACAACCCTAAACCCCTAACATCAAAGAACACTAACACCCTAACAACAAACAACCCTAACCCCCTAACAACAAACACTAACCCCCAAGCAACAAACAACCCTAACTCCTAAAAACCAAAAACACTAACCCACTAACAGCAAACAACCCTAACCCACAATCAACAAACAACCCTAACCCCCTAACAACAAACAACCCTAAACCCCTAACATCAAACAACACTAACCCCCTAACAACACAAAACACTAATACCCTAACAACAAACAACACTAACACCCTAACAACAAAAACCACTGAACACCAACAAGAAACAACCCCAAACCCCTAACAACAAACAACACCACTCCCTAAAAACAAACAACCCTAACCAAACAACAAAAAACTCTAACCCACTAACAACAAACAACACTAACACCCTAACAACAAACAATCCTAACCCCCTAACAACAAACAACACTAACACCCTAACAACAAACAACCCTAACCCCCTAACAACAAACAACACTAACCCCCAACAACAAACAACCCTAAACCCCTAACATCAACGAACACTAACACCCTAAGAACAAACAACCCTAACCCCCAACAACAAACACTAACCCCCAAACAACAAACAAACCTAACCCCTAAAAACCAAAAACACTAAACCACTAACAACAAACAACCCTAACCCACTAACAACAAACAACCCTAACATCCTAACAACAAACAACACTAACACCCTCACAACAAACAACACTAACACCCTAACAACAAAAACCACTAAAACGCAACAAGAAAAAACCCTAAACCCCTAATAACAAACACTATCCCCCTAACAACAAACAACACTAAACCCCTAACAAGAAACTACCCTAACCCCATAACAACAAACAACACTAACCTCCTAACAACAAACAACACTAAACCCCTAACAAGAAAGTACCCTAACCCCGTAACAACAAACAACACTAACCCGGTAACAACAAACAACCATAACCCCCAAACAACAAACAACCCTAACCCCCTTACAACAAACAGCACTAACCCCCTAACAACAAAGAACCCTAAACCCCTAACATCAAACAACACTAACACCCGAACAACAAACAACCCTAACCCCCTAACAACAAACACTAACCCCCAAACAACAAACAACCCTAACCCCTAAAAACCAAAAACACTAACCCACTAACAACAAACAACCCTAACCCCCTAACAATAACCAATCCTAACCCCCGAACAACCAACAACACTAACCCCCTAACCACAATAAACACTAACACCCTAACAACAAAAGCCACTAAACCCCAATAAGAAACCACCCTAAACCCCTAACAACAAACAACACTAACCCCCTAACAACAAACAATCCTAACCAAACAACAAACAACCCTAACCCACTAACAACAAACAACACTAACACCCTAAAAACAAACAACCCTAACCCCCTAACAACAAACAACACTAACACCCTAACAACAAACATCCCTAACCCCCTAACAACAAACAACACTACGCCCTAACAACAAACAACCCTAAACCCCTAACATCAAAGAACACTAACACCTAACAACAAACAACCCTAACCCCCTAACAACAAACACTAACCCCCAAACAAAAAACAACACTAACCCCTAAAAACCAAAAACACTAACCCACTAACAACAAACAACCCTAACCCACTAACAACAAACAACCCTAACACCCTAACAACAAACAACACTAACCCTATAATATCAAACAACCCTAAACCCTTAACATCAAACAACACTAACCCCCTAACAACACAAAACACTAACACCCTAACAACAAACAACACTAACACCCTAACAACAAAAACCACTAAACCCCAACAGGAAACAACCCTGAACCCCTAACAAGAAACACTAACACCCTGAGAACAAACAACACTAACCCCCTAACAACAATCAACCCTAAACCCCTAACATCAAAGAACACTAACACCCTAACAACAAACCACCCTAACCCCCTAACAACAAACACTAACAACCAAACAACAAACAATCCTAATCCCTAAAATCCAAAAACACTAACCCACTAACAACAAACAACCCTAACCCACTAACAGCAAACAACCCTAACCCGCTAACAACAAACAACCCTAAACCCCTAACATCAAACAACACTAACCCCCTAACAACACAAAACACTAACACCCTAACAACAAACAACACTAACACCCTAACAACAAAAACCACTAAACCCCAACAAGAAACAACCCTAACCCCCTAACAACAAACAACACTAAACCCCTAACAAGAAACTACCCTAACCCCATAACAACAAACAATCCTAACCCCTTAACAACAAACAACCATAACCCCCTAACAACAAACAATCCTAATCCCCGAACAACCAACAACACTAACCCCCTAACCACAGCAAACACTAACACCCTAACAACAAAAACCACTAAACCCCAACAAGAAACAACCCTAAACCCCTAACAACAAACAACACTAAGCCCCTAACAACAAACAACCCTAACCAAACAACAAAAAACCCTCACCCACTAACAACAAAAAACACTAACACCCTAACAACAAACAACCATAACCCCCTAACAACAAACAACACTAACACCCTAACAACAAACAACCCTAACCCCCTAACAACAAACCCTAACCCCCAAACAACAAACAACCCTAACCCCTAAAAACCAAAAACACTAACCCACTAACAACAAACAACCCTAAACCACTAACAACAAGCAACCCTAACACCCTAACAACAAACAACACTAACCCCCTAACAACAAACAACCCTAAACCCCTAACATCAAACAACACTAACCCCCTAACAACACAAAACACTAACACCCTAACAACAAACAACACTAACACCCTAACAACAAAAACCACTAAACCCCAACAAGAAACAACCCTAAACCCCTAACAACAAACACTAACCCCCTAACAACAAACAACACTAAACCCCTAACAAGAAACTACCCTAACCCCTAACAACAAACAACACTAACCCCCTAACAACAAGCAACCCTAACCAAACAACAAACAAACCTAACCCACTGACAACAAACAACACTAACACCCTAACAACAAACAACCCTAAACTCCTAACAACAAACAACACTAACACCCTAACAAAAAGCAACCCTAACCCCCTAACAACAAACAACACTAACCCCCTAACAACAAACAACCCTAACCAAACAACAAACAACCCTAACCCACTAACAACAAACAACACTAACACCCTAACAACAAACAACCCTAACCCCCTAAGAATAAACAACCCTAAACCCCTAACATCAAAGAACACTAACACCCTATCAACAAACAAAACTAACCCCCTAACAACAAACACTAACCCCCAAGCAACAAACAACCCTAACTCCTAAAAACCAAAAACACTAACCCACTAACAACAAACAACCATAACCAAAATCAACAAACAACCCTAACACCCTAACAACAAAAAACACTAACCCCCTAACAACAAACAACCCTAAACCCCTAACATCAAACAACACTAACCCCCTAACAACACAAAACACTAATACCCTAACAACAAACAACACTAACACCCTAACAACAAAAACCACTAAACACCAACAAGAAACAACCCCAAACCCCTAACAACACACAACACCACTCCCTAACAACAAACAACCCTAACCAAACAACAAACAACCCTAACCCACTAACAACAAACAACACTAACACCCTAACAACAAACAACCCTAACCCCCTAAGAATAAACAACCCTAAACCCCTAACATCAAAGAACACTAACACCCTATCAACAAACAAAACTAACCCCCTAACAACAAACACTAACCCCCAAGCAACAAACAACCCTAACTCCTAAAAACCAAAAACACTAACCCACTAACAACAAACAACCATAACCAAAATCAACAAACAACCCTAACACCCTAACAACAAAAAACACTAACCCCCTAACAACAAACAACCCTAAAACCCTAACATCAAACAACACTAACCCCCTAACAACAAACAACCCTAACCAAACAACAAAAAACCCTCACCCACTAACAACAAAAAACACTAACACCCTAACAACAAACAACCATAACCCCCTAACAACAAACAACACTAACACCCTAACAACAAACAACCCTAACCCCCTAACAACAAACCCTAACCCCCAAACAACAAACAACCCTAACCCCTAAAAACCAAAAACACTAACCCACTAACAACAAACAACCCTAAACCACTAACAACAAGCAACCCTAACACCCTAACAACAAACAACACTAACCCCCTAACAACAAACAACCCTAAACCCCTAACATCAAACAACACTAACCCCCTAACAACACAAAACACTAACACCCTAACAACAAACAACACTAACACCCTAACAACAAAAACCACTAAACCCCAACAAGAAACAACCCTAAACCCCTAACAACAAACACTAACCCCCTAACAACAAACAACACTAAACCCCTAACAAGAAACTACCCTAACCCCGTAACAACAAACAACACTAACCCCGTAACAACAAACAATCCTAACCCCCAAACAACAAACAACCCTAAACCCCAAACAACAAACAACTCTAACCCCCTAACAACAAACAACACTAACCCCCTAACCACAATAAACACTAACACCCTAACAACAAAAACCACTAAACCCCAACAAGAAACAACCCTGAACCCCTAACAATAAACACTAACACCCTGAGAACAAACAACACTAACCCCCTAACAACAATCAACCCTAAACCCCTAACATCAAAGAACACTAACACCCTAACAACAAACCACCCTAACCCCCTAACAACAAACACTAACAACGAAACAACAAACAATCCTAACCCCTAAAATCCAAAAACACTAACCCACTAACAACAAACAACCCTAACCCACTAACAGCAAACAACCCTAACCCGCAAACAACAAACAACCCTAAACCCCTAACATCAAACAACACTAACCCCCTAACAACACAAAACACTAACACCCTAACAACAAACAACACTAACACCCTAACAACAAAAACCACTAAACCCCAACAAGAAACAACCCTAACCCCCTAACAACAAACAACACTAAACCCCTAACAAGAAACTACCCTAACCCCATAACAACAAACAATCCTAACCCCGTAACAACAAAAAACACTAACCCGTAACAACAAACAACCCTAACCCCTAAACAACAAACAACCCTAAACCCCAAAAAACAAACAATCCTAACCCCCGAACAACCAACAACACTAACCCCCTAACCACAATAGAGACTAACACCCTAACAACAAAAACCACTAAACCCCAACAAGAAACAACCCTAAACCCCTAACAACAAACAACACTAACCCCCAACAACAAACAATCCTAACCAAACAACAAAAAACCCTAACCCACTAACAACAAACAACACTAACACCCTAACAACAAACAACCCTAACCCCCTAACAACAAACAACTCTAACACCCTAACAACAAACAACCCTAACCCCCTAACAACAAACAACACTAACCCCCTAACAACAAACAACCCTAAACCCCTAACATCAAAGAACACTAACACCCTAACAACACACAACCCTAACCCCCTAACAACAAACACTGACCCCCAAACAACAAACAACCCTAACCCCTAAAAACCAAAAACACTAACCCACTAACAACAAACAACGCTAACCCACTAACACCAAACAACCCTAACACCCTAACAACAAACACTAACCACCTAACAACAAACAACCCTAACACCCTAACAACAAACACTAACCCCCTAACAACAAACAACCCTAAACCCCTAACATCAAAGAACACTAACACCCTAAAAACAAACAACCCTTACCCCCTAACAACAACCACTAACCCCCAAACAACAAACAACCCTAACCCCTAAAAACCAAAAACACTAACCCAATAACAACAAACAACCCTAACTCACTAACAACAAACAACCCTAACTCCCTAACAACAAACAACACTAACCCCCTAACAACAAAAATCCCTAAACCCCTAACATGAAACAACACTAACCCCCTAACAACACAAAACACTAACACCCTAACAAACAACACTAACACCCTAAGAACAAAAACCACTAAACCTCAACAAGAAACAACCCTAAACCCCTAACAACAAACACTAACCCCCTAACAACAAACAACGCTAAACCCCTAACAAGAAACTACCCTAACCCCGTAACAACAAACAACACTAACCCCGTAACAACAAACAACCCTAACCCCCAAACAACAAACAACCCTAACTCCCTAACAACAAACAATCCTAACCCCCGAACAACCAACAACACTAACCCCCTAACCACAATAAACACTAACACCCTAACAACAAAAACCACTAAACCCCAACAAGAAACAACCCTAAACCCGTAGCAACAAACAACACTAACGCCTAACAACAAACAACCCTAACCAAACAACAAACAACCCTAACCCCTGAAAACAAACAACCCTAACCCCTAACAGCAAACAACCCTAACCAAACAACAAAAAACCCTAACCGACTAACAACAAACAACACTAAATCCCTAACAAGAAACAACAGTAGCCCCCTAAGAAGAAACAACACTATCCCCCTAACAAGAAACAACACTAACCCCCTGACAACAAACAACAGTAACACCCTAACAACAACCAACCCTAACCCCCTAAGAACAACACTAAGCCCTAAGAACAAACAACACTAACCCCCAACAACGAATACCAACCCCTAACAACACAAAACCTAACCCCTTATCAACAAACAACCCTAACCCACTAACAAAAAACAACCCTAACACCCTAACAACAAACAACCCTAAACCCCTAACAGCAAACAACACTAACCCCCGAACAACAAACAACCCTAACCCCTAAAAACCAAAAACAGTAACCCACTAACAACAAACAACCCTAACCCCCTAACAACAAACAACCCTAACCCCCTAACAACAAACAACACTAACCCCCTAACAACAAACAACACTAAACCCCAACAAGAAACACCCCTAAACCCCTAACAACAAACACTAACCCCCTAAAAACAAACAACACTAAACCCCTAACAAGAAACTAACCTAACCCCTAACAACAATCAACACTAACCCCCTAACAACAAACAACTCTAACCAAACAACAAACAACCCTAACCAAACAACAAACAACACTAACCCACTAACAACAAACAACACTAACACCCTAACAACAAACAACCCTAACCCCCTAACAACAAACAACACTAACACCCTAACAACAAACAACCCTAACCCCCTAACAACAAACAACACTAACCCCCAACAACAAACAACCCTAAACCCCTAACATCAAAGAACACTAACACCCTAACAACAACAACCCTAACCCCCTAACAACAAACAACCCTAACCAAACAACAAACAACATTAACCGACTAACAACAAACAACACTAACCCCCTAACAAGAAACAACAGTAACCCCCTAACAAGAAACAACACTAACCCCCTAACAACAAACAACACTAACACCCTAACAACAACCAACCCTAACCCCCTAAGAACAAACAACACTAAGCACTAAGAACAAACAATACTAACCCCCAACAACGAACAATACCAACCCCTAACAACACAAAACCTAACCTCTTATCAACAAACAACCCTAACCCACTGACAAAAAACAACCCTAACACCCTAAGAACAAACAACCCTAAACCCCTAACAACAAACACTAACCCCCAAACAACAAACAACCCTAACCCCTAAAAACCAAAAACACTAACCCACTAAAAACAAACAACCCTAACCACCTAACAACAAACAACCCTAAACCCCTAACATCAAACAACACTAACCCCCTAACAACACAAAACACTAACACCCTAACAACAAACAACACTAACACCCTAACAACAAAAACCACTAAACCCCAACAAGAAACAACCCTAAACCCCTAACAACAAACACTAACCCCCTAACAACAAACAACACTAAACCCCTAACAAGAAACTACCCTAACCCCGTAACAACAAACACTAACCACTAACAAGAAACTACCCTAACCCCCTAACAACAAACAACAATAAAACCCTAACAACAAACAACACTAACCCCCTAACAACAAACACCACTAACACCCTAACAACAAACAATCCTAACCAAACAACAAAAAACCCTAACACACTAACAACAAAAAACACTAACACCCTAACAACAAACAACCCTAAACCCCTAACAACAAACAACACTAACACCCTAACAACAAACAACCCTAAACCCCTAAAAACAAACAACCCTAACACCCTAACAACAAACAACACTAACACCCTAACAACAAACAACCCTAAACCCCTAACATCAAACAACACTAACCCCCTAACAACACAAAACACTAACACCCTAACAACAAACAACACTAACACCCTAACAACAAAAACCACTAAACCCCAACAAGAAACAACCCGAAACCCCTAACAACAAACACTAACTCCCTAACAACAAACAACACTAAACCCTTAACCTGAAAATACCCTAACCCCGTAACAACAAACAACACTAACCCCGTAACAACAAACAGCCCTAACCCCCAAACAACAAACAACCCTAACCCCCTAACAACAAACAATCCTAACCCCCGAACAACCAACAACACTAACCCCCTAAACACAATAAAGACTAACACCCTAACAACAAAAACCACTAAACCCCAACAAGAAACAACCCTAAACCCCTAACAACAAACAACACTAACCCCCTAACAACAAACAACACTAACCCCCTAACAACAAACAATCCTAACCAAACAACAAAAAACCCTAACCCACTAACAACAAACAACACTAACACCCTAACAACAAACAACCCTAATCCCCTAACAACAAACAACACTAACACCCTAACAACAAACAACCCTAACCCCCTAACAACAAACAACACTAACCCCCTAACAACATACAACCCTAAACCCCTAACATCAAAGAACACTAACACCCTAACAACAAACAACCCTAACCCCCTAACAACAAACACTAACCCCCAAACAACAAACAAGCCTAACCCCTAAAAACCAAAAACACTAACCCACTAACAACAAACAACCCTAACCCACTGACAACAAACAACCCTAACACCCTAACAACAAACAACACTAACCCCCTAACAACAAACAACCCTAAACCCCTAACATCATACAACACTAACCACCTAACATCACAAAACACTAACACCCTAACAACAAACAACACTAACACCCTAACAACAAAAACCACTAAACCCCAACAAGAAACAACCCTAAACCCCTAACAACAAACACTAACCCCCTAACAACAAACAACACTAAACCCCTAACAAGAAACTACCCTAACCCCGTAACAACAAACAACACTAACCCCGTAACAACAAACAATCCTAACCCCCAAACAACAAACAACCCTAAACCCCAAACAACAAACAACTCTAACCCCCTAACAACAAACAACACTAACCCCCTAACCACAATAAACACTAACACCCTAACAACAAAAACCACTAAACCCCAACAAGAAACAACCCTGAACCCCTAACAATAAACACTAACACCCTGAGAACAAACAACACTAACCCCCTAACAACAATCAACCCTAAACCCCTAACATCAAAGAACACTAACACCCTAACAACAAACCACCCTAACCCCCTAACAACAAACACTAACAACGAAACAACAAACAATCCTAACCCCTAAAATCCAAAAACACTAACCCACTAACAACAAACAACCCTAACCCACTAACAGCAAACAACCCTAACCCGCAAACAACAAACAACCCTAAACCCCTAACATCAAACAACACTAACCCCCTAACAACACAAAACACTAACACCCTAACAACAAACAACACTAACACCCTAACAACAAAAACCACTAAACCCCAACAAGAAACAACCCTAACCCCCTAACAACAAACAACACTAAACCCCTAACAAGAAACTACCCTAACCCCATAACAACAAACAATCCTAACCCCGTAACAACAAAAAACACTAACCCGTAACAACAAACAACCCTAACCCCTAAACAACAAACAACCCTAAACCCCAAAAAACAAACAATCCTAACCCCCGAACAACCAACAACACTAACCCCCTAACCACAATAGAGACTAACACCCTAACAACAAAAACCACTAAACCCCAACAAGAAACAACCCTAAACCCCTAACAACAAACAACACTAACCCCCAACAACAAACAATCCTAACCAAACAACAAAAAACCCTAACCCACTAACAACAAACAACACTAACACCCTAACAACAAACAACCCTAACCCCCTAACAACAAACAACTCTAACACCCTAACAACAAACAACCCTAACCCCCTAACAACAAACAACACTAACCCCCTAACAACAAACAACCCTAAACCCCTAACATCAAAGAACACTAACACCCTAACAACACACAACCCTAACCCCCTAACAACAAACACTGACCCCCAAACAACAAACAACCCTAACCCCTAAAAACCAAAAACACTAACCCACTAACAACAAACAACGCTAACCCACTAACACCAAACAACCCTAACACCCTAACAACAAACACTAACCACCTAACAACAAACAACCCTAACACCCTAACAACAAACACTAACCCCCTAACAACAAACAACCCTAAACCCCTAACATCAAAGAACACTAACACCCTAAAAACAAACAACCCTTACCCCCTAACAACAACCACTAACCCCCAAACAACAAACAACCCTAACCCCTAAAAACCAAAAACACTAACCCAATAACAACAAACAACCCTAACTCACTAACAACAAACAACCCTAACTCCCTAACAACAAACAACACTAACCCCCTAACAACAAAAATCCCTAAACCCCTAACATGAAACAACACTAACCCCCTAACAACACAAAACACTAACACCCTAACAAACAACACTAACACCCTAAGAACAAAAACCACTAAACCTCAACAAGAAACAACCCTAAACCCCTAACAACAAACACTAACCCCCTAACAACAAACAACGCTAAACCCCTAACAAGAAACTACCCTAACCCCGTAACAACAAACAACACTAACCCCGTAACAACAAACAACCCTAACCCCCAAACAACAAACAACCCTAACTCCCTAACAACAAACAATCCTAACCCCCGAACAACCAACAACACTAACCCCCTAACCACAATAAACACTAACACCCTAACAACAAAAACCACTAAACCCCAACAAGAAACAACCCTAAACCCGTAGCAACAAACAACACTAACGCCTAACAACAAACAACCCTAACCAAACAACAAACAACCCTAACCCCTGAAAACAAACAACCCTAACCCCTAACAGCAAACAACCCTAACCAAACAACAAAAAACCCTAACCGACTAACAACAAACAACACTAAATCCCTAACAAGAAACAACAGTAGCCCCCTAAGAAGAAACAACACTATCCCCCTAACAAGAAACAACACTAACCCCCTGACAACAAACAACAGTAACACCCTAACAACAACCAACCCTAACCCCCTAAGAACAACACTAAGCCCTAAGAACAAACAACACTAACCCCCAACAACGAATACCAACCCCTAACAACACAAAACCTAACCCCTTATCAACAAACAACCCTAACCCACTAACAAAAAACAACCCTAACACCCTAACAACAAACAACCCTAAACCCCTAACAGCAAACAACACTAACCCCCGAACAACAAACAACCCTAACCCCTAAAAACCAAAAACAGTAACCCACTAACAACAAACAACCCTAACCCCCTAACAACAAACAACCCTAACCCCCTAACAACAAACAACACTAACCCCCTAACAACAAACAACACTAAACCCCAACAAGAAACACCCCTAAACCCCTAACAACAAACACTAACCCCCTAAAAACAAACAACACTAAACCCCTAACAAGAAACTAACCTAACCCCTAACAACAATCAACACTAACCCCCTAACAACAAACAACTCTAACCAAACAACAAACAACCCTAACCAAACAACAAACAACACTAACCCACTAACAACAAACAACACTAACACCCTAACAACAAACAACCCTAACCCCCTAACAACAAACAACACTAACACCCTAACAACAAACAACCCTAACCCCCTAACAACAAACAACACTAACCCCCAACAACAAACAACCCTAAACCCCTAACATCAAAGAACACTAACACCCTAACAACAACAACCCTAACCCCCTAACAACAAACAACCCTAACCAAACAACAAACAACATTAACCGACTAACAACAAACAACACTAACCCCCTAACAAGAAACAACAGTAACCCCCTAACAAGAAACAACACTAACCCCCTAACAACAAACAACACTAACACCCTAACAACAACCAACCCTAACCCCCTAAGAACAAACAACACTAAGCACTAAGAACAAACAATACTAACCCCCAACAACGAACAATACCAACCCCTAACAACACAAAACCTAACCTCTTATCAACAAACAACCCTAACCCACTGACAAAAAACAACCCTAACACCCTAAGAACAAACAACCCTAAACCCCTAACAACAAACACTAACCCCCAAACAACAAACAACCCTAACCCCTAAAAACCAAAAACACTAACCCACTAAAAACAAACAACCCTAACCACCTAACAACAAACAACCCTAAACCCCTAACATCAAACAACACTAACCCCCTAACAACACAAAACACTAACACCCTAACAACAAACAACACTAACACCCTAACAACAAAAACCACTAAACCCCAACAAGAAACAACCCTAAACCCCTAACAACAAACACTAACCCCCTAACAACAAACAACACTAAACCCCTAACAAGAAACTACCCTAACCCCGTAACAACAAACACTAACCACTAACAAGAAACTACCCTAACCCCCTAACAACAAACAACAATAAAACCCTAACAACAAACAACACTAACCCCCTAACAACAAACACCACTAACACCCTAACAACAAACAATCCTAACCAAACAACAAAAAACCCTAACACACTAACAACAAACAACACTAACACCCTAACAACAAACAACCCTAAACCCCTAACAACAAACAACACTAACACCCTAACAACAAACAACCCTAAACCCCTAAAAACAAACAACCCTAACACCCTAACAACAAACAACACTAACACCCTAACAACAAACAACCCTAAACCCCTAACATCAAACAACACTAACCCCCTAACAACACAAAACACTAACACCCTAACAACAAACAACACTAACACCCTAACAACAAAAACCACTAAACCCCAACAAGAAACAACCCGAAACCCCTAACAACAAACACTAACTCCCTAACAACAAACAACACTAAACCCTTAACCTGAAAATACCCTAACCCCGTAACAACAAACAACACTAACCCCGTAACAACAAACAGCCCTAACCCCCAAACAACAAACAACCCTAACCCCCTAACAACAAACAATCCTAACCCCCGAACAACCAACAACACTAACCCCCTAAACACAATAAAGACTAACACCCTAACAACAAAAACCACTAAACCCCAACAAGAAACAACCCTAAACCCCTAACAACAAACAACACTAACCCCCTAACAACAAACAACACTAACCCCCTAACAACAAACAATCCTAACCAAACAACAAAAAACCCTAACCCACTAACAACAAACAACACTAACACCCTAACAACAAACAACCCTAATCCCCTAACAACAAACAACACTAACACCCTAACAACAAACAACCCTAACCCCCTAACAACAAACAACACTAACCCCCTAACAACATACAACCCTAAACCCCTAACATCAAAGAACACTAACACCCTAACAACAAACAACCCTAACCCCCTAACAACAAACACTAACCCCCAAACAACAAACAAGCCTAACCCCTAAAAACCAAAAACACTAACCCACTAACAACAAACAACCCTAACCCACTGACAACAAACAACCCTAACACCCTAACAACAAACAACACTAACCCCCTAACAACAAACAACCCTAAACCCCTAACATCATACAACACTAACCACCTAACATCACAAAACACTAACACCCTAACAACAAACAACACTAACACCCTAACAACAAAAACCACTAAACCCCAACAAGAAACAACCCTAAGCCCCTAAGAACAAACAACACTAACCTCCTAACAACAAACAACCCTAACCAAACAACAAAAAACCCTAACCCACTAACAACAAACAACCCTAACACCCTAACAACAAACAACACTAACCCCCTAACAACAAACCACACTAACACCCTAACAACAAACAACCCTAACCCCCAACAACAAACACTAACCCCCAAACAACAAACAACCCTAACCCCTAAAAACCAAAAAAACTAACCCACTAACAACAAACAACCCTAACCCACTAACAACAAACAACCCTAACACCCTAACAACAAACAACACTAACTCCCTAACAACAAACAACCCTTACCCCTAACATCAAACAACACTAACCCCCTAACAACACAAAACACTAACACCCTAACAACAAACAACACTAACACCCTAACAACAGAAACCACTAAACCCCAACAAGAAACAACCCTAAACCCCTAACAGCAAACACTAACCCCCTAACAACAAACAACACTGAACCCCTAACAAGAAAATACCCTAACCCCGTAACAACAAACAACACTAAACCGTAACAACAAACAACCCTAACCCCCAAACAACAATCAACCCTAAACCCCAAACAACAAACAACCCTAACCCCTTAACAACAAACAATCCTAACCCACCGAACAACCAAAAACACTAACCCCAAACCACAATAAACACTAACACCCTAACAAAAACCACTAAACCCCAACAAGATAAAACCCTAAACCGCTAACAACAAACAACACTAACCCCCTAACAAAAAACAACCCTAACCAAACAACAAAAAACCCTAACCCACCAACAACAAACAACACTAACACCCTAACAACAAACAACCCTAACTCCCTAACAACAAACAACACTAAAACCCTAACAACAAACAACCCTAAACCCCTAACAACAAACAACACTAACCCCCTAACAACAAACAATCCTAACCAAACAACAAAAAACCCTAACCCACTAACAACAAAAACACTAACACCCTAACAACAAACAACCCTAAACCCCTAACAACAAACAACACTAACACCCTAACAACAAACAACCCTAAACCCCTAACAACAAACAACCCTAACACCCTAACAACAAACAACACTAACACCCTAACAACAAACAACCCTAAACCCCTAACATCAAACAACACTAACCCCCTAACAACAAACAACCCTAAACCCCTAACAACAAACACTAACCCCCAAACAACAAACAACCCTAACCCCTAAAAACCAAAAAAACTAACCCACTAACAACAAACAACCCTAACCCACGAACAACAAACAACCCTAAACCACTAACAACAAACAACCCTAACACCCTAACAAGAAACAACACTAACCTCATAACATCAAACAACCCTAAACCCCTAACATCAAACAACACTAACCCACTAACAACACAAAACACTAACACCCTAAGAACAAACAACACTAACACCCTAACAACAAAAACCACTAAACCCCAACAAGAAACAACCCTAAACCCCTAACAAAAAACACTAACCCCCTAACAACAAACAACACTAAACCCCTAACAAGAAACTACCCTAACCCCGTAACAACAAACAACACTAACCCAGTAACAAGAAACAACCCTAACACCCAAACAACAAACAACCCTAACCCCCTAAAAACAAACAATCCTAACCCCCGAACAACCAACAACACTAACCCCCTAACCACAATAAACACTAACACCCGAACAACAAAAAACACTAAACCCCAACAAGAAAGAACCCTAAACCCCTAACAACAAACACTAACACCCTAACAAAAAACAACACTAAACCCCTAACAACAAACAACACTAACCCCTAAAATCCAAAAACACTAACCCACTAACAACAAACAACACTAACCCACTAACAGCAAACAACCCTAACACCCTAACAACAAACAACACTAACCCCCTAACAACAAACAACCCTAACCAAACAACAAACAAACCAAACCCACTAACAACAAACAACACTAACAACCTAACAACAAACAACCCTAACCCCCTAACAACAAACAACACTAACACCCTAACAACAACCAACCCTAACCCCCTAAGAACAAACAACACTAACGCCCTAAGAACAAACAACACTAACCCCTAGCAACGAACAATACTAACCCCCAACAACAAAAAACCTAACCCCTTATCAACAAACAACCCTAACCCACTAACAACAAACAACCCTAACCCCCGAACAACCAACAACACTAACCCCCTAACCACAATAAACACTAACACCCTATCAACAAAAACCACTAAACCCCATCAAGAAACAACCATAAAACCCTAACAACAAACAACACTAACCCCCTAACAACAAACAACACTAACCCCCTAACAACAAACAACACTAACCCCCTAACAACAAACAACACTAACACCCTAACAACAAAGCTAACCCCCTAACAACAAACAACTCTAACCCCCTAACAACAAACAACCCTAAACCCCTAACATCAAAGAACACTAACACCCTAACAACAAACAACCCTAACCCCCTAACAACAAACACTAACCCCCAAACAACAAACAACCCTAACCCCTAAAAACCAAAAAAACTAACCCACTAACAACAAACAACCCTAACCCACTAACAACAAACAACCCTAACACCCTAACATCAAACAACACTAACCCCCTAACAACACAAAATACTATCACCCTAACAACAAACAACACTAACACCCTAACAACAGAAACCACTAAACCCCAACAAGAAACAACCCTAAACCCCTAACAGCAAACACTAACCCCCTAAGAACAAACAACACTGAACCCCTAACAAGAAAATACCCTAACCCCGTAACAACAAACAACACTAACCCGTAACAACAAACTACCCTAACCCCCAAACAACAAACAACCCTAAACCCCAAACAACAAACAACCCTAACCCCTTAACAACAAACAAGCCTAACCCCCCGAACAACCAACAACACTAACCCCCTAAACACAATAAACACTAACACCCTAACAACAAAAACCACTAAACCCCAACAAGAAACAACCCTAAACCCCTCACAACAAACAACACTAACCCCCTAACAAAAAACAACCCTAACCAAACAACAAAAAACCCTAACCCACCGACAACAAACAACACTAACACCCTAACAAAAAACAACCCTAACTCCCTAACAACAAACAACACTAACACCCTAACAACAAACAACCCTAACAACCTAACAACAAACAACACTAACCCCCTAACAACAAACAACCCTAAACCCCTAACATCAAACAACACTAACCCCCTAACAACACAAAACACTAACACCCTAACAACAAACAACACTAACACCCTAACAACAAAAACCCCTAAACCCGAACAAGAAACAACCCTAAACCCCTAAGAACAAACAACACTAACCCCCTAACAACAAACAACCCTAACCAAACAACAAAAAACACTAACCTACTAACAACAAACAACACTAACACCCTAACAACAAACAACCCTAACCCCCTAACAACAAACAACACTATCACCCTAACAACAAACAACCCTAACCCCCTAACAACAAACAACACTAACCCCCTAACAACAAACAACCCTAAACCCCTAACATCAAACAACACTAACCCACTAACAACACAAAACACTAACACCCGAACAACAAACAACACTAACACCCTAACAACAAAAACTACTAAACCCCAACAAGAAACAACCCTAAACCCCTAACAACAAACACTAACCCCCTAACAACAAACAACACTAAACCCCTAACAAGAAACTACCCTAACCCCGTAACAACAAACAACCCTAACCCCCAAACAACAAACAACCCTAACCCCCTAAAAACAAAGAACACTAACCCCCTAACAACAAACAACCCTAAACCCCTAACATCAAAGAACACTAACACCCTAACAACAAACAAAACTAACCCCCTAACAACAAACACTAACCCCCAAGCAAGAAACAACACTAACTCCTAAAAACCAAAACACTAACCCACTAACAACAAACCACCCTAACCCACAATCAACAAACAACCCTAACACCCTAACAACAAAAAACACTAACCCCCTAACAACAAACAACACTAACACCCTAACATCAAACAACACTAACCCCCTAACAACACAAAACACTAACACCCTAACAACAAACAACACTAACACCCTAACAACAAAAACCACTAAACCGCAACAAGAAACACCCCTAAACCCCTAACAACAAACAACACCTCTCCCTAACAACAAACAACCCTAACCAAACAACAAAAAACTCTAACAAACTAACAACAAACAACACTAACACCCTAACAACAAACAACCCTAACCCCCTAACAACAAACAACACTAACACCCTAACAAAAAACAACCCTAACCCCCTAAAAACAAACAACACTAACCCCCTAACAACAAACAACCCTAAACCCCTAACATCAAAGAACACTAACACCCTAACAACAAACAACCCTAACCCCCAACAACAAACACTAACCCCCAAACAACAAACAACCCTAACCGCTAAAAACCAAAAACACTAACCCACTACCAACAAACAACCCTAACATCCTAACAACAAACAACACTAACCCCCTAACAACAAATAACCCTAAACCCCTAACATCAAACAACACTAACCCCCTAACAGCACAAAAGACTAACACCCTAACAACAAACAACACTAACACCCTAACAACAAAAACCACTAAACCCCAACAAGAAACAACCCGAAACCCCTAACAACAAACACTAACCCCCTAACAACAAACAACACTAAACCCCTAACAAGAATCTACCCTAACCCCGTAACAGCAAACAACACTAACCCCGTAACAACAAACAGCCCTAACCCCCAAACAACAAACAACCCTAAGCCCCTAACAACAATCCTAACCCCCGAACAACCAACAACACTAACCCCCTAACCACAATAAAGACTAACACCCTAACAACAAAAACCACTAAACCCCAACAAGAAACAACCCTAAACCCCTAACAACAAACAACACTAACCCCCTAACAACAAACAATCCTAACCAAACAACAAAAAACCCTAACCCAGTAACAACAAACAACACTAACACCCTAAGAACAAACAACCCTAACCCCCTAACAACAAACAACACTAACACCCTAACAACAAACAATCCTAACCCCCTAACAACAAACAACACTAACCCCCTAACAACAAACAACCCTAAACCCCTAACATCAAAGAACACTAACACCCTAACAACAAACAACCCTAACCCCCTAACAACAAACACTAACCCCCAAACAACAAACAACCCTAACCCCTAAAAATCAAAAACACTAACCCACTAACAACAAAAAACCCTAACCCACTAACACCAAACAACCCTAACACCCTAACAACAAACAACACTAACCCCCTAACAACAAACAACCCTAAACCCCTAACATCAAACAACACTAACACCCTAACATCACAAAACACTAACACCCTAACAACAAACAACACTAACACCCTAACAACAAACAAACCTAACCCCCTAACAAGAAACAACTCTAACCCCTAACAACAAACAACCCTAAACCCCTAACATCAAACAACACTAACACCCTAACATCACAAAACACTAACTCCCTAACAACAAACAACACTAACACCCTAACAACAAACAAACCTAACCCCCTAACAACAAACAACTCTAACCCCCTAACAACAAACAACCCTAAACCCCTAACATCAAAGAACACTAACACCCTAACAACAAACAACCCTAACGCCCTAACAACAAACACTAACCCCCAAACAACAAACAACCCTAAGTCCCTAACAACAAACAACACTAACACCCTAACAACAAACAACCCTAAACCCCTAACAACAAACACTAACCATCTAACAAAAAACAACACTAAACCCCGAACAAGAAACTACCCTAACCCCGTAACAACAAACAACACTAACCCCGTAACAAGAAACAACCCTAACCCCCTAACAACGAACAACACTAACCCCCTAACAACAAACAACCCTAAACCCCTAACAACAAACACTAACCCCCAAACAACAAACAACCCTAACCCCTAAAAACCAAAAAAACTAACCCACTAACAACAAACAACCCTAACCCACTAACAACAAACAACCCTAACACCCTAACATTAAACAACACTAACCCCCTAACAACACAAAATACTAACACCCTAACAACAAACAACACTAACCCCCTAACAAAAAACAACCCTAACCAAACAACAAAAAATCCTAACCCACTAACCACAAACAACACTAACACCCTAACAACAAAAACCCCTAAACCCCAACAAGAAACAACCCTAAACCCCTAAGAACAAACAACACTAACCCCCTAACAACAAACAACCCTAACCAAACAACAAAAAACCCTAACCTACTAACAACAAACAACACTAACACCCTAACAACAAACAACCCTAACCCCCTAACAACAAACAACACTAACACCCTAACAACAATCAACCCTATCCCCCTAAAAACAAACAACACTAACCCCCTAACAACAAACAACCCTAAACCCCTAACATCAAACAACACTAACCCCCTAACAACACAAAACACTAACACCCGAACAACAAACAACACTAACACCCTAACAACAAAAACCACTAAACCCCAACAAGAAACAACCCTAAACCCCTAACAACAAACACTAACCCCCTAACAACAAACAACACTAAACCCCTAACAAGAAACTACCCTAACCCCGTAACAACAAACAACCCTAACCCCCAAACAACAAACAACCCTAACCCCCTAAAAACAAAGAACACTAACCCCCTAACAACAAACAACCCTAAACCCCTAACATCAAAGAACACTAACACCCTAACAACAAACAAAACTAACCCCCTAACAACAAACACTAACCCCCAAGCAAGAAACAACACTAACTCCTAAAAACCAAAACACTAACCCACTAACAACAAACCACCCTAACCCACAATCAACAAACAACCCTAACACCCTAACAACAAGAAACACTAACCCCCTAACAACAAACAACACTAACACCCTAACATCAAACAACACTAACCCCCTAACACCACAAAACACTAACACCCTAACAACAAACAACACTAACACCCTAACAACAAAAACCACTAAACCGCAACAAGAAACACCCCTAAACCCCTAACAACAAACAACACCACTCCCTAACAACAAACAACCCTAACGAAACAACAAAAAACTCTAACAAACTAACAACAAACAACACTAACACCCTAACAACAAACAACCCTAACCCCCTAACAACAAACAACACTAACACCCTAACAACAAACAACCCTAACCCCCTAACAACAAACAACACTAACCCCCTAACAACAAACAACCCTAAACCCCTAACATCAAAGAACACTAACACCCTAACAACAAACAACCCTAACCCCCAACAACAAACACTAACCCCCAAACAACAAACAACCCTAACCGCTAAAAACCAGAAACACTAACCCACTACCAACAAACAACCCTAACATCCTGACAACAAACAACACTAACCCCCTAACAACAAATAACCCTAAACCCCTAACATCAAACAACACTAACCCCCTAACAGCACAAAAGACTAACACCCTAACAACAAACAACACTAACACCCTAACAACAAAAACCACTAAACCCCAACAAGAAACAACCCGAAACCCCTAACAACAAACACTAACCCCCTAACAACAAACAACACTAAACCCCTAACAAGAAACTACCCTAACCCCGTAACAACAAACAACCCTAACCCCCAAACAACAAACAACCCTAACCCCCTAAAAACAAAGAACACTAACCCCCTAACAACAAACAACCCTAAACCGCTAACATCAAAGAACACTAACACCCTAACAACAAACAAAACTAACCCCCTAACAACAAACACTAACCCCCAAGCAAGAAACAACACTAACTCCTAAAAACCAAAACACTAACCCACTAACAACAAACCACCCTAACCCACAATCAACAAACAACCCTAACACCCTAACAACAAAAAACACTAACCCCCTAACAACAAACAACACTAACACCCTAACATCAAACAACACTAACCCCCTAACAACACAAAACACTAACACCCTAACAACAAACAACACTAACACCCTAACAACAAAAACCACTAAACCGCAACAAGAAACACCCCTAAACCCCTAACAACAAACAACACCTCTCCCTAACAACAAACAACCCTAACCAAACAACAAAAAACTCTAACAAACTAACAACAAACAACACTAACACCCTAACAACAAACAACCCTAACCCCCTAACAACAAACAACACTAACACCCTAACAAAAAACAACCCTAACCCCCTAAAAACAAACAACACTAACCCCCTAACAACAAACAACCCTAAACCCCTAACATCAAAGAACACTAACACCCTAACAACAAACAACCCTAACCCCCAACAACAAACACTAACCCCCAAACAACAAACAACCCTAACCGCTAAAAACCAAAAACACTAACCCACTACCAACAAACAACCCTAACATCCTAACAACAAACAACACTAACCCCCTAACAACAAATAACCCTAAACCCCTAACATCAAACAACACTAACCCCCTAACAGCACAAAAGACTAACACCCTAACAACAAACAACACTAACACCCTAACAACAAAAACCACTAAACCCCAACAAGAAACAACCCGAAACCCCTAACAACAAACACTAACCCCCTAACAACAAACAACACTAAACCCCTAACAAGAATCTACCCTAACCCCGTAACAGCAAACAACACTAACCCCGTAACAACAAACAGCCCTAACCCCCAAACAACAAACAACCCTAAGCCCCTAACAACAAACAATCCTAACCCCCGAACAACCAACAACACTAACCCCCTAACCACAATAAAGACTAACACCCTAACAACAAAAACCACTAAACCCCAACAAGAAACAACCCTAAACCCCTAACAACAAACAACACTAACCCCCTAACAACAAACAATCCTAACCAAACAACAAAAAACCCTAACCCAGTAACAACAAACAACACTAACACCCTAAGAACAAACAACCCTAACCCCCTAACAACAAACAACACTAACACCCTAACAACAAACAATCCTAACCCCCTAACAACAAACAACACTAACCCCCTAACAACAAACAACCCTAAACCCCTAACATCAAAGAACACTAACACCCTAACAACAAACAACCCTAACCCCCTAACAACAAACACTAACCCCCAAACAACAAACAACCCTAACCCCTAAAAATCAAAAACACTAACCCACTAACAACAAAAAACCCTAACCCACTAACACCAAACAACCCTAACACCCTAACAACAAACAACACTAACCCCCTAACAACAAACAACCCTAAACCCCTAACATCAAACAACACTAACACCCTAACATCACAAAACACTAACACCCTAACAACAAACAACACTAACACCCTAACAACAAACAAACCTAACCCCCTAACAAGAAACAACTCTAACCCCTAACAACAAACAACCCTAAACCCCTAACATCAAACAACACTAACACCCTAACATCACAAAACACTAACTCCCTAACAACAAACAACACTAACACCCTAACAACAAACAAACCTAACCCCCTAACAACAAACAACTCTAACCCCCTAACAACAAACAACCCTAAACCCCTAACATCAAAGAACACTAACACCCTAACAACAAACAACCCTAACGCCCTAACAACAAACACTAACCCCCAAACAACAAACAACCCTAAGTCCCTAACAACAAACAACACTAACACCCTAACAACAAACAACCCTAAACCCCTAACAACAAACACTAACCATCTAACAAAAAACAACACTAAACCCCGAACAAGAAACTACCCTAACCCCGTAACAACAAACAACACTAACCCCGTAACAAGAAACAACCCTAACCCCCTAACAACGAACAACACTAACCCCCTAACAACAAACAACCCTAAACCCCTAACAACAAACACTAACCCCCAAACAACAAACAACCCTAACCCCTAAAAACCAAAAAAACTAACCCACTAACAACAAACAACCCTAACCCACTAACAACAAACAACCCTAACACCCTAACATTAAACAACACTAACCCCCTAACAACACAAAATACTAACACCCTAACAACAAACAACACTAACCCCCTAACAAAAAACAACCCTAACCAAACAACAAAAAATCCTAACCCACTAACCACAAACAACACTAACACCCTAACAACAAAAACCCCTAAACCCCAACAAGAAACAACCCTAAACCCCTAAGAACAAACAACACTAACCCCCTAACAACAAACAACCCTAACCAAACAACAAAAAACCCTAACCTACTAACAACAAACAACACTAACACCCTAACAACAAACAACCCTAACCCCCTAACAACAAACAACACTAACACCCTAACAACAATCAACCCTATCCCCCTAAAAACAAACAACACTAACCCCCTAACAACAAACAACCCTAAACCCCTAACATCAAACAACACTAACCCCCTAACAACACAAAACACTAACACCCGAACAACAAACAACACTAACACCCTAACAACAAAAACCACTAAACCCCAACAAGAAACAACCCTAAACCCCTAACAACAAACACTAACCCCCTAACAACAAACAACACTAAACCCCTAACAAGAAACTACCCTAACCCCGTAACAACAAACAACCCTAACCCCCAAACAACAAACAACCCTAACCCCCTAAAAACAAAGAACACTAACCCCCTAACAACAAACAACCCTAAACCCCTAACATCAAAGAACACTAACACCCTAACAACAAACAAAACTAACCCCCTAACAACAAACACTAACCCCCAAGCAAGAAACAACACTAACTCCTAAAAACCAAAACACTAACCCACTAACAACAAACCACCCTAACCCACAATCAACAAACAACCCTAACACCCTAACAACAAGAAACACTAACCCCCTAACAACAAACAACACTAACACCCTAACATCAAACAACACTAACCCCCTAACACCACAAAACACTAACACCCTAACAACAAACAACACTAACACCCTAACAACAAAAACCACTAAACCGCAACAAGAAACACCCCTAAACCCCTAACAACAAACAACACCACTCCCTAACAACAAACAACCCTAACCAAACAACAAAAAACTCTAACAAACTAACAACAAACAACACTAACACCCTAACAACAAACAACCCTAACCCCCTAACAACAAACAACACTAACACCCTAACAACAAACAACCCTAACCCCCTAACAACAAACAACACTAACCCCCTAACAACAAACAACCCTAAACCCCTAACATCAAAGAACACTAACACCCTAACAACAAACAACCCTAACCCCCAACAACAAACACTAACCCCCAAACAACAAACAACCCTAACCGCTAAAAACCAGAAACACTAACCCACTACCAACAAACAACCCTAACATCCTGACAACAAACAACACTAACCCCCTAACAACAAATAACCCTAAACCCCTAACATCAAACAACACTAACCCCCTAACAGCACAAAAGACTAACACCCTAACAACAAACAACACTAACACCCTAACAACAAAAACCACTAAACCCCAACAAGAAACAACCCGAAACCCCTAACAACAAACACTAACCCCCTAACAACAAACAACACTAAACCCCTAACAAGAAACTACCCTAACCCCGTAACAGCAAACAACACTAACCCCGTAACAACAAACAGCCCTAACCCCCAAACAACAAACAACACTAAGCCCCTAACAACAAACAATCCTAACCCCCGAACAACCAACAACACTAACCCCCTAACCACAATAAAGACTAACACCCTAACAACAAAAACCACTAAACCCCAACAAGAAACAACCCTAAACCCGTAACAACAAACAACACTAACCCCCTAACAACAAACAACACTAACCCCCTAACAACAAACAATCCTAACCAAACAACAAAAAACCCTAACCCAGTAACAACAAACAACACTAACACCCTAAGAACAAACAACCCTAACCCCCTAACAACAAACAACACTTACACCCTAACAACAAACAATCCTAAACCCCTAACAACAAACAACACTAACCCCCTAACAACAAACAACCCTAAACCCCTAACATCAAAGACACTAACACCCTAACAACAAACAACGCTAACCCCCTAACAACAAACACTAACCCCCAAACAACAAACAACCTTAACCCCTAAAAATCAAAAACACTAACCCACTAACAACAAACAACCCTAACCCACTAACAACAAACAACCCTAACACCCTAACAACAAACAACACTAACCCCCTAACAACAAACAACCCTAAACCCCTAACATCAAACAACACTAACACCCTAACATCACAAAACACTAACACCCTAACAACAAACAACACTAACACCCTAACAACAAACAAACCTAACCCCCTAACAACAAACAACTCTAACCCCCTAACAACAAACAACCCTAAACCCCTAACATCAAACAACACTAACACCCTAACATCACAAAACACTAACTCCCTAACAACAAACAACACTAACACCCTAACAACAAACAAACCTAACCCCCTAACAACAAACAACTCTAACCCCCTAACAACAAACAACCCTAAACCCCTAACATCAAAGAACACTAACACCCTAACAACAAACAACCCTAACGCCATAACAACAAACACTATCCCCCAAACAACAAACAACCCTAAGTCCCTAACAACAAACAACACTAACACCCTAACAACAAACAACTCTAAACCACTAACAACAAACAACCCTAACACCCTAACAACAAACAACACTAACCCCCTAACAACAAACAACCCTAAACCCCTAACATCAAACAACACTAACCCCCTAACAACACAAAACACTAACACCCGAACAACAAACAACATTAACACCCTAACAACAAAAACCACTAAACCCCAACAAGAAACAACCCTAAACCCCTAACAAAAAACCCTAACCCCCTAACAACAAACAACACTAAACCACTAACAAGAAACTACCCTAACCCCGTAACAACAAACAACACTAATGCGGTAACAACAAACAACTCTAACCCCCAAACAACAAACAACCCTAACCCCCTAACAACAAACAATCCTAACTCCCGAACAACCAACAACACTAACCCCCTAACCACAATAAACACTAACACCCGAACAACAAAAACCACTAAACCCCAACGAGAAACAACCCTAAACCCCTAACAACAAACAACACTAACCCCCTAACAACAAGCAACCCTAACCAAACAACAAACAAACCTAACCCACTGACAACAAACAACACTAACACCCTAACAACAAACAACCCTAAACTCCTAACAACAAACAACACTAACACCCTAACAAAAAGCAACCCTAACCCCCTAACAACAAACAACACTAACCCCCTAACAACAAACAACCCTAACCAAACAACAAACAACCCTAACCCACTAACAACAAGCAACACTAACACCCTAACAACAAACAACCCTAACCCCCTAACAACAAACAACCCTAACACCCTAACAACAAACAACACTAACCCCATAACACCAAACAACCCTAAACCCCTAACATCAAACAACACTAACCCCCTAACAACACAAAACACTAACATCCTAACAACAAACAACACTAACACCCTAACAAAAACCAATAAACCCCAACAAGAAACAACCCTGAACCCCTATCAATAAACACTAACCCCCTAACAACAAACAACACTAAACCCCTAACAAGAAACTACCCTAACCCCGTAACAACAAACAACACTAACCCCGTAACAACAAACAACCCTAACCCCCAAACAACAAACAACCCTAACCCCCTAACAACAAACAATCCTAACCCCCGAACAACCAACAACACTAACCCCCTAACCAAAATAAACACTAACACCCTAACAAAAACCACTAAACCCCAACAAGAAACAACCCTAAACCCCTAACAACAAACAACACTAACCCCCTAACAACAAACAACCCTAACCAAACAACAAACAACCCTAACCCACTTACAACAAACAACACTAACACCCTAAGAGCAAACAACCCTAACCCCCTAACAACAAACAACACTAACACCCTAACAACAAACAACCCTAACCCCCTAACAACAAACAACACTAACCCCCTAACAACAAACAACACTAAACCCCTAACAAGAAACTACCCTAACCCCGTAACAACAAACAACACTAACCCCGTAACAACAAACAACCCTAACCCCCTAACAACAAACAATCCTAACCCCCGAACAACCAACACCACTAACCCCCTAACCACAATAAACACTAACACCCGAACAACAAAAACCACTAAACCCCAACAAGAAACAACCCTAAACCCCTAACAAGAAACCACACTAACCCCCTAACAACAAACAACCCTAACCAAACAACAAACAACATTAACCCACTAACAAAAAACAACACTAACACCCCAGCAACAAACAACCCTAACCCCCTAACAACAAACAACACTAACACCCTAACAACAAACAACCCTAACCCCCTAACAACAAACAACACTACCCCCCTAACAACAAACAAACCTAACCCCCTAAGAACAAACAACCCTAACACCCTAACAACAAAAAACACTAACCCCCTAACAACAAACAACCCTAAACCCCTAACATTAAACAACACTACCCCCCTAACAACACAAAACACTAATACCCTAACAACAAACAACACTAACACCCTAACAACAAAAACCACTAAACACCAACAAGAAAGAACCCCAAACCCCTAACAACACACAACACCACTCCCTAACAACAAACAACCCTAACCAAACAACAAAAAACTCTAACCCACTAACAACAAACAACACTAACACCCTAACAACAAACAATCCTAACCCCCTAACAACAAACAACACTAACACCCTAACAACAAAGAACCCTAACCCCCTAACAACAAACAACACTAACCCCCAACAACAAACAACCCTAAACCCCTAACATCAAAGAACACTAACACCCTAAGAACAAACAACCCTAACCCCCAACAACAAACACTAACCCCCAAACAACAAACAAACCTAACCCCTAAAACCAAAAACAATAAACCACTAACAACAAACAACCCTAACCCACTAACAACAAACAACCCTAACATCCTAACAACAAACAACACTAACACCCTCACAACAAACAACACTAACACCCTAACAACAAAAACCACTAAAACCCAACAAGAAAAAACCCTAAACCCCTAATAACAAACACTATCCCCCTAACAACAAACAACACTAAACCCCTAACAAGAAACTACCCTAACCCCATAACAACAAACAACACTAACCTCCTAACAACAAACAACACTAAACCCCTAACAAGAAAGTACCCTAACCCCGTAACAACAAACAACACTAACCCGGTAACAACAAACAACCATAACCCCCAAACAACAAACAACCCTAACCCCCTTACAACAAACAGCACTAACCCCCTAACAACAAAGAACCCTAAACCCCTAACATCAAACAACACTAACACCCGAACAACAAACAACCCTAACCCCCTAACAACAAACACTAACCCCCAAACAACAAACAACCCTAACCCCTAAAAACCAAAAACACTAACCCACTAACAACAAACAACCCTAACCCCCTAACAATAACCAATCCTAACCCCCGAACAACCAACAACACTAACCCCCTAACCACAATAAACACTAACACCCTAACAACAAAAACCACTAAACCCCAACAAGAAACAACCCTAAACCCCTAACAACAAACAACACTAACCCCCTAACAACAAACAATCCTAACCAAACAACAAACAACCCTAACCCACTAACAACAAACAACACTAACACCCTAAAAACAAACAACCCTAACCCCCTAACAACAAACAACACTAACACCCTAACAGCAAACATCCCTCACCCCCTAACAACAAACAACACTACGCCCTAACAACAAACAACCCTAAACCCCTAACATCAAAGAACACTAACACCTAACAACAAACAACCCTAACCCCCTAACAACAAACACTAACCCCCAAACAACAAACAACACTAACCCCTAAAAACCAAAAACACTAACCCCCTAACAACAAACAACCCTAACCCACTAACAACAAACAACCCTAACACCCTAACAACAAACAACACTAACCCCATAATATCAAACAACCCTAAACCCCTAACATCAAACAACACTAACCCCCTAACAACACAAAACACTAACACCCTAACAACAAACAACACTAACACCCTAACAACAAAAACCACTAAACCCCAACAAGAAACAACCCTGAACCCCTAACAATAAACACTAACACCCTAAGAACAAACAACACTAACCCCCTAACAACAAACACTAACAACCAAACAACAAACAATCCTAACCCCTAAAATCCAAAAACACTAACCCACTAACAACAAACAACCCTAACCCACTAACAGCAAACAACCCTAACCCGCTAACAACAAACAACCCTAAACCCCTAACATCAAACAACACTAACCCCCTAACAACACAAAACACTAACACCCTAACAACAAACAACACTAACACCCTAACAACAAAAACCACTAAACCCCAACAAGAAACAACCCTAACCCCCTAACAACAAACAACACTAAACCCCTAACAAGAAACTACCCTAACCCCATAACAACAAACAATCCTAACCCCGTAACAACAAACAACCCTAACCCCTAAACAACAAACAACCATAACCCCCTAACAACAAACAATCCTAACCCCCGAACAACCAACAACACTAACCCCCTAACCACAGCAAACACTAACACCCTAACAACAAAAACCACTAAACCCCAACAAGAAACAACCCTAAACCCCTAACAACAAACAACACTAACCCCCTAACAACAAACAACCCTAACCAAACAACAAAAAACCCTCACCCACTAACAACAAAAAACACTAACACCCTAACAACAAACAACCATAACCCCCTAACAACAAACAACACTAACACCCTAACAACAAACAACCCTAACCCCCTAACAACAAACCCTAACCCCCAAACAACAAACAACCCTAACCCCTAAAAACCAAAAACACTAACCCACTAACAACAAACAACCCTAAACCACTAACAACAAACAACCCTAACACCCTAACAACAAACAACACTAACCCCCTAAGAACAAACAACCCTAAACCCCTAACATCAAACAACACTAACCCCCTAACAACACAAAACACTAACACCCTAACAACAAACAACACTAACACCCTAACAACAAAAACCACTAAACCCCAACAAGAAACAACCCTAAAGCCCTAACAACAAACACTAACCCCCTAACAACAAACAACACTAAACCCCTAACAAGAAACTACCCTAACCCCGTAACAACAAACAACACTAACCCCGTAACAACAAACAATCCTAACCCCCAAACAACAAACAACCCTAAACCCCAAACAACAAACAACTCTAACCCCCTAACAACCAACAACACTAACCCCCGAACCACAATAAACACTAACACCCTAACAACAAAAACCACTAAACCCCAACAAGAAACAACCCTAAACCCCTAACAACAAACAACACTAACCCCCTAACAACAAACAACCCTGACCAAACCACAAAAAACCCTAACCCACTAACAACAAACAACACTAACACCCTAACAACAAACAACCCTAACTCCCTAACAACAAACAACACTAACACCCTAACAACAAACAACCCTATCCACCTAAAAACAAACAACACTTACCCCCTAACAACAAACAACCCTAAACCCCTAACATCAAAGAACACTAACACCCTAACAACAAACAACCCTAACCCCCTAACAACAAACACTAACCCCCAAGCAACAAAAAACCCTAACTCCTAAAAACCAAAAACACTAACCCACTAACAGCAAACAACCCTAACCCACAATCAACAAACAACCCTAACACCCTAACAACAAAAAACACTAACCCCCTAACAACAAACAACCCTAAACCCCTAACATCTAACAACACTAACCCACTAACAACACAAGACACTAACACCCTAACAACAAACAACACTAACACCCTAACAACAAAAACCACTAAACCCCAACAAGAAACAACCCTAAACCCCTAACAACAAACAACACCACTCCCTAACAACAAACAACCCTAACCAAACAGCAAAAAACTCTAACCCACTAACAACAAACAACACTAACACCCTAACAAAGAACAACCCTAACCCACGAACAACAAACAACCCTAAACCACTAACAACAAACAACCCTAACACCCTAACAAGAAACAACACTAACCTCATAACATCAAACAACCCTAAACCCCTAACATCAAACAACACTAACCCACTAACAACACAAAACACTAACACCCTAAGAACAAACAACACTAACACCCTAACAACAAAAACCACTAAACCCCAACAAGAAACAACCCTAAACCCCTAACAAAAAACACTAACCCCCTAACAACAAACAACACTAAACCCCTAACAAGAAACTACTCTAACCCCGTAACAACAAACAACACTAACCCAGTAACAACAAACAACCCTAACACCCAAACAACAAACAAACCTAACCCCCTAAAAACAAACAATCCTAACCCCCGAACAACCAACAACACTAACCCCCTAACCACAATAAACACTAACACCCGAACAACAAAAACCACTAAACCCCAACAAGAAAGAACCTTAAACCCCTAACAACAAACAACCCTAAACCCCTAACAACAAACAACACTAACACCCTAACAACAAACAACCCTAACACCCTAACAACAAACAACACTAACACCCTAACAACAAACAACCCGAACCCCCTAACAACAAACAACACTAACCCCCTAACATCAAACAACCCTAAACCCCTAACATCAAAGAACACTAACTCCCTAACAACAAACAACCCTAAACCCCTAACAACAAACACTAACACCCAAACAACAAACAACACTAACCCCTAGAAACCAAAAACACTAACCCACGAACAAAAAACAACCCTAACCCACTAACAACAAACAACCCTAACACCCTAGCAACAAACAACACTAACCCCATAACATCAAACAACCCTAAACCCCTAACATCAAACAACACTAACCCCCTAACAACACAAAACACTAACACCCTAACAACAAACAACACTAACACCCTAACAACAAAAACCACTAAACCCCAACAAGAAACAACCCTAAACCCCTAACAAAAAACCCTAACCCCCTAACAACAAACAACACTAAACCCCTAACAAGAAACTACCCTAACCCCGTAACAACAAACAACACTAACGCGGTAACAACAAACAACACTAAGCCCCAAACAACAAACAACACTAACCCCCTAACAACAAACAACCCTAACCCCCTAACAACAAACAATCCTAACCCCCGAACAACCAACAACACTAACCCCCTAACCACAATAAACACTAACACCCGAACAACAAAAAGCACTAAACTCCAAGAAACAACCCTAAACCCCTAACAACAAACAACACTAACCCCCTAACAACAAGCAACCCTAACCAAACAACAAACAAACCTAACCCACTGACAACAAACAACACTAACACCCTAACAACAAACAACCCTGAACCCCTAACAACAAACAACACTAACACCCTAACAAAAAGCAACCCTAACCCCCTAACAACAAACAACACTAACCCCCTAACAACAAACAACCCTAACCAAACAACAAACAACCCTAACCCACTGACAACAAACAACCCTAACACCCTAACAACAAACAACCCTAACCCCCTAACAACAAACAACCCTAACACCCTAACAACAAACAACACTAACCCCATAACACCAAACAACCCTAAACCCCTAACATCAAACAACACTAACCCCCTAACAACACAAAACACTAACACCCTAACAACAAACAACACTAACACCCTAACAACAAAAACCAATAAACCCCAACAAGAAACAACCCTGAACCCCTATCAATAAACACTAACCCCCTAACAACAAACAACACTAAACCCCTAACAAGAAACTACCCTAACCCCGTAACAACAAACAACACTAACCCCGTAACAACAAACAACCCTAACCCCCAAACAACAAACAACCCTAACCCCCTAACAACAAACAATCCTAACCCCCGAACAACCAACAACACTAACCCCCTAACCAAAATAAACACTAACACCCTAACAACAAAAACCACTAAACCCCAACAAGAAACAACCCTAAACCCCTAACAACAAACAACACTAACCCCCTAACAACAAACAACCCTAACCAAACAACAAACAACCCTAACCCACTAACAACAAACAACACTAACACCCTAAGAACAAACAACCCTAACCCCCTAACAACAAACAACACTAACACCCTAACAACAAACAACCCTTACCCCCTAACAACAAACAACACTAACCCCCTAACAACAAACAACACTAAACCCCTAACAAGAAACTAACCTAACCCCGTAACAACAAACAACACTAACCCCGTAACAACAAACAACCCTAACCCCCTAACAACAAACAACCCTAACCCCCTAAGAACAAACAACCCTAAACCCCTAACATCAAAGAACAGTAACACCCTATCAACAAACAAAACTAACCCCCTAACAACAAACACTAACCCCCAAGCAACAAACAACCCTAACTCCTAAAAACCAAAAACACTAACCCACTAACAACAAACAACCATAACCAAAATCAACAAACAACCCTAACACCCTAACAACAAAAAACACTAACCCCCTAACAACAAACAACCCTAAACCCCTAACATCAAACAACACTAACCCCCTAACAACACAAAACACTAATACCCTAACAACAAACAACACTAACACCCTAACAACAAAAACCACTAAACACCAACAAGAAACAACCCCAAACCCCTAACAACAAACAACACCACTCCCTAACAACAAACAACCCTAACCAAACAACAAAAAACTCTAACCCCCTAACAACAAACAACACTAACACCCTAACAACAAACAACCCTAACCCCCTAACAACAAACAACACTAACCCCCAACAACAAACAACCCTAAACCCCTAACATCAAAGAACACTAACACCCTAAGAACAAACAACCCTAACCCCCAACAACAAACACTAACCCCCAAACAACAAACAAACCTAACCCCTAAAAACCAAAAACAATAAACCACTAACAACAAACAACCCTAACCCACTAACAACAAACAACCCTAACATCCTAACAACAAACAACACTAACACCCTCACAACAAACAACACTAACACCCTAACAACAAAAACCACTAAAACCCAACAAGAAAAAACCCTAAACCCCTAATAACAAACACTATCCCCCTAACAACAAACAACACTAAACCCCTAACAAGAAACTACCCTAACCCCATAACAACAAACAACACTAACCTCCTAACAACAAACAACCCTAAACCCCTAACATCAAAGAACACTAACACCTAACAACAAACAACCCTAACCCCCTAACAACAAACACTAACCCCCAAACAACAAACAACACTAACCCCTAAAAACCAAAAACACTAACCCACTAACAACAAACAACCCTAACCCACTAACAACAAACAACCCTAACACCCTAACAACAAACAACACTAACCCCATAATATCAAACAACCCTAAACCCCTAACATCAAACAACACTAACCCCCTAACAACACAAAACACTAACACCCTAACAACAAACAACACTAACACCCTAACAACAAAAACCACTAAACCCCAACAAGAAACAACCCTGAACCCCTAACAATAAACACTAACACCCTAAGAACAAACAACACTAACCCCCTAACAACAATCAACCCTAAACCCCTAACATCAAAGAACACTAACACCCTAACAACAAACCACCCTAACCCCCTAACAACAAACACTAACAACCAAACAACAAACAATCCTAACCCCTAAAATCCAAAAACACTAACCCACTAACAACAAACAACCCTAACCCACTAACAGCAAACAACCCTAACCCGCTAACAACAAACAACCCTAAACCCCTAACATCAAACAACACTAACCCCCTAACAACAAAAAACACTAACACCCTAACAACAAACAACACTAACACCCTAACAACAAAAACCACTAAACCCCAACAAGAAACAACCCTAACCCCCTAACAACAAACAACACTAAACCCCTAACAAGAAACTACCCTAACCCCATAAAAACAAACAATCCTAACCCCGTAACAACAAACAACCCTAACCCCTAAACAACAAACAACCATAACCCCCTAACAACAAACAATCCTAACCCCCGAACAACCAACAACACTAACCCCCTAACCACAGCAAACACTAACACCCTAACAACAAAAACCACTAAACCCCAACAAGAAACAACCCTAAACCCCTAACAACAAACAACACTAACCCCCTAACAACAAACAACCCTAACCAAACAACAAAAAACCCTCACCCACTAACAACAAAAAACACTAACACCCTAACAACAAACAACCATAACCCCCTAACAACAAACAACACTAACACCCTAACAACAAACAACCCTAACCCCCTAACAACAAACCCTAACCCCCAAACAACAAACAACCCTAACCCCTAAAAACCAAAAACACTAACCCACTAACAACAAACAACCCTAAACCACTAACAGCAAACAACCCTAACACCCTAACAACAAACAACACTAACCCCCTAACAACAAACAACCCTAAACCCCTAACATCAAACAACACTAACCCCCTAACAACACAAAACACTAACACCCTAACAACAAACAACACTAACACCCTAACAACAAAAACCACTAAGCCCCAACAAGAAACAACCCTAAACCCCTAACAACAAACACTAACCCCCTAACAACAAACAACACTAAACCCCTAACAAGAAACTACCCTAACCCCGTAACAGCAAACAACACTAACCCCGTAACAACAAACAATCCTAACCCCCAAACAACAAACAACCCTAAACCCCAAACAACAAACAACTCTAACCCCCTAACAACCAACAACACTAACCCCCTAACCACAATAAACACTAACACCCTAACAACAAAAACCACTAAACCCCAACAAGAAACAACCCTAAACCCCTAACAACAAACAACACTAACCCCCTAACAACAAACAACCCTGACCAAACAACAAAAAACCCTAACCCACTAACAACAAACAACACTAACACCCTAACAACAAACAACCCTATCCACCTAAAAACAAACAACACTAACCCCCTAACAACAAACAACCCTAAACCCCTAACATCAAAGAACACTAACACCCTAACAACAAACCACCCTAACCCCCTAAAAACAAACACTAACCCCCAAGCAACAAAAAACCCTAACTCCTAAAAACCAAAAACACTAACCCACTAACAGCAAACAACCCTAACCCACAATCAACAAACAACCCTAACACCGTAACAACAAAAAACACTAACCCCCTAACAACAAACAACCCTAAACCCCTAACATCTAACAACACTAACCCACTAACAACACAAGACACTAACACCCTAACAACAAACAACACTTACACCCTAACAACAAAAACCACTAAACCCCAACAAGAAACAACCCTAAACCCCTAACAACAAACAACACCACTCCCTAACAACAAACAACCCTAACCAAACAGCAAAAAACTCTAACCCACTAACAACAAACAACACTAACACCCTAACAAAAAACAACCCTAACCCACGAACAACAAACAACCCTAAACCACTAACAACAAACAACCCTAACACCCTAACAAGAAACAACACTAACCTCATAACATCAAACAACCCTAAACCCCTAACATCAAACAACACTAACCCACTAACAACACAAAACACTAACACCCTAAGAACAAACAACACTAACACCCTAACAACAAAAACCACTAAACCCCAACAAGAAACAACCCTAAACCCCTAACAAAAAACACTAACCCCCTAACAACAAACAACACTAAACCCCTAACAAGAAACTACCCTAACCCCGTAACAACAAACAACACTAACCCAGTAACAACAAACAACCCTAACACCCAAACAACAAACAACCCTAACCCCCTAAAAACAAACAATCCTAACCCCCGAACAACCAACAACACTAACCCCCTAACCACAATAAACACTAACACCCGAACAACAAAAACCACTAAACCCCAACAAGAAAGAACCTTAAACCCCTAACAACAAACAACCCTAAACCCCTAACAACAAACAACACTAACACCCTAACAACAAACAACCCTAACACCCTAACAACAAACAACACTAACACCCTAACAACAAACAACCCTAACCCCCTAACAACAAACAACACTAACCCCCTAACATCAAACAACCCTAAACCCCTAACATCAAAGAACACTAACACCCTAACAACAAACAACCCTAAACCCCTAACAACAAACACTAACACCCAAACAACAAACAACACTAACCCCTAGAAACCAAAAACACTAACCCACTAACAACAAACAACCCTAACCCACTAACAACAAACAACCCTAACACCCTAGCAACAAACAACACTAACCCCATAACACCAAACAACCCTAAACCCCTAACATCAAACAACACTAACCCCCTAACAACACAAAACACTAACACCCTAACAACAAACAACACTAACACCCTAACAACAAAAACCAATAAACCCCAACAAGAAACAACCCTGAACCCCTATCAATAAACACTAACCCCCTAACAACAAACAACACTAAACCCCTAACAAGAAACTACCCTAACCCCGTAACAACAAACAACACTAACCCCGTAACAACAAACAACCCTAACCCCCAAACAACAAACAACCCTAACCCCCTAACAACAAACAATCCTAACCCCCGAACAACCAACAACACTAACCCCCTAACCAAAATAAACACTAACACCCTAACAACAAAAACCACTAAACCCCAACAAGAAACAACCCTAAACCCCTAACAACAAACAACACTAACCCCCTAACAACAAACAACCCTAACCAAACAACAAACAACCCTAACCCACTAACAACAAACAACACTAACACCCTAAGAACAAACAACCCTAACCCCCTAACAACAAACAACACTAACACCCTAACAACAAACAACCCTTACCCCCTAACAACAAACAACACTAACCCCCTAACAACAAACAACACTAAACCCCTAACAAGAAACTAACCTAACCCCGTAACAACAAACAACACTAACCCCGTAACAACAAACAACCCTAACCCCCTAACAACAAACAACCCTAACCCCCTAAGAACAAACAACCCTAAACCCCTAACATCAAAGAACAGTAACACCCTATCAACAAACAAAACTAACCCCCTAACAACAAACACTAACCCCCAAGCAACAAACAACCCTAACTCCTAAAAACCAAAAACACTAACCCACTAACAACAAACAACCATAACCAAAATCAACAAACAACCCTAACACCCTAACAACAAAAAACACTAACCCCCTAACAACAAACAACCCTAAACCCCTAACATCAAACAACACTAACCCCCTAACAACACAAAACACTAATACCCTAACAACAAACAACACTAACACCCTAACAACAAAAACCACTAAACACCAACAAGAAACAACCCCAAACCCCTAACAACAAACAACACCACTCCCTAACAACAAACAACCCTAACCAAACAACAAAAAACTCTAACCCCCTAACAACAAACAACACTAACACCCTAACAACAAACAACCCTAACCCCCTAACAACAAACAACACTAACCCCCAACAACAAACAACCCTAAACCCCTAACATCAAAGAACACTAACACCCTAAGAACAAACAACCCTAACCCCCAACAACAAACACTAACCCCCAAACAACAAACAAACCTAACCCCTAAAAACCAAAAACAATAAACCACTAACAACAAACAACCCTAACCCACTAACAACAAACAACCCTAACATCCTAACAACAAACAACACTAACACCCTCACAACAAACAACACTAACACCCTAACAACAAAAACCACTAAAACCCAACAAGAAAAAACCCTAAACCCCTAATAACAAACACTATCCCCCTAACAACAAACAACACTAAACCCCTAACAAGAAACTACCCTAACCCCATAACAACAAACAACACTAACCTCCTAACAACAAACAACCCTAAACCCCTAACATCAAAGAACACTAACACCTAACAACAAACAACCCTAACCCCCTAACAACAAACACTAACCCCCAAACAACAAACAACACTAACCCCTAAAAACCAAAAACACTAACCCACTAACAACAAACAACCCTAACCCACTAACAACAAACAACCCTAACACCCTAACAACAAACAACACTAACCCCATAATATCAAACAACCCTAAACCCCTAACATCAAACAACACTAACCCCCTAACAACACAAAACACTAACACCCTAACAACAAACAACACTAACACCCTAACAACAAAAACCACTAAACCCCAACAAGAAACAACCCTGAACCCCTAACAATAAACACTAACACCCTAAGAACAAACAACACTAACCCCCTAACAACAATCAACCCTAAACCCCTAACATCAAAGAACACTAACACCCTAACAACAAACCACCCTAACCCCCTAACAACAAACACTAACAACCAAACAACAAACAATCCTAACCCCTAAAATCCAAAAACACTAACCCACTAACAACAAACAACCCTAACCCACTAACAGCAAACAACCCTAACCCGCTAACAACAAACAACCCTAAACCCCTAACATCAAACAACACTAACCCCCTAACAACAAAAAACACTAACACCCTAACAACAAACAACACTAACACCCTAACAACAAAAACCACTAAACCCCAACAAGAAACAACCCTAACCCCCTAACAACAAACAACACTAAACCCCTAACAAGAAACTACCCTAACCCCATAAAAACAAACAATCCTAACCCCGTAACAACAAACAACCCTAACCCCTAAACAACAAACAACCATAACCCCCTAACAACAAACAATCCTAACCCCCGAACAACCAACAACACTAACCCCCTAACCACAGCAAACACTAACACCCTAACAACAAAAACCACTAAACCCCAACAAGAAACAACCCTAAACCCCTAACAACAAACAACACTAACCCCCTAACAACAAACAACCCTAACCAAACAACAAAAAACCCTCACCCACTAACAACAAAAAACACTAACACCCTAACAACAAACAACCATAACCCCCTAACAACAAACAACACTAACACCCTAACAACAAACAACCCTAACCCCCTAACAACAAACCCTAACCCCCAAACAACAAACAACCCTAACCCCTAAAAACCAAAAACACTAACCCACTAACAACAAACAACCCTAAACCACTAACAGCAAACAACCCTAACACCCTAACAACAAACAACACTAACCCCCTAACAACAAACAACCCTAAACCCCTAACATCAAACAACACTAACCCCCTAACAACACAAAACACTAACACCCTAACAACAAACAACACTAACACCCTAACAACAAAAACCACTAAGCCCCAACAAGAAACAACCCTAAACCCCTAACAACAAACACTAACCCCCTAACAACAAACAACACTAAACCCCTAACAAGAAACTACCCTAACCCCGTAACAGCAAACAACACTAACCCCGTAACAACAAACAATCCTAACCCCCAAACAACAAACAACCCTAAACCCCAAACAACAAACAACTCTAACCCCCTAACAACCAACAACACTAACCCCCTAACCACAATAAACACTAACACCCTAACAACAAAAACCACTAAACCCCAACAAGAAACAACCCTAAACCCCTAACAACAAACAACACTAACCCCCTAACAACAAACAACCCTGACCAAACAACAAAAAACCCTAACCCACTAACAACAAACAACACTAACACCCTAACAACAAACAACCCTATCCACCTAAAAACAAACAACACTAACCCCCTAACAACAAACAACCCTAAACCCCTAACATCAAAGAACACTAACACCCTAACAACAAACCACCCTAACCCCCTAAAAACAAACACTAACCCCCAAGCAACAAAAAACCCTAACTCCTAAAAACCAAAAACACTAACCCACTAACAGCAAACAACCCTAACCCACAATCAACAAACAACCCTAACACCGTAACAACAAAAAACACTAACCCCCTAACAACAAACAACCCTAAACCCCTAACATCTAACAACACTAACCCACTAACAACACAAGACACTAACACCCTAACAACAAACAACACTTACACCCTAACAACAAAAACCACTAAACCCCAACAAGAAACAACCCTAAACCCCTAACAACAAACAACACCACTCCCTAACAACAAACAACCCTAACCAAACAGCAAAAAACTCTAACCCACTAACAACAAACAACACTAACACCCTAACAAAAAACAACCCTAACCCACGAACAACAAACAACCCTAAACCACTAACAACAAACAACCCTAACACCCTAACAAGAAACAACACTAACCTCATAACATCAAACAACCCTAAACCCCTAACATCAAACAACACTAACCCACTAACAACACAAAACACTAACACCCTAAGAACAAACAACACTAACACCCTAACAACAAAAACCACTAAACCCCAACAAGAAACAACCCTAAACCCCTAACAAAAAACACTAACCCCCTAACAACAAACAACACTAAACCCCTAACAAGAAACTACCCTAACCCCGTAACAACAAACAACACTAACCCAGTAACAACAAACAACCCTAACACCCAAACAACAAACAACCCTAACCCCCTAAAAACAAACAATCCTAACCCCCGAACAACCAACAACACTAACCCCCTAACCACAATAAACACTAACACCCGAACAACAAAAACCACTAAACCCCAACAAGAAAGAACCTTAAACCCCTAACAACAAACAACCCTAAACCCCTAACAACAAACAACACTAACACCCTAACAACAAACAACCCTAACACCCTAACAACAAACAACACTAACACCCTAACAACAAACAACCCTAACCCCCTAACAACAAACAACACTAACCCCCTAACATCAAACAACCCTAAACCCCTAACATCAAAGAACACTAACACCCTAACAACAAACAACCCTAAACCCCTAACAACAAACACTAACACCCAAACAACAAACAACACTAACCCCTAGAAACCAAAAACACTAACCCACTAACAACAAACAACCCTAACCCACTAACAACAAACAACCCTAACACCCTAGCAACAAACAACACTAACCCCATAACATCAAACAACCCTAAACCCCTAACATCAAACAACACTAACCCCCTAACAACACAAAACACTAACACCCTAACAACAAACAACACTAACACCCTAACAACAAAAACCACTAAACCCCAACAAGAAACAACCCTAAACCCCTAACAACAAACACTAACCCCCTAACAACAAACAACACTAAACCCCTAACAAGAAACTACCCTAACCCCGTAACAAAAAACAACACTAATCCCGTAACAACAAACAACCCTATCCCCCAAACAACAAACATCCCTAACCCCCTAAGAACAAACAATCCTAACCCCTGAACAACCAACAACACTAACCCCCTAACCACAATAAACACTAACACCCTAACAACAAAAACCACTAAACCCCAACAAGAAACAACCCGAAACCCCTAACAACAAAAAACACTAACCCCCTAACAACAAACAACCCTAATCCCCTAACAACAAACAACACTAACACCCTAACAACAAACAACCCTAACCTCCTAACAACAAACAACACTAACCCCCTAACAAAAAACAACCCTAAACCCCTAACATCAAAGAACACTAACACCCTAACAACAAAAAACCCTAACCCCCTAACAACAAACACTGACCCCCAAACAACAAACAATCCTAACCCCTAAAATCCAAAAACACTAACCCACTAACAACAAACAACCCTAACCCACTAACAACAAAAAACCCTCACACCCCAAAAACAAACAACACTATCCCCCTAACAACAAACAACCCTAAACCCCTAACATCAAACAACACTAACCCCCTAACAACACAAAACACTAACACACTAACAACAAACAACAGTAACCCCGTAACGACAAACAACACTAACCCCCTAAAAACAAACAACCCTAAACCCCTAACATCAAACAACACTAACCCCCTAACAACACAAAACACTAACACCCTAACAACAAACAACACTAACACCCTAACAACAAAAACCACTAAACCCCAACAAGAAACAACCCTAAACCCCTAACAAAAAACCCTAACCCCCTAACAACAAACAACACTAAACCCCTAACAAGAAACTACCCTAACCCCATAACAACAAACAACACTAACGCGGTAACAACAAACAACACTAACCCCCAAACAACAAACAACACTAACCCCCTAACAACAAACAACCCTAACCCCCTAACAACAAACAATCCTAACCCCCGAACAACCAACAACACTAACCCCCTAACCACAATAAACACTAACACCCGAACAACAAAAACCACTAAACTCCAACAAGAAACAACCCTAAACCCCTAACAACAAACAACACTAACCCCCTAACAACAAGCAACCCTAACCAAACAACAAACAAACCTAACCCACTGACAACAAACAACACTAACACCCTAACAACAAACAACCCTGAACCCCTAACAACAAACAACACTAACACCCTAACAAAAAGCAACCCTAACCCCCTAACAACAAACAACACTAACCCCCTAACAACAAACAACCCTAACCAAACAACAAACAACCCTAACCCACTGACAACAAACAACACTAACACCCTAACAACAAACAACCCTAACCCCCTAACAACAAACAACCCTAACACCCTAACAACAAACAACACTAACCCCATAACACCAAACAACCCTAAACCCCTAACATCAAACAACACTAACCCCCTAACAACACAAAACACTAACACCCTAACAACAAACAACACTAACACCCTAACAACAAAAACCAATAAACCCCAACAAGAAACAACCCTGAACCCCTATCAATAAACACTAACCCCCTAACAACAAACAACACTAAACCCCTAACAAGAAACTACCCTAACCCCGTAACAACAAACAACACTAACCCCGTAACAACAAACAACCCTAACCCCCAAACAACAAACAACCCTAACCCCCTAACAACAAACAATCCTAACCCCCGAACAACCAACAACACTAACCCCCTAACCAAAATAAACACTAACACCCTAACAACAAAAACCACTGAACCCCAACAAGAAACAACCCTAAACCCCTAACAACAAACAACACTAACCCCCTAACAACAAACAACCCTAACCAAACAACAAACAACCCTAACCCACTAACAACAAACAACACTAACACCCTAAGAACAAACAACCCTAATCCCCTAACAACAAACAACACTAACACCCTAACAACAAACAACCCTTACCCCCTAACAACAAACAACACTAACCCCCTAACAACAAACAACACTAAACCCCTAACAAGAAACTAACCTAACCCCGTAACAACAAACAACACTAACCCCGTAACAACAAACAACCCTAACCCCCTGACAACAAACAACCCTAACCCCCTAAGAACAAACAACCCTAAACCCCTAACATCAAAGAACAGAAACACCCTATCAACAAACAAAACTAACCCCCTAACAACAAACACTAACCCCCAAGCAACAAATAACCCTAACTCCTAAAAACCAAAAACACTAACCCACTAACAACAAACAACCATAACCAAAATCAACAAACAACCCTAACACCCTAACAACAAAAAACACTAACCCCCTAACAACAAACAACCCTAAACCCCTAACATCAAACAACACTAACCCCCTAACAACACAAAACACTAATACCCTAACAACAAACAACACTAACACCCTAACAACAAAAACCACTAAACACCAACAAGAAACAACCCCAAACCCCTAACAACAAACAACACCACTCCCTAACAACAAACAACCCTAACCAAACAACAAAAAACTCTAACCCACTAACAACAAACAACACTAACACCCTAACAACAAACAATCCTAACCCCCTAACAACAAACAACACTAACACCCTAACAACAAACAACCCTAACCCCCTAACAACAAACAACACTAACCCCCAACAACAAACAACCCTAAACCCCTAACATCAAAGAACACTAACACCCTAAGAACAAACAACCCTAACCGCCAACAACAAACACTAACCCCCAAACAACAAACAAACCTAACCCCTAAAAACCAAAAACACTAAACCACTAACAACAAACAACCCTAACCCACTAACAACAAACAACCCTAACATCCTAACAACAAACAACACTAACACCCTCACAACAAACAACACTAACACCCTAACAACAAAAACCACTAAAACCCAACAAGAAAAAACCCTAAACCCCTAATAACAAACACTATCCCCCAACAACAAACAACACTAAACCCCTAACAAGAAACTACCCTAACCCCATAACAACAAACAACACTAACCTCCTAACAACAAACAACACTAAACCCGTAACAAGAAAGTACCCTAACCCCGTAACAACAAACAACACTAACCCGGTAACAACAAACAACCATAACCCCCAAACAACAAACAACCCTAACCCCCTTACAACAAACAGCACTAACTCCCTAACAACAAAGAACCCTAAACCCCTAACATCAAACAACACTAACACCCGAACAACAAACAACCCTAACCCCCTAACAACAAACACTAACCCCCAAACAACAAACAACCCTAACCCCTAAAAACCAAAAACACTAACCCACTAACAACAAACAACCCTAACCCCCTAACAATAACCAATCCTAACCCCCGAACAACCAACAACACTAACCCCCTAACCACAATAAAGACTAACACCCTAACAACAAAAACCACTAAACCCCAACAAGAAACAACCCTAAACCCCTAACAACAAACAACACTAACCCCCTAACAACAAACAATCCTAACCAAACAACAAACAACCCTAACCCACTAACAACAAACAACACTAACACCCTAAAAACAAACAACCCTAACCCCCTAACAACAAACAACACTAACACCCTAACAACAAACATCCCTAACCCCTAACAACAAACAACACTACGCCCTAACAACAAACAACCCTAAACCCCTAACATCAAAGAACACTAACACCTAACAACAAACAACCCTAACCCCCTAACAACAAACACTAACCCCCAAACAACAAACAACACTAACCCCTAAAAACCAAAAACACTAACCCACTAACAAAAAACAACCCTAACCCACTAACAACAAACAACCCTAACACCCTAACAACAAACAACACTAACCCCATAATATCAAACAACCCTAAACCCCTAACATCAAACAACACTAACCCCCTAACAACACAAAACACTAACACCCTAACAACAAACAACACTAACACCCTAACAACAAAAACCACTAAACCCCAACAAGAAACAACCCTGAACCCCTAACAATAAACACTAACACCCTAAGAACAAACAACACTAACCCCCTAACAACAATCAACCCTAAACCACTAACATCAAAGAACACTAACACCCTAACAACAAACCACCCTAACCCCCTAACAACAAACACTAACAACCAAACAACAAACAATCCTAACCCCTAAAATCCAAAAACACTAACCCACTAACAACAAACAACCCTAACCCACTAACAGCAAACAACCCTAACTCGCTAACAACAAACAACCCTAAACCCCTAACATCAAACAACACTAACCCCCTAAGAACAAAAAACTCTAACACCCTAACAACAAACAACACTAACACCCTAACAACAAAAACCACTAAACCCCAACAAGAAACAACCCTAACCCCCTAACAACAAACAACACTAAACCCCTAACAAGAAACTACCCTAACCCCATAACAACAATCCTAACCCCGTAACAACAAACAACCCTAACCCCTAAACAACAAACAACCATAACCCCCTAACAACAAACAATCCTAACCCCCGAACAACCAACAACACTAACCCCCTAACCACAGCAAACACTAACACCCTAACAACAAAAACCACTAAACCCCAACAAGAAACAACCCTAAACCCCTAACAACAAACAACACTAACCCCCTAACAACAAACAACCCTAACCAAACAACAAAAAACCCTCACCCATTAACAACAAAAAACACTAACACCCTAACAACAAACAACCATAACCCCCTAACAACAAACAACACTAACACCCTAACAACAAACAACCCTAACCCCCTAACAACAAACCCTAACCCCCAAACAACAAACAACCCTAACCCCTAAAAACCAAAAACACTAACCCACTAACAACAAACAACCCTAAACCACTAACAACAAACAACCCTAACACCCTAACAACAAACAACACTAACCCCCTAACAACAAACAACCCTAAACCCCTAACATCAAACAACACTAACCCCCTAACAACACAAAACACTAACACCCTAACAACAAACAACACTAACACCCTAACAACAAAAACCACTAAACCCCAGCAAGAAACAACCCTAAACCCCTAACAACAAACACTAACCCCCTAACAACAAACAACACTAAACCCCTAACAAGAAACTACCCTAACCCCGTAACAGCAAACAACACTAACCCCGTAACAACAAACAATCCTAACCCCCAAACAACAAACAACCCTAAACCCCAAACAACAAACAACTCTAACCCCCTAACAACAAACAACACTAACCCCCTAACCACAATAAACACTAACACCCTAACAACAAAAACCACTAAACCCCAACAAGAAACAACCCGAAACCCCTAACAACAAACAACACTAACCCCCTAACAACAAACAACCCTGACCAAACAACAAAAAACCCTAACCCACTAACAACAAACAACACTAACACCCTAACAACAAACAACCCTATCCACCTAAAAACAAACAACACTAACCCCCTAACAACAAACAACCCTAAACCCCTAACATCTAACAACACTAACCCACTAACAACACAAGACACTAACACCCTAACAACAAACAACACTAACACCCTAACAACAAAAACCACTAAACCCCAACAAGAAACAACCCTAAACCCCTAACAACAAACAACACCACTCCCTAACAACAAACAACCCTAACCAAACAGCAAAAAACTCTAACCCACTAACAACAAACAACACTAACACCCTAACAAAAAACAACCCTAACCCACGAACAACAAACAACCCTAAACCACTAACAACAAACAACCATAACACCCTAACAAGAAACAACACTAACCTCATAACATCAAACAACCCTAAACCCCTAACATCAAACAACACTAACCCACTAACAACACAAAACACTAACACCCTAAGAACAAACAACACTAACACCCTAACAACAAAAACCACTAAACCCCAACAAGAAACAACCCTAAACCCCTAACAAAAAACACTAACCCCCTAACAACAAACAACACTAAACCCCTAACAAGAAACTACCCTAACCCCGTAACAACAAACAACACTAACCCAGTAACAACAAACAACCCTAACACCCAAACAAGAAACAACCCTAACCCCCTAAAAACAAACAATCCTAACCCCCGAACAACCAACAACACTAACCCCCTAACCACAATAAACACTAACACCCGAACAACAAAAACCACTAAACCCCAACAAGAAAGAACCTTAAACCCCTAACAACAAACAACCCTAAACCCCTAACAACAAACAACACTAACACCCTAACAACAAACAACCCTAACACCCTAACAACAAAACAACACTAACACCCTAACAACAAACAACCCTAACCCCCTAACAACAAACAACACTAACCCCCTAACATCAAACAACCCTAAACCCCTAACATCAAAGAACACTAACACCCTAACAACAAACAACCCTAAACCCCTAACAACAAACACTAACACCCAAACAACAAACAACACTAACCCCTAGAAACCAAAAACACTAACCCACTAACAACAAACAACCCTAACCCACTAACAACAAACAACCCTAACACCCTAGCAACAAACAACACTAACCCCATAACATCAAACAACCCTAAACCCCTAACATCAAACAACACTAACCCCCTAACAACACAAAACACTAACACCCTAACAACAAACAACACTAACACCCTAACAACAAAAACCACTAAACCCCAACAAGAAACAACCCTAAACCCCTAACAACAAACACTAACCCCCTAACAACAAACAACACTAAACCCCTAACAAGAAACTACCCTAACCCCGTAACAAAAAACAACACTAATCCCGTAACAACAAACAACCCTAACCCCCAAACAACAAACATCCCTAACCCCCTAAGAACAAACAATCCTAACCCCTGAACAACCAACAACACTAACCCCCTAACCACAATAAACACTAACACCCTAACAACAAAAACCACTAAACCCCAACAAGAAACAACCCGAAACCCCTAACAACAAAAAACACTAACCCCCTAACAACAAACAACCCTAACCAAACAACAAACAACCCTAAGCCACTAACAACAAACAACACTAACACCCTAACAACAAACAACCCTAACCCCCTAACAACAAACAACACTAACACCCTAACAACAAACAACCCTAACCTCCTAACAACAAACAACACTAACCCCCTAACAAAAAACAACCCTAAACCCCTAACATCAAAGAACACTAACACCCTAACAACAAAAAACCCTAACCCCCTAACAACAAACACTAACCCCCAAACCACAAACAATCCTGACCCCTAAAATCCAAAAACACTAACCCTCTAACAACAAACAACCCTAACCCACTAACAACAAAAAACCCTCACACCCCAAAAACAAACAACACTATCCCCCTAACAACAAACAACCCTAAACCCCTAACATCAAACAACACTAACCCCCTAACAACACAAAACACTAACACCCTAACAACAAACAACAGTAACCCCGTAACGACAAACAACACTAACCCCCTAAAAACAAACAACCCTAAACCCCTAACATCAAACAACACTAACCCCCTAACAACACAAAACACTAACACCCTAACAACAAACAACACTAACACCCTAACAACAAAAACCACTAAACCCCAACAAGAAACAACCCTAAACCCCTAACAAAAAACCCTAACCCCCTAACAACAAACAACACTAAACCCCTAACAAGAAACTACCCTAACCCCGTAACAACAAACAACACTAACGCGGTAACAACAAACAACTCTAACCCCCAAACAACAAACAACACTAACCCCCTAACAACAAACAACCCTAACCCCCTAACAACAAACAATCCTAACCCCCGAACAACCAACAACACTAACCCCCTAACCACAATAAACACTAACACCCGAACAACAAAAACCACTAAACTCCAACAAGAAACAAACCTAAACCCCTAACAACAAACAACACTAACCCCCTAAAAACAAGCAACCCTAACCAAACAACAAACAAACCTAACCCACTGACAACAAACAACACTAAGACCCTAACAACAAACAACCCTAAACCCCTAACAACAAACAACACTAGCACCCTAACAAAAAGCAACCCTAACCCCCTAACAACAAACAACACTAACCCCCTAACAACAAACAACCCTAACCAAACAACAAACAACCCTAACCCACTAACAACAAACAACACTAACACCCTAACAACAAACAACCCTAACCCCCTAACAACAAACAACCCTAACACCCTAACAACAAACAACACTAACCCCATAACACCAAACAACCCTAAACCCCTAACATCAAACAACACTAACCCCCTAACAACACAAAACCCTAACACCCTAACAACAAACAACACTAACACCCTAACAACAAAAACCAATAAACCCCAACAAGAAACAACCCTGAACCCCTATCAATAAACACTAACCCCCTAACAACAAACAACACTAAACCCCTAACAAGAAACTACCCTAACCCCATAACAACAAACAACACTAACCCCGTAACAACAAACAACCCTAACCCCCAAACAACAAACAACCCTAACCCCCTAACAACAAACAATCCTAACCCCCGAACAACCAACAACACTAACCCCCTAACCAAAATAAACACTAACACCCTAACAACAAAAACCACTAAACCCCAACAAGAAACAACCCTAAACCCCTAACAACAAACAACACTAACCCCCTAACAACAAACAACCATAACCAAACAACAAACAACCCTAACCCACTAACAACAAACAACACTAACACCCTAAGAACAAACAACCCTAACCCCATAACAACAGACAACACTAACACCCTAACAACAAACAACTCTAACCCCCTAACAACAAACAACACTAACCCCCTAACAACAAACAACACTAAACCCCTAACAAGAAACTAACCTAACCCCGTAACAACAAACAACACTAACCCCCTAACAACAAACAACCCTAACCCCCTAAGAACAAACAACCCTAAACCCCTAACATCAAAGAACAGTAACACCCTATCAACAAACAAAACTAACCCCCTAACAACAAACACTAACCCCCAAGCAACAAACAACCCTAACTCCTAAAAACCAAAAACACTAACCCACTAACAACAAACAACCATAACCAAAATCAACAAACAACCCTAACACCCTAACAACAAAAAACACTAACCCCCTAACAACAAACAACCCTAAAACCCTAACATCAAACAACACTAACCCCCTAACAACACAAAACACTAATACCCTAGCAACAAACAACACTAACACCCTAACAACAAAAACCACTAAACACCAACAAGAAACAACCCCAAACCCCTAGCAACAAACAACACCACTCCCTAACAACAAACAACCCTAACCAAACAACAAAAAACTCTAACCCACTAAAAACAAACAACACTAACACCCTAACAACAAACAATCCTAACCCCCTAACAACAAACAACACTAACACCCTAACAACAAACAACCCTAACCCCCTAACAACAAACAACACTAACCCCCAACAACAAACAACCCTAAACCCCTAACATCAAAGAACACTAACACCCTAAGAACAAACAACCCTAACCCCCAACAACAAACACTAACCCCCAAACAACAAACAAACCTAACCCCTAAAAACCAAAAACACTAAACCACTAACAACAAACAACCCTAACCCACTAACAACAAACAACCCTAACATCCTAACAACAAACAACACTAACACCCTCACAACAAACAACACTAACACCCTAACAACAAAAACCACTAAAACCCAACAAGAAAAAACCCTAAACCCCTAATAACAAACACTATCCCCCTAACAACAAACAACACTAAACCCCTAACAAGAAACTACCCTAACCCCATAACAACAAACAACACTAACCTCCTAACAACAAACAACACTAAACCCCTAACAAGAAAGTACCCTAACCCCGTAACAACAAACAACACTAACCCGGTAACAACAAACAACCATAACCCCCAAACAACAAACAACCCTAACCCCCTTACAACAAACAGCACTAACCCCCTAACAACAAAGAACCCTAAACCCCTAACATCAAACAACACTAACACCCGAACAACAAACAACCCTAACCCCCTAACAACAAACACTAACCCCCAAACAACAAACAACCCTAACCCCTAAAAACCAAAAACACTAACCCACTAACAACAAACAACCCTAACCCCCTAACAATAACCAATCCTAACCCCCTAACAACCAACAACACTAACCCCCTAACCACAATAAACACTAACACCCTAACAACAAAAACCACTAAACCCCAACAAGAAACAACCCTAAACCCCTAACAACAAACAACACTAACCCCCTAACAACAAACAATCCTAACCAAACAACAAACAACCCTAACCCACTAACAACAAACAACACTAACACCCTAAAAACAAACAACCCTAACCCCCTAACAACAAACAACACTAACACCCTAACAACAAACATCCCTAACCCCCTAACAACAAACACTACGCCCTAACAACAAACAACCCTAAACCCCTAACATCAAAGAACACTAACACCTAACAACAAACAACCCTAACCCCCTAACAACAAACACTAACCCCCAAACAACAAACAACACTAACCCCTAAAAACCAAAAACACTAACCCACTAACAACAAACAACCCTAACCCACTAACAACAAACAACCCTAACACCCTAACAACAAACAACACTAACCCCATAATATCAAACAACCCTAAACCCCTAACATCAAACAACACTAACCCCCTAACAACACAAAACACTAACACCCTAACAACAAACAACACTAACACCCTAACAACAAAAACCACTAAACCCCAACAAGAAACAACCCTGAACCCCTAACAATAAACACTAACACCCTAAGAACAAACAACACTAACCCCCTAACAACAATCAACCCTAAACCCCTAACATCAAAGAACACTAACACCCTAACAACAAACCACCCTAACCCCCTAACAACAAACACTAACAACCAAACAACAAACAATCCTAACCCCTAAAATCCAAAAACACTAACCCACTAACAACAAACAACCCTAACCCACGAACAGCAAACAACCCTAACCCGCTAACAACAAACAACCCTAAACCCCTAACATCAAACAACACTAACCCCCTAACAACACAAAACACTAACACCCTAACAACAAACAACACTAACACCCTAACAACAAAAACCACTAAACCCCAACAAGAAACAACCCTAACCCCCTAACAACAAACAACACTAAACCCCTAACAAGAAACTACCCTAACCCCATAACAACAAACAATCCTAACCCCGTAACAACAAACAACCCTAACCCCTAAACAACAAACAACCATAACCCCCTAACAACAAACAATCCTAACCCCCGAACAACCAACAACACTAACCCCCTAACCACAGCAAACACTAACACCCTAACAACAAAAACCACTAAACCCCAACAAGAAACAACCCTAAACCCCTAACAACAAACAACACTAACCCCCTAACAACGAACAACCCTAACCAAACAACAAAAAACCCTCACCCACTAACAACAAAAAACACTAACACCCTAACAACAAACAACCATAACCCCCTAACAACAAACAACACTAACACCCTAACAACAAACAACCCTAACCCCCTAACAACAAACCCTAACCCCCAAACAACAAACAACCCTAACCCCTAAAAACCAAAAACACTAACCCACTAACAACAAACAACCCTAAACCACTAACAACAAACAACCCTAACACCCTAAGAACAAACAACACTAACACCCTAACAACAAACAACCCTAACCCCCTAACAACAAACAACACTAACCCCCTAACATCAAACAACCCTAAACCCCTAACATCAAAGAACACTAACACCCTAACAACAAACAACCCTAAACCCCTAACAACAAACACTAACACCCAAACAACAAACAACACTAACCCCCTAACATCAAACAACCCTAAACCCCTAACATCAAAGAACACTAACACCCTAACAACAAACAACCCTAAACCCCTAACAACAAACACTAACACCCAAACAACAAACAACACTAACCCCTAGAAACCAATAACACTAACCCACTAACAACAAACAACCCTAACCCACTAACAACAAACAACCCTAACACCCTAGCAACAAACAATACTAACCCCATAACATCAAACAACCCTAAACCCCTAACATCAAACAACACTAACCCCCTAACAACACAAAACACTAACACCCTAACAACAAACAACACTAACACCCTAACAACAAAAACCACTAAACCCCAACAAAAAACAACCCTAAACCCCTAACAACAAACACTAATCCCCTAACAACAAACAACACTAAACCCCTAACAAGAAACTACCCTAACCCCGTAACAAAAAACAACACTAATCCCGTAACAACAAACAACCCTAACCCCCAAACAACAAACATCCCTAACCCCCTAAAAACAAACAATCCTAACCCCTGAACAACCAACAACACTAACCCCCTAACCACAATAAACACTAACACCCTAACAACAAAAACCACTAAACCCCAACAAGAAACAACCCGAAACCCCTAACAACAAAAAACACTAACCCCCTAACAACAAACAACCCTAACCAAACAACAAACAACCCTAAAACACTAACAACAAACAACACTAACACCCTAACAACAAACAACCCTAACCCCCTAACAACAAACAACACTAACACCCTAACAACAAACAACCCTAACCTCCTAACAACAAACAACACTAACCCCCTAACAAAAAACAACCCTAAACCCCTAACATCAAAGAACACTAACACCCTAACAACAAAAAACCCTAACCCCCTAACAACAAACACTAACCCCCAAACAACAAACAATCCTAACCCCTAAAATCCAAAAACACTAACCCACTAACAACAAACAACCCTAACCCACTAACAACAAAAAACCCTCACACCCCAAAAACAAACAACACTATCCCCCTAACAACAAACAACCCTAAACCCCTAACATCAAACAACACTAACCCCCTAACAACACAAAACACTAACACCCTAACAACAAACAACAGTAACCCCGTAACGACAAACAACACTAACCCCCTAAAAACAAACAACCCTAAACCCCTAACATCAAACAACACTAACCCCCTAACAACACAAAACACTAACACCCTAACAACAAACAACACTAACACCCTAACAACAAAAACCACTAAACCCCAACAAGAAACAACCCTAAACCCCTAACAAAAAACCCTAACCCCCTAACAACAAACAACACTAAACCCCTAACAAGAAACTACCCTAACCCCGTAACAACAAACAACACTAACGCGGTAACAACAAACAACTCTAACCCCCAAACAACAAACAACACTAACCCCCTAACAACAAACAACCCTAACCCCCTAACAACAAACAATCCTAACCCCCGAACAACCAACAACACTAACCCCCTAACCACAATAAACACTAACACCCGAACAACAAAAACCACTAAACTCCAACAAGAAACAACCCTAAACCCCTAACAACAAACAACACTAACCCCCTAACAACAAGCAACCCTAACCAAACAACAAACAAACCTAACCCACTGACAACAAACAACACTAACACCCTAACAACAAACAACCCTAAACCCCTAACAACAAACAACACTAACACCCTAACAAAAAGCAACCCTAACCCCCTAACAACAAACAACACTAACCCCCTAACAACAAACAACCCTAACCAAACAACAAACAACCCTAACCCACTAACAACAAACAACACTAACACCCTAACAACAAACAAGCCTAACCCCCTAACAACAAACAACCCTAACACCCTAACAACAAACAACACTAACCCCATAACACCAAACAACCCTAAACCCCTAACATCAAACAACACTAACCCCCTAACAACACAAAACACTAACACCCTAACAACAAACAACACTAACACCCTAACAACAAAAACCAATAAACCCCAACAAGAAACAACCCTGAACCCCTATCAATAAACACTAACCCCCTAACAACAAACAACACTAAACCCCTAACAAGAAACTACCCTAACCCCGTAACAACAAACAACACTAACCCCGTAACAACAAACAACCCTAACCCCCAAACAACAAACAACCCTAACCCCCTAACAACAAACAATCCTAACCCCCGAACAACCAGCAACACTAACCCCCTAACCAAAATAAACACTAACACCCTAACAACAAAAACCACTAAACCCCAACAAGAAACAACCCTAAACCCCTAACAACAAACAACACTAACCCCCTAACAACAAACAACCCTAACCAAACAACAAACAACCCTAACCCACTAACAACAAACAACACTAACACCCTAAGAACAAACAACCCTAACCCCCTAACAACAAACAACACTAACACCCTAACAGCAAACAACCCTAACCCCCTAACAACAAACAACACTAACCCCCTAACAACAAACAACACTAAACCCCTAACAAGAAACTAACCTAACCCCGTAACAACAAACAACACTAACCCCGTAACAACAAACAACCCTAACCCCCTAACAACAAAAAACCCTAACCCCCTAAGAACAAACAACCCTAAACTCCTAACATCAAAGAACAGTAACACCCTATCAACAAACAAAACTAACCCCCTAACAACAAACACTAACCCCCAAGCAACAAACAACCCTAACTCCTAAAAACCAAAAACAATAACCCACTAACAACAAACAACCATAACCAAAATCAACAAACAACCCTAACACCCTAACAACAAAAAACACTAACCCCCTAACAACAAACAACCCTAAACCCCTAACATCAAACAACACTAACCCCCTAACAACACAAAACACTAATACCCAAACAACAAACAACACTAACACCCTAACAACAAAAACCACTAAACACCAACAAGAAACAACCCCAAACCCCTAACAACAAACAACACCACTCCCTAACAACAAACAACCCTAACCAAACATCAAAAAACTCTAACCCACTAACAACAAACAACACTAACTCCCTAACAACAAACAATCCTAACCCCCTAACAACAAACAACACTAACACCCTAACAACAAACAACCCTAACCCCCTAACAATAAACAACACTAACCCCCAACAACAAACAACCCTAAACCCCTAACATCAAAGAACACTAACACCCTAACAACAAACAACCCTAACCCCCAACAACAAACACTAACCCCCAAACAACAAACAAACCTAACCCCTAAAAACCAAAAACACTAAACCTCTAACAACAAACAACCCTAACCCACTAACAACAAACAACCCTAACATCCTAACAACAAACAACACTAACACCCTCACAACAAGCAACACTAACACCCTAACAACAAAAACCACTAAAACCCAACAAGAAAAAACCCTAAACCCCTAATAACAAACACTATCCCCCTAACAACAAACAACACTAAACCCCTAACAAGAAACTACCCTAACCCCATAACAACAAACAACACTAACCTCCTAACAACAAACAACACTAAACCCCTAACAAAAAAGTACCCTAACCCCGTAACAACAAACAACACTAACCCGGTAACAACAAACAACCATAACCCCCAAACAACAAACAACCCTAACCCCCTTACAACAAACAGCACTAACCCCCTAACAACAAAGAACCCTAAACCCCTAACATCAAACAACACTAACACCCGAACAACAAACAACCCTAACCCCCTAACAACAAACACTAACCCCCAAACAACAAACAACCCTAACCCCTAAAAACCAAAAACACTAACCCACTAACAACAAACAACCCTAACCCCCTAACAATAACCAATCCTAACCCCCGAACAACCAACAACACTAACCCCCTAACCACAATAAACACTAACACCCTAACAACAAAAACCACTAAACCCCAACAAGAAACAACCCTAAACCCCTAACAACAAACAACACTAACCCCCTAACAACAAACAATCCTAACCAAACAACAAACAACCCTAACCCACTAACAACAAACAACACTAACACCCTAAAAACAAACAACCCTAACCCCCTAACAACAAACAACACTAACACCCTAACAACAAACATCCCTAACCCCCTAACAACAAACAACACTACGCCCTAACAACAAACAACCCTAAACCCCTAACATCAAAGAACACTAACACCTAACAACAAACAACCCTAACCCCCTAACAACAAACACTAACCCCCAAACAACAAACAACACTAACCCCTAAAAACCAAAAACACTAACCCACTAACAACAAACAACCCTAACCCACGAACAACAAACAACCCTAACACCCTAACAACAAACAACACTAACCCCATAATATCAAACAACCCTAAACCCCTAACATCAAACAACACTAACCCCCTAACAACACAAAACACTAACACCCTAACAACAAACAACACTAACACCCTAACAACAAAAACCACTAAACCCCAACAAGAAACAACCCTAACCCCCTAACAACAAACAACACTAAACCCCTAACAAGAAACTACCCTAACCCCATAACAACAAACAATCCTAACCCCGTAACAACAAACAACCCTAACCCCTAAACAACAAACAACCATAACCCCCTAACAACAAACAATCCTAACCCCCGAACAACCAACAACACTAACCCCCTAACCACAGCAAACACTAACACCCTAACAACAAAAACCACTAAACCCCAACAAGAAACAACCCTAAACCCCTAACAACAAACAACACTAACCCCCTAACAACGAACAACCCTAACCAAACAACAAAAAACCCTCACCCACTAACAACAAAAAACACTAACACCCTAACAACAAACAACCATAACCCCCTAACAACAAACAACACTAACACCCTAACAACAAACAACCCTAACCCCCTAACAACAAACCCTAACCCCCAAACAACAAACAACCCTAACCCCTAAAAACCAAAAACACTAACCCACTAACAACAAACAACCCTAAACCACTAACAACAAACAACCCTAACACCCTAAGAACAAACAACACTAACACCCTAACAACAAACAACCCTAACCCCCTAACAACAAACAACACTAACCCCCTAACATCAAACAACCCTAAACCCCTAACATCAAAGAACACTAACACCCTAACAACAAACAACCCTAAACCCCTAACAACAAACACTAACACCCAAACAACAAACAACACTAACCCCCTAACATCAAACAACCCTAAACCCCTAACATCAAAGAACACTAACACCCTAACAACAAACAACCCTAAACCCCTAACAACAAACACTAACACCCAAACAACAAACAACACTAACCCCTAGAAACCAATAACACTAACCCACTAACAACAAACAACCCTAACCCACTAACAACAAACAACCCTAACACCCTAGCAACAAACAATACTAACCCCATAACATCAAACAACCCTAAACCCCTAACATCAAACAACACTAACCCCCTAACAACACAAAACACTAACACCCTAACAACAAACAACACTAACACCCTAACAACAAAAACCACTAAACCCCAACAAAAAACAACCCTAAACCCCTAACAACAAACACTAATCCCCTAACAACAAACAACACTAAACCCCTAACAAGAAACTACCCTAACCCCGTAACAAAAAACAACACTAATCCCGTAACAACAAACAACCCTAACCCCCAAACAACAAACATCCCTAACCCCCTAAAAACAAACAATCCTAACCCCTGAACAACCAACAACACTAACCCCCTAACCACAATAAACACTAACACCCTAACAACAAAAACCACTAAACCCCAACAAGAAACAACCCGAAACCCCTAACAACAAAAAACACTAACCCCCTAACAACAAACAACCCTAACCAAACAACAAACAACCCTAAAACACTAACAACAAACAACACTAACACCCTAACAACAAACAACCCTAACCCCCTAACAACAAACAACACTAACACCCTAACAACAAACAACCCTAACCTCCTAACAACAAACAACACTAACCCCCTAACAAAAAACAACCCTAAACCCCTAACATCAAAGAACACTAACACCCTAACAACAAAAAACCCTAACCCCCTAACAACAAACACTAACCCCCAAACAACAAACAATCCTAACCCCTAAAATCCAAAAACACTAACCCACTAACAACAAACAACCCTAACCCACTAACAACAAAAAACCCTCACACCCCAAAAACAAACAACACTATCCCCCTAACAACAAACAACCCTAAACCCCTAACATCAAACAACACTAACCCCCTAACAACACAAAACACTAACACCCTAACAACAAACAACAGTAACCCCGTAACGACAAACAACACTAACCCCCTAAAAACAAACAACCCTAAACCCCTAACATCAAACAACACTAACCCCCTAACAACACAAAACACTAACACCCTAACAACAAACAACACTAACACCCTAACAACAAAAACCACTAAACCCCAACAAGAAACAACCCTAAACCCCTAACAAAAAACCCTAACCCCCTAACAACAAACAACACTAAACCCCTAACAAGAAACTACCCTAACCCCGTAACAACAAACAACACTAACGCGGTAACAACAAACAACTCTAACCCCCAAACAACAAACAACACTAACCCCCTAACAACAAACAACCCTAACCCCCTAACAACAAACAATCCTAACCCCCGAACAACCAACAACACTAACCCCCTAACCACAATAAACACTAACACCCGAACAACAAAAACCACTAAACTCCAACAAGAAACAACCCTAAACCCCTAACAACAAACAACACTAACCCCCTAACAACAAGCAACCCTAACCAAACAACAAACAAACCTAACCCACTGACAACAAACAACACTAACACCCTAACAACAAACAACCCTAAACCCCTAACAACAAACAACACTAACACCCTAACAAAAAGCAACCCTAACCCCCTAACAACAAACAACACTAACCCCCTAACAACAAACAACCCTAACCAAACAACAAACAACCCTAACCCACTAACAACAAACAACACTAACACCCTAACAACAAACAAGCCTAACCCCCTAACAACAAACAACCCTAACACCCTAACAACAAACAACACTAACCCCATAACACCAAACAACCCTAAACCCCTAACATCAAACAACACTAACCCCCTAACAACACAAAACACTAACACCCTAACAACAAACAACACTAACACCCTAACAACAAAAACCAATAAACCCCAACAAGAAACAACCCTGAACCCCTATCAATAAACACTAACCCCCTAACAACAAACAACACTAAACCCCTAACAAGAAACTACCCTAACCCCGTAACAACAAACAACACTAACCCCGTAACAACAAACAACCCTAACCCCCAAACAACAAACAACCCTAACCCCCTAACAACAAACAATCCTAACCCCCGAACAACCAGCAACACTAACCCCCTAACCAAAATAAACACTAACACCCTAACAACAAAAACCACTAAACCCCAACAAGAAACAACCCTAAACCCCTAACAACAAACAACACTAACCCCCTAACAACAAACAACCCTAACCAAACAACAAACAACCCTAACCCACTAACAACAAACAACACTAACACCCTAAGAACAAACAACCCTAACCCCCTAACAACAAACAACACTAACACCCTAACAGCAAACAACCCTAACCCCCTAACAACAAACAACACTAACCCCCTAACAACAAACAACACTAAACCCCTAACAAGAAACTAACCTAACCCCGTAACAACAAACAACACTAACCCCGTAACAACAAACAACCCTAACCCCCTAACAACAAAAAACCCTAACCCCCTAAGAACAAACAACCCTAAACTCCTAACATCAAAGAACAGTAACACCCTATCAACAAACAAAACTAACCCCCTAACAACAAACACTAACCCCCAAGCAACAAACAACCCTAACTCCTAAAAACCAAAAACAATAACCCACTAACAACAAACAACCATAACCAAAATCAACAAACAACCCTAACACCCTAACAACAAAAAACACTAACCCCCTAACAACAAACAACCCTAAACCCCTAACATCAAACAACACTAACCCCCTAACAACACAAAACACTAATACCCAAACAACAAACAACACTAACACCCTAACAACAAAAACCACTAAACACCAACAAGAAACAACCCCAAACCCCTAACAACAAACAACACCACTCCCTAACAACAAACAACCCTAACCAAACATCAAAAAACTCTAACCCACTAACAACAAACAACACTAACTCCCTAACAACAAACAATCCTAACCCCCTAACAACAAACAACACTAACACCCTAACAACAAACAACCCTAACCCCCTAACAATAAACAACACTAACCCCCAACAACAAACAACCCTAAACCCCTAACATCAAAGAACACTAACACCCTAACAACAAACAACCCTAACCCCCAACAACAAACACTAACCCCCAAACAACAAACAAACCTAACCCCTAAAAACCAAAAACACTAAACCTCTAACAACAAACAACCCTAACCCACTAACAACAAACAACCCTAACATCCTAACAACAAACAACACTAACACCCTCACAACAAGCAACACTAACACCCTAACAACAAAAACCACTAAAACCCAACAAGAAAAAACCCTAAACCCCTAATAACAAACACTATCCCCCTAACAACAAACAACACTAAACCCCTAACAAGAAACTACCCTAACCCCATAACAACAAACAACACTAACCTCCTAACAACAAACAACACTAAACCCCTAACAAAAAAGTACCCTAACCCCGTAACAACAAACAACACTAACCCGGTAACAACAAACAACCATAACCCCCAAACAACAAACAACCCTAACCCCCTTACAACAAACAGCACTAACCCCCTAACAACAAAGAACCCTAAACCCCTAACATCAAACAACACTAACACCCGAACAACAAACAACCCTAACCCCCTAACAACAAACACTAACCCCCAAACAACAAACAACCCTAACCCCTAAAAACCAAAAACACTAACCCACTAACAACAAACAACCCTAACCCCCTAACAATAACCAGTCCTAACCCCCGAACAACCAACAACACTAACCCCCTAACCACAATAAACACTAACACCCTAACAACAAAAACCACTAAACCCCAACAAGAAACAACCCTAAACCCCTAACAACAAACAACACTAACCCCCTAACAACAAACAATCCTAACCAAACAACAAACAACCCTAACCCACTAACAACAAACAACACTAACACCCTAAAAACAAACAACCCTAACCCCCTAACAACAAACAACACTAACACCCTAACAACAAACATCCCTAACCCCCTAACAACAAACAACACTACGCCCTAACAACAAACAACCCTAAACCCCTAACATCAAAGAACACTAACACCTAACAACAAACAACCCTAACCCCCTAACAACAAACACTAACCGCCAAACAACAAACAACACTAACCCCTAAAAACCAAAAACACTAACCCACTAACAACAAACAACCCTAACCCACGAACAACAAACAACCCTAACACCCTAACAACAAACAACACTAACCCCATAATATCAAACAACCCTAAACCCCTAACATCAAACAACACTAACCCCCTAACAACACAAAACACTAACACCCTAACAACAAACAACACTAACACCCTAACAACAAAAACCACTAAACCCCAACAAGAAACAACCCTGAACCCCTAACAATAAACACTAACACCCTAAAAACAAACAACACTAACCCCCTAACAACAATCAACCCTAAACCCCTAACATCAAAGAACACTAACACCCTAACAACAAACCACCTTAACCCCCTAACAACAAACACTAACAACCAAACAACAAACAATCCTAACCCCTAAAATCCAAAAACACTAACCCACTAACAACAAACAACCCTAACCCACGAACAGCAAACAACCCTAACCCGCTAACAACAAACAACCCTAAACCCCTAACATCAAACAACACTAACCCCCTAACAACACAAAACACTAACACCCTAACAACAAACAACACTAACACCCTAACAACAAAAACCACTAAACCCCAACAAGAAACAACCCTAACCCCCTAACAACAAACAACACTAAACCCCTAACAAGAAACTACCCTAACCCCATAACAACAAACAATCCTAACCCCGTAACAACAAACAACCCTAACCCCTAAACAACAAACAACCATAACCCCCTAACAACAAACAATCCTAACCCCCGAACAACCAACAACACTAACCCCCTAACCACAGCAAACACTAACACCCTAACAACAAAAACCACTAAACCCCAACAAGAAACAACCCTAAACCCCTAACAACAAACAACACTAACCCCCTAACAACGAACAACCCTAACCAAACAACAAAAAACCCTCACCCACTAACAACAAAAAACACTAACACCCTAACAACAAACAACCATAACCCCCTAACAACAAACAACACTAACACCCTAACAACAAACAACCCTAACCCCCTAACAACAAACCCTAACCCCCAAACAACAAACAACCCTAACCCCTAAAAACCAAAAACACTAACCCACTAACAACAAACAACCCTAAACCACTAACAACAAACAACCCTAACACCCTAACAACAAACAACACTAACACCCTAACAACAAACAACCCTAACCCCCAAACAACAAACAACACTAACCCCCTAACATCAAACAACCCTAAACCCCTAACATCAAGGAACACTAACACCCTAACAACAAACAACCCTAAACCCCTAACAACAAACACTAACACCCAAACAACAAACAACACTAACCCCCTAACATCAAACAACCCTAAACCCCTAACATCAAAGAACACTAACACCCTAACAACAAACAACCCTAAACCCCTAACAACAAACACTAACACCCAAACAACAAACAACACTAACCCCTAGAAACCAATAACACTAACCCACTAACAACAAACAACCCTAACCCACTAACAACAAACAACCCTAACACCCTAGCAACAAACAACACTAACCCCATAACATCAAACAACCCTAAAACCCTAACATCAAACAACACTAACCCCCTAACAACACAAAACACTAACACCCTAAGAACAAACAACTCTAACACCCTAACAACAAAAACCACTAAACCCCAACAAGAAACAACCCTAAACCCCTAACAACAAACACTAACCCCCTAACAACAAACAACACTAAACCCCTAACAAGAAACTACCCTAACCCCGTAACAAAAAACAACACTAATCCCGTAACAACAAACAACCCTAACCCCCAAACAACAAACATCCCTAACCCCCTAAGAACAAACAATCCTAACCCCTGAACAACCAACAACACTAACCCCCTAACCACAATAAACACTAACACCCTAACAACAAAAACCACTAAACCCCAACAAGAAACAACCCGAAACCCCTAACAACAAAAAACACTAACCCCCTAACAACAAACAACCCTAACCAAACAACAAACAACCCTAACCCACTAACAACAAACAACACTAACACCCTAACAACAAACAACCCTAACCCCCTAACAACAAACAACACTAACACCCTAACAACAAACAACCCTAACCTCCTAACAACAAACAACACTAACCCCCTAACAAAAAACAACCCTAAACCCCTAACATCAAAGAACACTAACACCCTAACAACAAAAAACCCTAACCCCCTAACAACAAACACTAACCCCCAAACAACAAACAATCCTAACCCCTAAAATCCAAAAACACTAACCCACTAACAACAAACAACCCTAACCCACTAACAACAAAAAACCCTCACACCCCAAAAACAAACAACACTATCCCCCTAACAACAAACAACCCTAAACCCCTAACATCAAACAACACTAACCCCCTAACAACACAAAACACTAACACCCTAACAACAAACAACAGTAACCCCGTAACGACAAACAACACTAACCCCCTAAAAACAAACAACCCTAAACCCCTAACATCAAACAACACTAACCCCCTAACAACACAAAACACTAACACCCTAACAACAAACAACACTAACACCCTAACAACAAAAACCACTAAACCCCAACAAGAAACAACCCTAAACCCCTAACAAAAAACCCTAACCCCCTAACAACAAACAACACTAAACCCCTAACAAGAAACTACCCTAACCCCGTAACAACAAACAACACTAACGCGGTAACAACAAACAACTCTAACCCCCAAACAACAAACAACACTAACCCCCTAACAACAAACAACCCTAACCCCCTAACAACAAACAATCCTAACCCCCGAACAACCAACAACACTAACCCCCTAACCACAATAAACACTAACACCCGAACAACAAAAACCACTAAACTCCAACAAGAAACAACCCTAAACCCCTAACAACAAACAACACTAACCCCCTAACAACAAGCAACCCTAACCAAACAACAAACAAACCTAACCCACTGACAACAAACAACACTAACACCCTAACAACAAACAACCCTAAACCCCTAACAACAAACAACACTAACACCCTAACAAAAAGCAACCCTAACCCCCTAACAACAAACAACACTAACCCCCTAACAACAAACAACCCTAACCAAACAACAAACAACCCTAACCCACTAACAACAAACAACACTAACACCCTAACAACAAACAAGCCTAACCCCCTAACAACAAACAACCCTAACACCCTAACAACAAACAACACTAACCCCATAACACCAAACAACCCTAAACCCCTAACATCAAACAACACTAACCCCCTAACAACACAAAACACTAACACCCTAACAAAAAACAACACTAACACCCTAACAACAAAAACCAATAAACCCCAACAAGAAACAACCCTGAACCCCTATCAATAAACACTAACCCCCTAACAACAAACAACACTAAACCCCTAACAAGAAACTACCCTAACCCCGTAACAACAAACAACACTAACCCCGTAACAACAAACAACCCTAACCCCCAAACAACAAACAACCCTAACCCCCTAACAACAAACAATCCTAACCCCCGAACAACCAACAACACTAACCCCCTAACCAAAATAAACACTAACACCCTAACAACAAAAACCACTAAACCCCAACAAGAAACAACCCTAAACCTCTAACAACAAACAACACTAACCCCCTAACAACAAACAACCCTAACCAAACAACAAACAACCCTAACCCACTAACAACAAACAACACTAACACCCTAAGAACAAACAACCCTAACCCCCTAACAACAAACAACACTAACACCCTAACAACAAACAACCCTAACCCCCTAACAACAAACAACACTAACCCCCTAACAACAAACAACACTAAACCCCTAACAAGAAACTAACCTAACCCCGTAACAACAAACAACACTAACCCCGTAACAACAAACAACCCTAACCCCCTAACAACAAACAACCCTAACCCCCTAAGAACAAACAACCCTAAACCCCTAACATCAAAGAACAGTAACACCCTATCAACAAACAAAACTAACCCCCTAACAACAAACACTAACCCCCAAGCAACAAACAACCCTAACTCCTAAAAACCAAAAACACTAACCCACTAACAACAAACAACCATAACCAAAATCAACAAACAACCCTAACACCCTAACAACAAAAAACACTAACCCCCTAACAACAAACAACCCTAAACCCCTAACATCAAACAACACTAACCCCCTAACAACACAAAACACTAATACCCAAACAACAAACAACACTAACACCCTAACAACAAAAACCACTAAACACCAACAAGAAACAACCCCAAACCCCTAACAACAAACAACACCACTCCCTAACAACAAACAACCCTAACCAAACAACAAAAAACACTAACCCACTAACAACAAACAACACTAACACCCTAACAACAAACAATCCTAACCCCCTAACAACAAACAACACTAACACCCTAACAACAAACAACCCTAACCCCCTAACAACAAACAACACTAACCCCCAACAACAAACAACCCTAAACCCCTAACATCAACGAACACTAACACCCTAAGAACAAACAACCCTAACCCCCAACAACAAACACTAACCCCCAAACAACAAACAAACCTAACCCCTAAAAACCAAAAACACTAAACCACTAACAACAAACAACCCTAACCCACTAACAACAAACAACCCTAACATCCTAACAACAAACAACACTAACACCCTCACAACAAACAACACTAACACCCTAACAACAAAAACCACTAAAACCCAACAAGAAAAAACCCTAAACCCCTAATAACAAACACTATCCCCCTAACAACAAACAACACTAAACCCCTAACAAGAAACTACCCTAACCCCATAACAACAAACAACACTAACCTCCTAACAACAAACAACACTAAACCCCTAACAAGAAAGTACCCTAACCCCGTAACAACAAACAACACTAACCCGGTAACAACAAACAACCATAACCCCCAAACAACAAACAACCCTAACCCCCTTACAACAAACAGCACTAACCCCCTAACAACAAAGAACCCTAAACCCCTAACATCAAACAACACTAACACCCGAACAACAAACAACCCTAACCCCCTAACAACAAACACTAACCCCCAAACAACAAACAACCCTAACCCCTAAAAACCAAAAACACTAACCCACTAACAACAAACAACCCTAACCCCCTAACAATAACCAATCCTAACCCCCGAACAACCAACAACACTAACCCCCTAACCACAATAAACACTAACACCCTAACAACAAAAACCACTAAACCCCAACAAGAAACAACCCTAAACCAATAACAACAAACAACACTAACCCCCTAACAACAAACAATCCTAACCAAACAACAAACAACCCTAACCCACTAACAACAAACAACACTAACACCCTAAAAACAAACAACGCTAACCCCCTAACAACAAACAACACTAACACCCTAACAACAAACATCCCTAACCCCCTAACAACAAACAACACTACGCCCTAACAACAAACAACCCTAAACCCCTAACATCAAAGAAGACTAACACCTAACAACAAACAACCCTAACCCCCTAACAACAAACACTAACCCCCAAACAACAAACAACACTAACCCCTAAAAACCAAAAACACTAACCCACTAACAACAAACAACCCTAACCCACTAACAACAAACAACCCTAACACCCTAACAACAAACAACACTAACCCCATAATATCAAACAACCCTAAACCCCTAACATCAAACAACACTAACCCCCTAACAACACAAAACACTAACACCCTAACAACAAACAACACTAACACCCTAACAACAAAAACCACTAAACCCCAACAAGAAACAACCCTGAACCCCTAACAATAAACACTAACACCCTAAGAACAAACAACACTAACCCCCTAACAACAATCAACCCTAAACCCCTAACATCAAAGAACACTAACACCCTAACAACAAACCACCCTAACCCCCTAACAACAAACACTAACAACCAAACAACAAACAATCCTAACCCCTAAAATCCAAAAACACTAACCCACTAACAACAAACAACCCTAACCCACTAACAGCAAACAACCCTAACCCGCTAACAACAAACAACCCTAAACCCCTAACATCAAACAACACTAACCCCCTAACAACACAAAATACTAACACCCTAACAACAAACAACACTAACACCCTAACAACAAAAACCACTAAACCCCAACAAGAAACAACCCTAACCCCCTAACAACAAACAACACTAAACCCCTAACAAGAAACTACCCTAACCCCATAACAACAAACAATCCTAACCCCGTAACAACAAACAACCCTAACCCCTAAACAACAAACAACCATAACCCCCTAACAACAAACAATCCTAACCCCCGAACAACCAACAACACTAACCCCCTAACCACAGCAAACACTAACACCCTAACAACAAAAACCACTAAACCCCAACAAGAAACAACCCTAAACCCCTAACAACAAACAACACTAACCCCCTAACAACAAAAAACCCTAACCAAACAACAAAAAACCCTCAACCACTAACAACAAAAAACACTAACACCCTAACAACAAACAACCATAACCCCCTAACAACAAACAACACTAACACCCTAACAACAAACAACCCTAACCCCCTAACAACAAACCCTAACCCCCAAACAACAAACAACCCTAACCCCTAAAAACCAAAAACACTAACCCACTAACAACAAACAACCCTAAACCACTAACAACAAACAACCCTAACACCCTAACAACAAACAACACTAACCCCCTAACAACAAACAACCCTAAACCCCTAACATCAAACAACACTAACCCCCTAACAACACAAAACACTAACACCCTAACAACAAACAACACTAACACCCTAACAACAAAAACCACTAAACCCCAACAAGAAACAACCCTAAACCCCTAACAACAAACACTAACCCCCTAACAACAAACAACACTAAACCCCTAACAAGAAACTACCCTAACCCCGTAACAACAAACAACACTAACCCCGTAACAACAAACAATCCTAACCCCCAAACAACAAACAACCCTAAACCCCAAACAACAAACAACTCTAACCCCCTAACAACCAACAACACTAACCCCCTAACCACAATAAACACTAACACCCTAACAACAAAAACCACTAAACCCCAACAAGAAACAACCCTAAACCCCTAACAACAAACAACACTAACCCCCTAACAACAAACAACCCTGACCAAACAACAAAAAACCCTAACCCACTAACAACAAACAACACTAACACCCTAACAACAAACAACCCTAACTCCCTAACAACAAACAACACTAACACCCTAACAACAAACAACCCTATCCACCTAAAAAAAACAACACTAACCCCCTAACAACAAACAACCCTAAACCCCTAACATCAAAGAACACTAACACCCTAACAACAAACAACCCTAACCCCCTAACAACAAACACTTACCCCCAAGCAACAAAAAACCCTAACTCCTAAAAACCAAAAACACTAACCCACTAACAGCAAACAACCCTAACCCACAATCAACAAACAACCCTAACACCCTAACAACAAAAAACACTAACCCCCTAACAACAAACAACCGTAAACCCCTAACATCTAACAACACTAACCCACTAACAACACAAGACACTAACACCCTAACAACAAACAACACTAACACCCTAACAACAAAAACCACTAAACCCCAACAAGAAACAACCCTAAACCCCTAACAACAAACAACACCACTCCCTAACAACAAACAACCCTAACCAAACAGCAAAAAACTCTAACCCACTAACAACAAACAACACTAACACCCTAACAAAAAACAACCCTAACCCACGAACAACAAACAACCCTAAACCACTAACAACAAACAACCCTAACACCCTAACAAGAAACAACACTAACCTCATAACATCAAACAACCCTAAACCCCTAACATCAAACAACACTAACGCACTAACAACACAAAACACTAACACCCTAAGAACAAACAACACTAACACCCTAACAACAAAAACCACTAAACCCCAACAAGAAACAACCCTAAACCCCTAACAAAAAACACTAACCCCCTAACAACAAACAACACTAAACCCCTAACAAGAAACTACCCTAACCCCGTAACAACAAACAACACTAACCCAGTAACAACAAACAACCCTAACACCCTAACAACAAACAACACTAACACCCTAACAACAAACAACCCTAACCCCCTAACAACAAACCCTAACCCCCAAACAACAAAGAACCCTAACCCCTAAAAACCAAAAACACTAACCCACTAACAACAAACAACCCCAAACCACTAACAACAAACAACCCTAACACCCTAACAACAAACAACACTAACACCCTAACAACAAACAACCCTAACCCCCTAACAACAAACAACACTAACCCCCTAACATCAAACAACCCTAAACCCCTAACATCAAAGAACACTAACACCCTAACAACAAACAACCCTAAACCCCTAACAACAAACACTAACACCCAAACAACAAACAACACTAACCCCCTAACAACAAACAACCCTAACCCCCTAACAACAAACAATCCTAACCCCCGAACAACCAACAACACTAACCCCCTAACCACAATAAACACTAACACCCGAACAACAAAAACCACTAAACTCCAACAAGAAACAACCCTAAACCCCTAACAACAAACAACACTAACCCCCTAACAACAAGCAACCCTAACCAAACAACAAACAAACCTAACCCACTGACAACAAACAACACTAACACCCTAACAACAAACAACCCTAAACCCCTAACAACAAACAACACTAACACCCTAACAAAAAGCAACCCTAACCCCCTAACAACAAACAACACTAACCCCCTAACAACAAACAACCCTAACCAAACAACAAACAACCCTAACCCACTAACAACAAACAACACTAACACCCTAACAACAAACAAACCTAACCCCCTAACAACAAACAACCCTAACACCCTAACAACAAACAACACTAACCCCATAACACCAAACAACCCTAAACCCCTAACATCAAACAACACTAACCCCCTAACAACACAAAACACTAACACCCTAACAACAAACAACACTAACACCCTAACAACAAAAACCAATAAACCCCAACAAGAAACAACCCTGAACCCCTGTCAGTAAACACTAACCCCCTAACAACAAACAACACTAAACCCCTAACAAGAAACTACCCTAACCCCGTAACAACAAACAACACTAACCCCGTAACAACAAACAACCCTAACCCCCAAACAACAAACAACCCTAACCCCCTAACAACAAACAATCCTAACCCCCGAACAACCAACAACACTAACCCCCTAACCAAAATAAACACTAACACCCTAACAACAAAAACCACTAAACCCCAACAAGAAACAACCCTAAACCTCTAACAACAAACAACACTAACCAAACAACAAACAACCCTAACCCACTAACAACAAACAATACTAACACCCTAAGAACAAACAACCCTAACCCCCTAACAACAAACAACACTAACACCCTAAAAACAAACAACCCTAACCCCCTAACAACAAACAACACTAACCCCCTAACAACAAACAACACTAAACCCCTAACAAGAAACTAACCTAACCCCGTAACAACAAACAACACTAACCCCGTAACAACAAACAACCCTAACCCCCTAACAACAAACAACCCTAACCCCCTAAGAACAAACAACCCTAAACCCCTAACATCAAAGAACAGTAACACCCTATCAACAAACAAAACTAACCCCCTAACAACAAACACTAACCCCCAAGCAACAAACAACCCTAACTCCTAAAAACCAAAAACACTAACCCACTAACAACAAACAACCATAACCAAAATCAACAAACAACCCTAACACCCTAACAACAAAAAACACTAACCCCCTAACAACAAACAACCCTAAACCCCTAACATCAAACAACACTAACCCCCTAACAACACAAAACACTAATACCCAAACAACAAACAACGCTAACACCCTAACAACAAAAACCACTAAACACCAACAAGAAACAACCCCAAACCCCTAACAACAAACAACACCACTCCCTAACAACAAACAACCCTAACCAAACAACAAAAAACACTCACCCCCTAACAACAAACAACACTAACCCCCAACAAGAAACAACCCTAAACCCCTAACATCAAAGAACACTAACACCCTAAGAACAAACAACCCTAACCCCCAACAACAAACACTAACCCCCAAACAACAAACAAACCTAACCCCTAAAAACCAAAAACACTAAACCACTAACAACAAACAACCCTAACCCACTAACAACAAACAACCCTAACATCCTAACAACAAACAACACTAACACCCTAACAACAAACAATCCTAACCCCCTAACAACAAACAACACTAACACCCTAACAACAAACAACCCTAACCCCCTAACAACAAACAACACTAACCCCCAACAACAAACAACCCTAAACCCCTAACATCAACGAACACTAACACCCTAAGAACAAACAACCCTAACCCCCAACAACAAACACTAACCCCCAAACAACAAACAAACCTAACCCCTAAAAACCAAAAACACTAAACCACTAACAACAAACAACCCTAACCCACTAACAACAAACAACCCTAACATCCTAACAACAAACAACACTAACACCCTCACAACAAACAACACTAACACCCTAACAACAAAAACCACTAAAACCCAACAAGAAAAAACCCTAAACCCCTAATAACAAACACTATCCCCCTAACAACAAACAACACTAAACCCCTAACAAGAAACTACCCTAACCCCATAACAACAAACAACACTAACCTCCTAACAACAAACAACACTAAACCCCTAACAAGAAAGTACCCTAACCCCGTAACAACAAACAACACTAACCCGGTAACAACAAACAACCATAACCCCCAAACAACAAACAACCCTAACCCCCTTACAACAAACAGCACTAACCCCCTAACAACAAAGAACCCTAAACCCCTAACATCAAACAACACTAACACCCGAACAACAAACAACCCTAACCCCCTAACAACAAACACTAACCCCCAAACAACAAACAACCCTAACCCCTAAAAACCAAAAACACTAACCCACTAACAACAAACAACCCTAACCCCCTAACAATACCCAATCCTAACCCCCGAACAACCAACAACACTAACCCCCTAACCACAATAAACACTAACACCCTAACAACAAAAACCACTAAACCCCAACAAGAAACCACCCTAAACCCATAACAACAAACAACACTAACCCCCTAACAACAAACAATCCTAACCAAACAACAAACAACCCTAACCCACTAACAACAAACAACACTAACACCCTAAAAACAAACAACCCTAACCCCCTAACAACAAACAACACTAACACCCTAACAACAAACATCCCTAACCCCCTAACAACAAACAACACTACGCCCTAACAACAAACAACCCTAAACCCCTAACATCAAAGAACACTAACACCTAACAACAAACAACCCTAACCCCCTAACAACAAACACTAACCCCCAAACAAAAAACAACACTAACCCCTAAAAACCAAAAACACTAACCCACTAACAACAAACAACCCTAACCCACTAACAACAAACAACCCTAACACCCTAACAACAAACAACACTAACCCCATAATATCAAACAACCCTAAACCCCTAACATCAAACAACACTAACCCCCTAACAACACAAAACACTAACACCCTAACAACAAACAACACTAACACCCTAACAACAAAAACCACTAAACCCCAACAAGAAACAACCCTGAACCCCTAACAAGAAACACTAACACCCTGAGAACAAACACTAACCCCCTAACAACAATCAACCCTAAACCCCTAACATCAAAGAACACTAACACCCTAACAACAAACCACCCTAACCCCCTAACAACAAACACTAACAACCAAACAACAAACAATCCTAATCCCTAAAATCCAAAAACACTAACCCACTAACAACAAACAACCCTAACCCACTAACAGCAAACAACCCTAACCCGCTAACAACAAACAACCCTAAACCCCTAACATCAAACAACACTAACCCCCTAACAACACAAAACACTAACACCCTAACAACAAACAACACTAACACCCTAACAACAAAAACCACTAAACCCCAACAAGAAACAACCCTAACCCCCTAACAACAAACAACACTAAATCCCTAACAAGAAACTACCCTAACCCCATAACAACAAACAATCCTAACCCCTTAACAACAAACAACCATAACCCCCTAACAACAAACAATCCTAATCCCCGAACAACCAACAACACTAACCCCCTAACCACAGCAAACACTAACACCCTAACAACAAAAACCACTAAACCCCAACAAGAAACAACCCTAAACCCCTAACAACAAACAACACTAAGCCCCTAACAACAAACAACCCTAACCAAACAACAAAAAACCCTCACCCACTAACAACAAAAAACACTAACACCCTAACAACAACCATAACCCCCTAACAACAAACAACACTAACACCCTAACAACAAACAACCCTAACCCCCTAACAACAAACAACACTAACCCCATAACACCAAACAACCCTAAACCCCTAACATCAAACAACACTAACCCCCTAACAACACAAAACACTAACACCCTAACAACAAACAACACTAACACCCTAACAACAAAAACCAATAAACCCCAACAAGAAACAACCCTGAACCCCTATCAATAAAAACTAACCCCCTAACAACAAACAACACTAAACCCCTAACAAGAAACTACCCTAACCCCGTAACAACAAACAACACTAACCCCGTAACAACAAACAACCCTAACCCCCAAACAACAAACAACCCTAACCCCCTAACAACAAACAATCCTAACCCCCGAACAACCAACAACACTAACCCCCTAACCAAAATAAACACTAACACCCTAACAACAAAAACCACTAAACCCCAACAAGAAACAACCCTAAACCTCTAACAACAAACAACACTAACCCCCTAACAACAAACAACCCTAACCAAACAACAAACAACCCTAACCCACTAACAACAAACAACACTAACACCCTAAGAACAAACAACCCTAACCCCCTAACAACAAACAACACTAACACCCTAACAACAAACAACCCTAACCCCCTAACAACAAACAACACTAACCCCCTAACAACAAACAACACTAAACCCCTAACAAGAAACTAACCTAACCCCGTAACAACAAACAACACTAACCCCGTAACAACAAACAACACTAACCCCCTAACAACAAACAACCCTAACCCCCTAAGAACAAACAACCCTAAACCCCTAACATCAAAGAACAGTAACACCCTATCAACAAACAAAACTAACCCCCTAACAACAAACACTAACCCCCAAGCAACAAACAACCCTAACTCCTAAAAACCAAAAACACTAACCCACTAACAACAAACAACCATAACCAAAATCAACAAACAACCCTAACACCCTAACAACAAAAAACACTAACCCCCTAACAACAAACAACCCTAAACCCCTAACATCAAACAACACTAACCCCCTAACAACACAAAACACTAATACCCAAACAACAAACAACACTAACACCCTAACAACAAAAACCACTAAACACCAACAAGAAACAACCCCAAACCCCTAACAACAAACAACACCACTCCCTAACAACAAACAACCCTAACCAAACAACAAAAAACTCTAACCCACTAACAACAAACAACACTAACACCCTAACAACAAACAATCCTAACCCCCTAACAACAAACAACACTAACACCCTAACAACAAACAACCCTAACCCCCTAAAAACAAACAACACTAACCCCCAACAAGAAACAACCCTAAACCCCTAACATCAAAGAACACTAACACCCTAAGAACAAACAACCCTAACCCCCAACAACAAACACTAACCCCCAAACAACAAACAAACCTAACCCCTAAAAACCAAAAACACTAAACCACTAACAACAAACAACCCTAACCCACTAACAACAAACAACCCTAACATCCTAACAACAAACAACACTAACACCCTCACAACAAACAACACTAACACCCTAACAACAAAAACCACTAAAACCCAACAAGAAAAAACCCTAAACCCCTAATAACAAACACTATCCCCCTAACAACAAACAACACTAAACCCCTAACAAGAAACTACCCTAACCCCATAACAACAAACAACACTAACCTCCTAACAACAAACAACACTAAGCCCCTAACAAAAAAGTACCCTAACCCCGTAACAACAAACAACACTAACCCGGTAACAACAAACAACCATAACCCCCAAACAACAAACAACCCTAACCCCCTTACAACAAACAGCACTAACCCCCTAACAACAAAAAACCCTAAACCCTTAACATCAAACAACACTAACACCCGAACAACAAACAACCCTAACCCCCTAACAACAAACACTAACCCCCAAACAACAAACAACCCTAACCCCTAAAAACCAAAAACACTAACCCACTAACAACAAACAACCCTAACCCCCTAACAATAACCAATCCTAACCCCCGAACAACCAACAACACTAACCCCCTAACCACAATAAACACTAACACCCTAACAACAAAAACCACTAAACCCCAACAAGAAACAACCCTAAACCCCTAACAACAAACAACACTAACCCCCTAACAACAAACAATCCTAACCAAACAACAAACAACCCTAACCCACTAACAACAAACAACACTAACACCCTAAAAACAAACAACCCTAACCCCCTAACAACAAACAACACTAACACCCTAACAACAAACATCCCTAACCCCCTAACAACAAACAACACTACGCCCTAACAACAAACAACCCTAAACCCCTAACATCAAAGAACACTAACACCTAACAACAAACAACCCTAACCCCCTAACAACAAACACTAACCCCCAAACAACAAACAACACTAAACCCTAAAAACCAAAAACACTAACCCACTAACAACAAACAACCCTAACCCACTAACAACAAACAACCCTAACACCCTAACAACAAACAACACTAACCCCATAATATCAAACAACCCTAAACCCCTAACATCAAACAACACTAACCCCCTAACAGCACAAAACACTAACACCCTAACAACAAACAACACTAACACCCTAACAACAAAAACCACTAAACCCCAACAAGAAACAACCCTGAACCCCTAACAACAAACAACACCACTCCCTAACAACAAACAACCCTAACCAAACAGCAAAAAACTCTAACCCACTAACAACAAACAACACTAACACCCTAACAAAAAACAACCCTAACCCACGAACAACAAACAACCCTAAACCACTAACAACAAACAACCCTAACACCCTAACAAGAAACAACACTAACCTCATAACATCAAACAACCCTAAACCCCTAACATCAAACAACACTAACCCACTAACAACACAAAACACTAACACCCTAAGAACAAACAACACTAACACCCTAACAACAAAAACCACTAAACCCCAACAAGAAACAACCCTAAACCCCTAACAAAAAACACTAACCCCCTAACAACAAACAACACTAAACCCCTAACAAGAAACTACCCTAACCCCGTAACAACAAACAACACTAACCCAGTAACAACAAACAACCCTAACACCCAAACAACAAACAACCCTAACCCCCTAAAAACAAACAATCCTAACCCCCGAACAACCAACAACACTAACCCCCTAACCACAATAAACACTAACACCCGAACAACAAAAACCACTGAACCCCAACAAGAAAGAACCTTAAACCCCTAACAACAAACAACCCTAAACCCCTAACAACAAACAACACTAACACCCTAACAACAAACAACCCTAACACCCTAACAACAAACAACACTAACACCCTAACAACAAACAACCCTAACCCCCTAACAACAAACAACACTAACCCCCTAACATCAAACAACCCTAAACCCCTAACATCAAAGAACACTAACACCCTAACAACAAACAACCCTAACCCCCTAACAACAAACACTAACACCCAAACAACAAACAACACTAACCCCTAGAAACCAAAAACACTAACCCACTAACAACAAACAACCCTAACCCACTAACAACAAACAACCCTAACACCCTAGCAACAAACAACACTAACCCCATAACATCAAACAACCCTAAACCCCTAACATCAAACAACACTAACCCCCTAACAACACAAAACACTAACACCCTAACAACAAACAACACTAACACCCTAACAACAAAAACCACTAAACCCCAACAAGAAACAACCCTAAACCCCTAACAACAAACACTAACCCCCTAACAACAAACAACACTAAACCCCTAACAAGAAACTACCCTAACCCCGTAACAAAAAACAACACTAATCCCGTAACAACAAACAACCCTAACCCCCAAACAACAAACAACACTAACCCCCTAACAACAAACAACCCTAACCAAACAACAAACAACCCTAACCCACTAACAACAAACAACACTAACACCCTAACAACAAACAACCCTAACCCCCTAACAACAAACAACACTAACACCCTAACAACAAACAACCCTAACCCCCTAACAACAAACAACACTAACCCCCTAACAACAAACAACACTAAACCCCTAACAAGAAACTAACCTAACCCCGTAACAACAAACAACACTAACCCCGTAACAACAAACAACCCTAACCCCCTAACAACAAACAACCCTAACCCCCTAAGAACAAACAACCCTAAACCCCTAACATCAAAGAACAGTAACACCCTATCAACAAACAAAACTAACCCCCTAACAACAAACACTAACCCCCAAGCAACAAACAACCCTAACTCCTAAAAACCAAAAACACTAACCCACTAACAACAAACAACCATAACCAAAATAAACAAACAACCCTAACACCCTAACAACAAAAAACACTAACCCCCTAACAACAAACAACCCTAAACCCCTAACATCAAACAACACTAACCCCCTAACAACACAAAACACTAATACCCTAACAACAAACAACACTAACACCCTAACAACAAAAACCACTAAACACCAACAAGAAACAACCCCAAACCCCTAACAACAAACAACACCACTCCCTAACAACAAACAACCCTAACCAAACAACAAAAAACTCTAACCCACTAACAACAAACAACACTAACACCCTAACAACAAACAATCCTAACCCCCTAACAACAAACAACACTAACACCCTAACAACAAACAACCCTAACCCCCTAACAACAAACAACACTAACCCCCAACAACAAACAACCCTAAACCCCTAACATCAAAGAACACTAACACCCTAAGAACAAACAACCCTAACCCCCAACAACAAACACTAACCCCCAAACAACAAACAAACCTAACCACTAAAAACCAAAAACACTAAACCACTAACAACAAACAACCCTAACCCACTAACAACAAACAACCCTAACATCCTAACAACAAACAACACTAACACCCTCACAAAAAACAACACTAACACCCTAACAACAAAAACCACTAAAACCCAACAAGAAAAAACCCTAAACCCCTAATAACAAACACTATCCCCCTAACAACAAACAACACTAAACCCCTAACAAGAAACTACCCTAACCCCATAACAACAAACAACACTAACCTCCTAACAACAAACAACACTAAACCCCTAACAAGAAAGTACCCTAACCCCGTAACAACAAACAACACTAACCCGGTAACAACAAACAACCATAACCCCCAAACAACAAACAACCCTAACCCCCTTACAACAAACAGCACTAACCCCAAAACAACAAAGAACCCTAAACCCCTAACATCAAACAACACTTACACCCGAACAACAAACAACCCTAACCCCCTAACAACATACACTAACCCCCAAACAACAAACAACCCTAACCCCTAAAAACCAAAAACACTAACCCACTAACAACAAAAAACCCTAACCCCCTAACAATAACCAATCCTAACCCCCGAACAACCAACAACACTAACCCCCTAACCACAATAAACACTAACACCCTAACAACAAAAACCACTAAACCCCAACAAGAAACAACCCTAAACCCCTAACAACAAACAACACTAACCCCCTAACAACAAACAATCCTAACCAAACAACAAACAACCCTAACCCACTAACAACAAACAACACTAACACCCTAAAAACAAACAACCCTAACCCCCTAACAACAAACAACACTAACACCCTAACAACAAACATCCCTAACCCCCTAACAACAAACAACACTACGCCCTAACAACAAACAACCCTAAACCCCTAACATCAAAGAACACTAACACCTAACAACAAACAACCCTAACCCCCTAACAACAAACACTAACCCCCAAACAACAAACAACCCTAACCCCTAAAAACCAAAAACACTAACCCACTAACAACAAACAACCCTAAACCACTAACAACAAACAACCCTAACACCCTAACAACAAACAACACTAACCCCCTAACAACAAACAACCCTAAACCCCTAACATCAAACAACACTAACCCCCTAACAACACAAAACACTAACACCCTAACAACAAACAACACTAACACCCTAACAACAAAAACCACTAAACCCCAACAAGAAACAACCCTAAAACCCTAACAACAAGCACTAACCCCCTAACAACAAACAACACTAAACCCCTAACAAGAAACTACCCTAACCCCATAACAACAAACAACACTAACCCCGTAACAACAAACAATCCTAACCCCCAAACAACAAACAACCCTAAACCCCAAACAACAAACAACTCTAACCCCCTAACAACCAACAACACTAACCCCCTAACCACAATAAACACTAACACCCTAACAACAAAAACCACTAAACCCCAGCAACAAACAACCCTAACCCCCTAACAACAAACAACACTAACACCCTAACAACAAACAACCCTAACCCCCTAACAACAAACAACAGTACCCCCCTAACAACAAACAACCCTAACCCCCTAAGAACAAACAACCCTAAACCCCTAACATCAAAGAACAGTAACACCCTATCAACAAACAAAACTAACCCCCTAACAACAAACACTAACCCCCAAGCAACAAACAACCCTAACTCCTAAAAACCAAAAACACTAACCCACTAACAACAAACAACCATAACCGAAATCAACAAACAACCCTAACACCCTAACAACAAAAAACACTAACCCCCTAACAACAAACAACCCTAAACCCCTAACATCAAACAACACTAACCCCCTAACAACACAAAACACTAATACCGTAACAACAAACAACACTAACACCCTAACAACAAAAACCACTAAACACCAACAAGAAACAACCCCAAACCCCTAACAACACACAACACCACTCCCTAACAACAAACAACCCTAACCAAACAACAAAAAACTCTAACCCACTAACAACAAACAACACTAACACGCTAACAACAAACAATCCTAACCCCCTAACAACAAACAACACTAACACCCTAACAACAAACAACCCTAACCCCCTAACAACAAACAACACTAACCCCCAACAACAAACAACCCTAAACCCCTAACATCAAAGAACACTAACACCCTAAGAACAAACAACCCTAACCCCCAACAACAAACACTAACCCCCAAACAACAAACAAACCTAACCCCTAAAAACCAAAAACACTAAACCACTAACAACAAACAACCCTAACCCACTAACAACAAACAACCCTAACATCCTAACAACAAACAACACTAACACCCTCACAACAAACAACACTAACACCCTAACAACAAAAACCACTAAAACCCAACAAGAAAAAACCCTAAACCCCTAATAACAAACACTATCCCCCTAACAACAAACAACACTAAACCCCTAACAAGAAACTACCCTAACCCCATAACAACAAACAACACTAACCCGGTAACAACAAACAACCATAACCCCCAAACAACAAACAACCCTAACCCCCTTACAACAAACAGCACTAACCCCCTAACAACAAAGAACCCTAAACCCCTAACATCAAACAACACTAACACCCGAACAACAAACAACCCTAACCCCCTAACAACAAACACTAACCCCCAAACAACAAACAACCCTAACACCTAAAAACCAAAAACACTAACCCACTAACAACAAACAACCCTAACCCCCTAACAATAACCAATCCTAACCCCCGAACAACCAACAACACTAACCCCCTAACCACAATAAACACTAACACCCTAACAACAAAAACCACTAAACCCCAACAAGAAACAACCCTAAACCCCTAACAACAAACAACACTCACCCCCTAACAACCAACAATCCTAACCAAACAACAAACAACCCTAACCCACTAACAACAAACAACACTAACACCCTAAAAACAAACAACCCTAACCCCCTAACAACAAACAACACTAACACCCTAACAACAAACATCACTCACCCCTAACAACAAACAACACTACGCCCTAACAACAAAAAACCCTAAACCCCTAACATCAAAGAACACTAACACCTAACAACAAACAACCCTAACCCCCTAACAACAAACACTAACCCCCAAACAACAAACAACACTAACCCCTAAAAACCAAAAACACTAACCCACTAACAACAAACAACCCTAACACCCTAACAACAAACAACCATAACCCCCTAACAACAAACAACACTAACACCCTAACAACAAACAACCCTAACCCCCTAACAACAAACCCTAACCCCCAAACAACAAACAACCCTAACCCCTAAAAACCAAAAACACTAACCCACTAACAACAAACAACCCTAAACCACTAACAACAAACAACCCTAACACCCTAACAACAAACAACACTAACCCCCTAACAACAAACAACCCTAAACCCCTAACATCAAACAACACTAACCCCCTAACAACACAAAACACTAACACCCTAACAACAAACAACACTAACACCCTAACAACAAAAACCACTAAACCCCAACAAGAAACAACCCTAAACCCCTAACAACAAACACTAACCCCCTAACAAAAAACAACACTAAACCCCTAACAAGAAACTACCCTAACCCCGTAACAACAAACAACACTAACCTCGTAACAACAAACAATCCTAACCCCCAAACAACAAACAACCCTAAACCCCAAACAACAAACAACTCTAACCCCCTAACAACCAACAACACTAACCCCCTAACAACAAACAACACTAACCCCCTAACAACAAACAACCCTGACCAAACAACAAAAAACCCTAACCCACTAACAACAAACAACACTAACACCCTAACAATAAACAACCCTAACTCCCTAACAACAAACAACACTAACACCCTAACAACAAACAACCCTATCCACCTAAAAACAAACAACACTAACCCCCTAACAACAAACAACCCTAAACCCCTAACATCAAAGAACACTAACACCCTAACAACAAACAACCCTAACCCCCTAACAACAAACACTAACCCCCAAGCAACAAACAACCCTAACTCCTAAAAACCAAAAACACTAACCCACTAACAGCAAACAACCCTAACCCACAATCAACAAACAACCCTAACCCCCTAAGAACAAACAACCCTAAACCCCTAACATCAAACAACACTAACCCCCTAACAACACAAAACACTAATACCCTAACAACAAACAACACTAACACCCTAACAACAAAAACCACTAAACACCAACAAGAAACAACCCCAAACCCCTAACAACAAACAACACCACTCCCTAACAACAAACAACCCTAACCAAACAAAAAAAACTCTAACCCACTAACAACAAACAACACTAACACCCTAACAACAAACAACCCTAACCCCCTAACAACAAACAACACTAACACCCTAACAACAAACAACCCTAACCCCCTAACAACAAACAACACTAACCCCCAACAACAAACAACCCTAAACCCCTAACATCAAAGAACACTAACACCCTAAGAACAAACAACCCTAACCCCCAACAACAAACACTAACCCCCAAACAACAAACAAACCTAACCCCTAAAAACCAAAAACACTAAACCACTAACAACAAACAACCCTAACCCACTAACAACAAACAACAATAACATCCTAACAACAAACAACACTAACACCCTCACAACAAACAACACTAACACCCTAACAACAAAAACCACTAAAACCCAACAAGAAAAAACCCTAAACCCCTAATAACAAACACTATCCCCCTAACAACAAACAACACTAAACCCCTAACAAGAAACTACCCTAACCCCATAACAACAAACAACACTAACCTCCTAACAACAAACAACACTAAACCCCTAACAAGAAAGTACCCTAACCCCGTAACAACAAACAACACTAACCCGGTAACAACAAACAACCATAACCGCCAAACAACAAACAACCCTAACCCCCTTACAACAAACAGCACTAACCCCCTAACAACAAAGAACCCTAAACCCCTAACATCAAACAACACTAACACCCGAACAACAAACAACTCTAACCCCCTAACAACAAACACTAACCCCCAAACAACAAACAACCCTAACCCCTAAAAACCAAAAACACTAACCCACTAACAACAAACAACCCTAACCCCCTAACAATAACCAATCCTAACCCCCGAACAACCAACAACACTAACCCCCTAACCACAATAAACACTAACACCATAACAACAAAAACCACTAAACCCCAACAAGAAACAACCCTAAACCCCTAACAACAAACAACACTAACCCCCTAACAACAAGCAACCCTAACCAAACAACAAACAAACCTAACCCACTGACAACAAACAACACTAACACCCTAACAACAAACAACCCTAAACTCCTAACAACAAACAACACTAACACCCTAACAAAAAGCAACCCTAACCCCCTAACAACAAACAACACTAACCCCCTAACAACAAACAACCCTAACCAAACAACAAACAACCCTAACCCACTAACAACAAACAACACTAACACCCTAACAACAAACAACCCTAACCCCCTAAGAATAAACAACCCTAAACCCCTAACATCAAAGAACACTAACACCCTATCAACAAACAAAACTAACCCCCTAACAACAAACACTAACCCCCAAGCAACAAACAACCCTAACTCCTAAAAACCAAAAACACTAACCCACTAACAACAAACAACCATAACCAAAATCAACAAACAACCCTAACACCCTAACAACAAAAAACACTAACCCCCTAACAACAAACAACCCTAAACCCCTAACATCAAACAACACTAACCCCCTAACAACACAAAACACTAATACCCTAACAACAAACAACACTAACACCCTAACAACAAAAACCACTAAACACCAACAAGAAACAACCCCAAACCCCTAACAACACACAACACCACTCCCTAACAACAAACAACCCTAACCAAACAACAAAAAACTCTAACCCACTAACAACAAACAACACTAACACCCTAACAACAAACAATCCTAATCCCCTAACAACAAACAACACTAACACCCTAACAACAAACAACCCTAACCCCCTAACAACAAACAACACTAACCCCCAACAACAAACAACCCTAAACCCCTAACATCAAACAACACTAACACCCTAAGAACAAACAACCCTAACCCCCAACAACAAACACTAACCCCCAAACAACAAACAAACCTAACCCCTAAAAACCAAAAACACTAAACCACTAACAACAAACAACCCTAACCCACTAACAACAAACAACCCTAACATCCTAACAACAAACAACACTAACACCCTCACAACAAACAACACTAACACCCTAAGAACAAAAACCACCAGAACCCAACAAGAAAAAACCCTAAACCCCTAATAACAAACACTATCCCCCTAACAACAAACAACACTAAACCCCTAACAAGAAACTACCCTAACCCCATAACAACAAACAACACTAACCTCCTAACAACAAACAACACTAAACCCCTAACAAGAAAGTACCCTAACCCCGTAACAACAAACAACACTAACCCGGTAACAACAAACAACCATAACCCCCAAACAACAAACAACCCTAACCCCCTTACAACAAACAGCACTAACCCCCTAACAACAAAGAACCCTAAACCCCTAACATCAAACAACACTAACACCCGAACAACAAACAACCCTAACCCCCTAACAACAAACACTAACCCCCAAACAACAAACAACCCTAACCCCTAACATCAAAGAACACTAACACCCTAACAACAAACAACCCTAACCCCCTAACAACAAACACTAACCCCCAAACAACAAACAACCCTAACCCCTAACATCAAAGAACACTAACACCCTGACAACAAACAACATTAACCCCCTAACAACAAACAACACTAACCCCCTAACAACACAAAACACTAACACCCTAACAACAAACAACACTAACACCCTAACAACAAAAACCACTAAACCCCAACAAGAAACAAACCTAACCCCCTAACAACAAACAACACTAAACCCCTAACAAGAAACTACCCTAACCCCATAACAACAAACAATCCTAACCCCGTAACAACAAACAACCCTAACCCCTAAACAACAAACAACCATAACCCCCTAACAACAAACAATCCTAACCCCCGAACAACCAACAACACTAACCCCCTAACCACAGCAAACACTAACACCCTAACAACAAAAACCACTAAACCCCAACAAGAAACAACCCTAAACCCCTAACAACAAACAACACTAACCCCCTAACAACAAACAACCCTAACCAAACAACAAAAAACCCTCACCCACTAACAACAAAAAACACTAACACCCTAACAACAAACAACCATAACCCCCTAACAACAAACAACACTAACACCCTAACAACAAACAACCCTAACCCCCTAACAACAAACCCTAACCCCCAAACAACAAACAACCCTAACCCCTAAAAACCAAAAACACTAACCCACTAACAACAAACAACCCTAAACCACTAACAACAAACAACCGTAACACCCTAACAACAAACAACACTAACCCCCTAACAACAAACAACCCTAAACCCCTAACATCAAACAACACTAACCCCCTAACAACACAAAACACTAACACACTAACAGCAAACAACACTAACACCCTAACAACAAAAACCACTAAACCCCAACAAGAAACAACCCTAAACCCCTAACAACAAACACTAACCCCCTAACAACAAACAACACTAAACCCCTAACAAGAAACTACCCTAACCCCGTAAGAACAAACAACACTAACCCCGTAACAACAAACAATCCTAACCCCCAAACAACAAACAACCCTAAACCCCAAACAACAAACAACTCTAACCCCCTAACAACCAACAACACTAACCCCCTAACCACAATAAACACTAACACCCTAACAACAAAAACCACTAAACCCCAACAAGAAACAACCCTAAACCCCTAACAACAAACAACACTAACCCCCTAACAACAAACAACCCTGACCAAACAACAAAAAACCCTAACCCACTAACAACAAACAACACTAACACCCTAACAACAAACAACCCTAACTCCCTAACAACAAACAACACTAACACCCTAACAACAAACAACCCTATCCACCTAAAAACAAACAACACTAACCCCCTAACAACAAACAACCCTAAACCCCTAACATCAAAGAACACTAACACCCTAACAACAAACAACCCTAACCCCCTAACAACAAACACTAACCCCCAAGCAACAAACAACCCTAACTCCTAAAAACCAAAAACACTAACCCACTAACAGCAAACAACCCTAACCCACAATCAACAAACAACCCTAACCCCCTAACAACAAACAACCCTAAACCCCTAACATCAAACAACACTAACCCCCTAACAACACAAAACACTAATACCCTAACAACAAACAACACTAACACCCTAACAACAAAAACCACTGAACACCAACAAGAAACAACCCCAAACCCCTAACAACAAACAACACCACTCCCTAAAAACAAACAACCCTAACCAAACAACAAAAAACTCTAACCCACTAACAACAAACAACACTAACACCCTAACAACAAACAATCCTAACCCCCTAACAACAAACAACACTAACACCCTAACAACAAACAACCCTAACCCCCTAACAACAAACAACACTAACGCCCAACAACAAACAACCCTAAACCCCTAACATCAACGAACACTAACACCCTAAGAACAAACAACCATAACCCCCAACAACAAACACTAACCCCCAAACAACAAACAAACCTAACCCCTAAAAACCAAAAACACTAAACCACTAACAACAAACAACCCTAACCCACTAACAACAAACAACCCTAACATCCTAACAACAAACAACACTAACACCCTCACAACAAACAACACTAACACCCTAACAACAAAAACCACTAAAACCCAACAAGAAAAAACCCTAAACCCCTAATAACAAACACTATCCCCCTAACAACAAACAACACTAAACCCCTAACAAGAAACTACCCTAACCCCATAACAACAAACAACACTAACCTCCTAACAACAAACAACACTAAACCCCTAACAAGAAAGTACCCTAACCCCGTAACAACAAACAACACTAACCTGGTAACAACAAACAACCATAACCCCCAAACAACAAACAACCCTAACCCCCTTACAACAAACAGCACTAACCCCCTAACAACAAAGAACCCTAAACCCCTAACATCAAACAACACTAACACCCGAACAACAAACAACCCTAACCCCCTAACAACAAACACTAACCCCCAAACAACAAACAACCCTAACCCCTAAAAACCAAAAACACTAACCCACTAACAACAAACAACCCTAACCCCCTAACAATAACCAATCCTAACCCCCGAACAACCAACAACACTAACCCCCTAACCACAATAAACACTAACACCCTAACAACAAAAACCACTAAACCCCAACAAGAAACCACCCTAAACCCCTAACAACAAACAACACTAACCCCCTAACAACAAACAATCCTAACCAAACAACAAAAAACCCTAACCCAGTAACAACAAACAACACTAACACCCTAAGAACAAACAACCCTAACCCCCTAACAACAAACAACACTAACACCCTAACAACAAACAATCCTAACCCCCTAACAACAAACAACACTAACCCCCTAACAACAAACAACCCTAAACCCCTAACATCAAAGAACACTAACACCCTAACAACAAACAACCCTAACCCCCTAACAACAAACACTAACCCCCAAACAACAAACAACCCTAACCCCTAAAAATCAAAAACACTAACCCACTAACAACAAAAAACCCTAACCCACTAACAACAAACAACCCTAACACCCTAACAACAAACAACACTAACCCCCTAACAACAAACAACCCTAAACCCCTAACATCAAACAACACTAACACCCTAACATCACAAAACACTAACACCCTAACAACAAACAACACTAACACCCTAACAACAAACAAACCTAACCCCCTAACAAGAAACAACTCTAACCCCCTAACAACAAACAACCCTAAACCCCTAACATCAAACAACACTAACACCCTAACATCACAAAACACTAACTCCCTAACAACAAACAACACTAACACCCTACCAACAAAAACCACTAAACCCCAACAAGAAACAACCCTAAATCCCTAACAACAAACACTAACCCCCTAACAAAAAACAACACTAAACCCCGAACAAGAAACTACCCTAACCCCGTAACAACAAACAACACTAACCCTGTAACAAGAAACAATCCTAACCCCCTAACAACGAACAACACTAACCCCCTAACAACAAACAACCCTAAACCCCTAACAACAAACACTAACCCCCAAACAACAAACAACCCTAACCAAACAACAAAAAACCCTAACCTACTAACAACAAACAACACTAACACCCTAACAACAAACAACCCTAACCCCCTAACAACAAACAACACTAACACCCTAACAACAAACAACCCTATCCCCCTAACAACAAACAACACTAACCCCCTAACAACAAACAACCCTAAACCCCTAACATCAAACAACACTAACCCCCTAACAACACAAAACACTAACACCCGAACAACAAACAACACTAACACCCTAACAACAAAAACCACTAAACCCCAACAAGAAACAACCATAAACCCCTAACAACAAACACTAACCCCCTAACAACAAACAACACTAAACCCCTAACAAGAAACTACCCTAACCCCGTAACAACAAACAACCCTAACCCCCAAACAACAAACAACCCTAACCCCCTAAAAACAAAGAACACTAACCCCCTAACAACAAACAACCCTAAACCCCTAACATCAAAGAACACTAACACCCTAACAACAAACAAAACTAACCCCCTAACAACAAACACTAACCCCCAAGCAAGAAACAACACTAACTCCTAAAAACCAAAACACTAACCCACTAACAACAAACCACCCTAACCCACAATCAACAAACAACCCTAACACCCTAACAACAAAAAACACTAAACCCCTAACAACAAACAACACTAACACCCTAACATCAAACAACACTAACCCCCTAACAACACAAAACACTAACACCCTAACAACAAACAACACTAACACCCTAACAACAAAAACCACTAAACCGCAACAAGAAACACCCCTAAACCCCTAACAACAAACAACACCACTCCCTAACAACAAACAACCCTAACCAAACAACAAAAAACTCTAACAAACTAACAACAAACAACACTAACACCCTAACAACAAACAACCCTAACCCCCTAACAACAAACAACACTAACACCCTAACAACAAACAACCCTAACCCCCTAACAACAAACAACACTAACCCCCTAACAACAAACAACCCTAAACCCCTAACATCCAAGAACACTAACACCCTAACAACAAACAACCCTAACCCCCAACAACAAACACTAACCCCCAAACAACAAACAACCCTAACCACTAAAAACCAAAAACACTAACCCACTACCAACAAACAACCCTAACATCCTGACAACAAACAACACTAACCCCCTAACAACAAATAACCCTAAACCCCTAACATCAAACAACACTAACCCCCTAACAGCACAAAAGACTAACACCCTAACAACAAACAACACTAACACCCTAACAACAAAAACCACTAAACCCCAACAAGAAAAAACCCGAAACCCCTAACAACAAACACTTACCCCCTAACAACAAACAACACTAAACCCCTAACAAGAAACTACCCTAACCCCGTAACAGCAAACAACACTAACCCCATAACAACAAACAGCCCTAACCCCCAAACAACAAACAACACTAAGCCCCTAACAACAAACAATCCTAACCCCCGAACAACCAACAACACTAACCCCCTAACCACAATAAACACTAACACCCTAACAACAAAAACCACTAAACCCCAACAAGAAACAACCCTAAACCCCTAACAACAAACAACACTAACCCCCTAACAAAAAACAACCCTAACCAAACAACAAAACACCCTAACCCACTAACAACAAACAACACTAACACCCTAACAACAAACAACCCTAACTCCCTAACAACAAACAACACTAACACCCTAACAACAAACAACCCTAACCCCCTAACAACAAACACTAACCCCCAAACAACAAACAACCCTAACCCCTAAAAACCAAAAAAACTAACCCACTAACAACAAACAACCCTAACCCACTAACAACAAACAACCCTAACACCCTAACAACAAACAACACTAACTCCCTAACAACAAACAACCCTTACCCCTAACATCAAACAACACTAACCCCCTAACAACACAAAACACTAACACCCTAACAACAAACAACACTAACACCCTAACAACAGAAACCACTAAACCCCAACAAGAAACAACCCTAAACCCCTAACAGCAAACACTAACCCCCTAACAACAAACAACACTGAACCCCTAACAAGAAAATACCCTAACCCCGTAACAACAAACAACACTAAACCGTAACAACAAACAACCCTAACCCCCAAACAACAATCAACCCTAAACCCCAAACAACAAACAACCCTAACCCCTTAACAACAAACAATCCTAACCCACCGAACAACCAAAAACACTAACCCCAAACCACAATAAACACTAACACCCTAACAAAAACCACTAAACCCCAACAAGATAAAACCCTAAACCCCTAACAACAAACAACACTAACCCCTAACAAAAAACAACCCTAACCAAACAACAAAAAACCCTAACCCACCAACAACAAACAACACTAACACCCTAACAACAAACAACCCTAACTCCCTAACAACAAACAACACTAAAACCCTAACAACAAACAACCCTAAACCCCTAACAACAAACAACACTAACCCCCTAACAACAAACAATCCTAACCAAACAACAAAAAACCCTAACCCACTAACAACAAAAACACTAACACCCTAACAACAAACAACCCTAAACCCCTAACAACAAACAACACTAACACCCTAACAACAAACAACCCTAAACCCCTAACAACAAACAACCCTAACACCGTAACAACAAACAACACTAACACCCTAACAACAAACAACCCTAAACCCCTAACATCAAACAACACTAACCCCCTAACAACACAAAACACTAACACCCTAACAACAAACAACACTAACACCCTAACAACAAAAACCACTAAACCCCAATAAGAAACAACCCGAAACTCCTAACAACAAACACTAACCCCCTAACAACAAACAACACTAAACCCCTAACGAGAAAATACCCTCACCCCGTAACAACAAACAACACTAACCCCGTAACAACAAACAGCCCTAACCCCCAAACAACAAACAACCCTAACCCCCTAACAACAAACAATCCTAACCCCCGAACAACCCAACAACACTAACCCCCTAACCACAATAAAGACTAACACCCTAACAACAAAAACCACTAAACCCCAACAAGAAACAACCCTAAACCCCTAACAACAAACAACACTAACCCCCTAACAACAAACAACACTAACCCCCTAACAACAAACAATCCTAACCAAACAACAAACAACCCTAACCCACTAACAACAAACAACCCTAACCCCCTAAAAACAAACAACCCTAACCCCCTAACAACAAACAACACTAACACCCTAACAAAAAACAACCCTAACCCCCTAACAACAAACAACACTAACCCCCTAACAACAAACAACCCTAAACCCCTAACATCAAAGAACACTAACACCCTAACAACAAACAACCCTAACCCCCTAACAACAAACACTAACCCCCAAACAGCAAACAACCCTAACCCCTAAAAACCAAAAACACTAACCCACTGAAAACAAACAACCCTAACCCCCTAACAACAAACAGTAACCCCCAAACAACAAACAAACGTAACCCCTGAAAACCAAAAACACTAACCCACTAACAACAAACAACCCTAAACCACTAACAACAAACAACCCTAACACCCTAACAACAAACAACACTAACCCCCTAGCAACTAACAACCCTAAACCCCTAACATCAAACAACACTAACCCCCTAACAACACAAACACTAACACCCTAACAACAAACAACACTAACACCCTAACAACAAAAACCACTAAATCCCAACAAGAAACAACCCTAAACCCCTAACAGCAAACACCAACCCCCTAACAACAAACAACACTAAACCCCTAACAAGAAACTAACCTAACCCCGTAACAACAAACAACACTAACCTCCTAACAACAAACAACCTTAACCCCCTAACAACAAACACCCCTAAAACCCTAACAACAAACAATCCTCACCCCCTAACAACCTACAACACTAACCCCCTAACCACAAACAACACTAACCCCGTAAGAACAAACAACACTAACCCCCTAACAACAGTCCTAACCACCTAACAACAAACAACACTAACCCCCTAAAAAGAAACAATAAACCCCTAAACACAAACAACACTCATCCCCTAAGAACAAACAACACTAACCCTCTAACAACAAACAACACTAACCCCTAAGAACAAAAACACTAACACCCTAACAACAAACAACACTAACCCCCTAACAACAAACAATCCTAACCCCCTAAAAACAAACAACACTAACCCCCTAAAAACAAACAACCCTGAAACCCTAAAAACAAACAACACTGAACCCCTAAAAACAAACAACACTAAGCCAATAACAACAAACAGCACTAACCGACTAACAACAAAAAACACTAACCCGCTAACAACATCCAACAGTAACGCCCTAACCACAAACAACACTAACCCCCTAAAAACAAACAACCCTAAAAGCCTAACAACAAACAACACTCACCCCTAAAAAACAAACAACCCTAAAACCCTAAAAGCAAACAACACTGAACCAATAAAAACAAACAACACTAAGCCCCTAACAACAAACAACACTAACACCCGAACAACAAACACCACTAAACCCCAACAAGAAACAACCCTAAGCCCCTAACGACAAACAACACTAACCCCCTAACAAGAAACAACCCTAAACCCCTAACAACAAACAACATTAACCCCCTAACAACAAACAACCCTAAACCCCTAACATCAAACAACACTAACCCTCTAACAACACAAAACACTAACACCCTAACAACAAACAACACTAACACCCTGACAACAAAAACCACGAAACCCCAACAAGAAACAACCCTAAACCCCTAACAACAAACACTAACCCCCTAAGAAAAAACAACACTAAACCCCTAACAAGAAACTACCCTAACCCCGTAACAACAAGCAACACTAACCGCGTAACAACAAACAACCCTAACCCCCAAACAACAAACAACCCTAACCCCCTAACAACAAACAATCCTAACCCCCGAACAACCAACAACACTAACCCCCTAACCACAATAAACACTAACACCTTAACAACAAAAACCACTAAACCCCAACAAGAAACAACCCTAAACCCCTAACAACAAACACTGACCCCCTAAAAACAAACAACACTGAACCCCTAACAAGAAAATACCCTAACCCTGTAACAACAAACAACACTAAACCGTAACAACAAACAAACCTAACCCCCAAACAACAAGCAACCCTAAACCCCAAACAACAAACAACCCTAACCCCTTAACAACAAACAATCCTAACCCACCGAACAACCAACAACACTAACCCCCTAACCACAATAAACACTAACACCCTAACAACAAAAACCACTAAACCCCAACAAGATACAACCCTAAACCCCTAACAACAAACAACACTAACCCCCTAGCAAAAAACAACCCTAACCAAACAACAAAAAACCCTAACCCACCAACAACAAACAACACTAACACCCTAACAACAAACAACCCTAACTCCCTAACAACAAACAACACTAAAACCCTAACAACAAACAACCCTAAACCCCTAACAACAAACAACACTAACCCCCTAACTACAAACAACCGTAAACCCCTAACATCAAACAACACTAACCCCCTAACAACACAAAACACTAACACCCGAACAACAAACAACACTAACACCCTAACAACAAAAACCCCTAAACCCCAACAAGAAACAACCCTAAACCCTTAACAACAAACACTAACCCCCTAACAAAAAACAACACTAAACCCCGAAAAAGAAACTACCCTGAACCCGTAACAACAAACAACACTAACCCCGTAACAACAAACAATCCTAACCCCCGAACAACCAACAATACTAACCCCCTAACCACAATAAACACTAACACCCTAACAACAAAAACCACTAAACCCCAACAAGAAACAACCCTAAACCCCTAACAACAAACAACACTAACCCCCTAAGAACAAACACCACTAACACCCTAACAACAAACAATCCTAACCAAACAACAAAAAACCCTAACACACTAACAACAAACAACACTAACACCCTAACAACAAACAACCCTAAACCCCTAACAACAAACAACACTAACACCCTAACAACAAACAACCCTAAACCCCTAAAAACAAACAACCCTAACACCCTAACAACAAACAACACTAACACCCTAACAACAAACAACCCTAAACCCCTAACATCAAACAACACTAACCCCCTAACAACACAAAACACTAACACCCTAACAACAAACAACACTAACACCCTAACAACAAAAACCACTAAACCCCAACAAGAAACAACCCGAAACCCCTAACAACAAACACTAACTCCCTAACAACAAACAACACTAAACCCTTAACCTGAAAATACCCTAACCCCGTAACAACAAACAACACTAACCCCGTAACAACAAACAGCCCTAACCCCCAAACAACAAACAACCCTAACCCCCTAACAACAAACAATCCTAACCCCCGAACAACCAACAACACTAACCCCCTAACCACAATAAAGACTAACACCCTAACAACAAAAACCACTAAACCCCAACAAGAAACAACCCTAAACCCCTAACAACAAACAACACTAACCCCCTAACAACAAACAACACTAACCCCCTAACAACAAACAATCCTAACCAAACAACAAAAAACCCTAACCCACTAACAACAAACAACACTAACACCCTAACAACAAACAACCCTAATCCCCTAACAACAAACAACACTAACACTCTAACAACAAACAACCCTAACCCCCTAACAACAAACAACACTAACCCCCTAACAACAAACAACCCTAAACCCCTAACATCAAAGAACACTAACACCCTAACAACAAACAACCCTAACCCCCTAACAACAAACACTAACCCCCAAAAAACAAACAAGCCTAACCCCTAAAAACCAAAAACACTAACCCACTAACAACAAACAACCCTAACCCACTAACAACAAACAACCCTAACACCCTAACAACAAACAACACTAACCCCCTAACAACAAACAACCCTAAACCCCTAACATCAAACAACACTAACCACCTAACATCACAAAACACTAACACCCTAACAACAAACAACACTAACACCCTAACAACAAAAACCACTAAACCCCAACAAGAAACAACCCTAAACCCCTAAGAACAAACAACACTAACCTCCGAACAACAAACAACCCTAACCAAACAACAAAAAACCCTAACCCACTAACAACAAACAACCCTAACACCCTAACAACAAACAACACTAACCCCCTAACAACAAACCACACTAACACCCTAACAACAAACAACCCTAACCCCCTAACAACAAACAACACTAACCCCCTAACAACACAAAACACTAACACCCTAACAACAAACAACAATAAAACCCTAACAACAGAAACCACTAAACCCCAACAAGAAACAACCCTAAACCCCTAACAACAAACACTAAACCCCTAACAACAAACAACACTGAACGCCTAACAAGAAAATACCCTAACCCCGTAACAACAAACAACACTAACCCGTAACATCAAACAACCCTAACCCCCTAACAACAAACAACCCTAAACCCCAAACAACAAACAATCCTAACCCCCGAACAACCAACAACACTAACCCCCTAACCACAATAAAGACTAACACCCTAACAACAAAAACCACTAAACCCCAACAAGAAACAACCCTAAACCCCTAACAACAAACAACACTAACACCCTAACAAAAAACAACCTTAACACCCCAACAACAAACAACTCTAACACCCTAACAACAAACAACCCTAACCCCCTAACAACAAACAACACTAACCCCCTAACAACAAACAACCGTAAACCCCTAACGTCAAAGAACACTAACACCCTAACAACAAACAACCCTAACCCCTAACAACAAACACTAACCCCCAAACAACAAACAACCCTAACCCCTAAAAACCAAAAACACTAACCCACTAACAACAAACAACCCTAACCCACTAACACCAAACAAACCTAACACCCTAACAACAAACACTAACCCCCTAACAGCAAACAACCCTAAACCCCTAACATCAAAGAACACTAACACCCTAAAAACAAAAAACCCTAACCCCCTAACAACAACCACTAACCCCCAAACAACAAACAACCCTAACCCCTAAAAACCAAAAACACTAACCCACTAACAACAAACAACCCTAACCCACTAACAACAAACAACCCTAACTCCCTAACAACAAACAACACTAACCCCCTAACAACAAAAAACCCTAAACCCCTAACATCAAACAACACTAACCCCCTAACAACACAAAACACTAACACCCTAACAACAAACAACACTAACCCCGTAACAACAAAGAACCCTAACCCCCTAAAAACAAACAACCCTTAACCCCTAACATCAAACAACACTATCCCCCTAACGACACAAAACACTAACACCCTAACAACAAACAACACTAACACCCTAACAAAAAAAACCACTAAACCCCAACAAGAAACAACCCTAAATCCCTAACAACAAACACTAACCCCCTAACAACAAACAACACTGAACCCCTAACAAGAAACTACCCTAACCCCGTAACAACAAACAACACTAACCCGTAACAACAAACAACCCTAACCCCCAAACAACAAAAAACCCAAACCCCCAAACAACAAACAACCCTAACCCCTTAACAACAAACAATCCTAACCCCCCAAACAACCAACAACACTAACCCCCTAACCACAATAAACACTAACACCCTAACAACAAAAACCACTAAACCCCAACAAGAAACAACCCTAAACCCCTAACAACAAACACTAACCCCCTAACAACAAACAAGACTGAACCCCTAACAAGAAAATACTCTAACCCCGTAACAACAAACAACACTAACCCCGTAACAACAAACAACCCTAACCCCCAAACAACAAACAACCCTAAACCCCTAACAACAAACAATCCTAACCCCCGAACAACCAACAACACTAACCCCCTAACCACAATAAACACTAACACCCTAACAACAAAAACCACTAAACCCCAACAAGAAACAACCCTAAACCCGTAGCAACAAACAACACTAACGCCTAACAACAAACAACCCTAACCAAACAACAAACAACCCTAACCCCTGAAAACAAACAACCCTAACCCCTAACAACAAACAACCCTAACCAAACAACAAAAAACCCTAACCGACTAACAACAAACAACACTAAATCCCTAACAAGAAACAACAGTAGCCCCCTAAGAAGAAACAACACTATCCCCCTAACAAGAAACAACACTAACCCCCTGACAAGAAACAACAGTAACACCCTAACAACAACCAACCCTAACCCCCTAAGAACAACACTAAGCCCTAAGAACAAACAACACTAACCCCCAACAACGAATACCAACCCCTAACAACACAAAACCTAACCCCTTATCAACAAACAACCCTAACCCACTAACAAAAAACAACCCTAACACCCTAACAACAAACAACCCTAAACCCCTAACAGCAAACAACACTAACCCCCGAACAACAAACAACCCTAACCCCTAAAAACCAAAAACAGTAACCCACTAACAACAAACAACCCTAACCCCCAACAACAAACAACCCTAACCCCCTAACAACAAACAACCCTAACCCCCTAACAACAAACAACACTAAACCCCAACAAGAAACACCCCTAAACCCCTAACAACAAACACTAACCCCCTAAAAACAAACAACACTAAACCCCTAACAAGAAACTAACCTAACCCCTAACAACAATCAACACTAACCCCCTAACAACAAACAACTCTAACCAAACAACAAACAACCCTAACCAAACAACAAACAACACTAACCCACTAACAACAAACAACACTAACACCCTAACAACAAACAACCCTAACCCCCTAACAACAAACAACACTAACACCCTAACAACAAACAACCCTAACCCCCTAACAACAAACAACACTAACCCCCAACAACAAACAACCCTAAACCCCTAATATCAAAGAACACTAACACCCTAACAACAACAACCCTAACCCCCTAACAACAAAGAACCCTAACCAAACAACAAACAACATTAACCGACTAACAACAAACAACACTAACCCCCTAACAAGAAACAACAGTAACCCCCTAACAAGAAACAACACTAACCCCCTAACAACAAACAACACTAACACCCTAACAACAACCAACCCTAACCCCCTAAGAACAAACAACACTAAGCACTAAGAACAAACAATACTAACCCCCAACAACGAACAATACCAACCCCTAACAACACAAAACCTAACCTCTTATCAACAAACAACCCTAACCCACTGACAAAAAACAACCCTAACACCCTAAGAACAAACAACCCTAAACCCCTAACAACAAACACTAACCCCCAAACAACAAACAACCCTAACCCCTAAAAACCAAAAACACTAACCCACTAAAAACAAACAACCCTAACCACCTAACAACAAACAACCCTAAACCCCTAACATCAAACAACACTAACCCCCTAACAACACAAAACACTAACACCCTAACAACAAACAACACTAACACCCTAACAACAAAAACCACTAAACCCCAACAAGAAACAACCCTAAACCCCTAACAACAAACACTAACCCCCTAACAACAAACAACACTAAACCCCTAACAAGAAACTACCCTAACCCCGTAACAACAAACACTAACCACTAACAAGAAACTACCCTAACCCCCTAACAACAAACAACAATAAAACCCTAACAACAAACAACACTAGCACCCTAACAACAAAAACCACTAAACCCCAAGAAGAAACAACCCTAAACCCCTAACAACAAACAACACTAACCCCCTAACAACAAACAACCCTAACTCCTAAAAACCAAAAACACTAACCCCCTAACAACAAACAACTCTAACCAAACAACAAACAACCCTAACCAAACAACAAACAACACTAACCCACTAACAAGAAACAACACTAACACCCTAACAACAAACAACCCTAACCCCCTAACAACAAACAACACTAACCCCCTAACAACAAACAACCGTAAACCCCTAACGTCAAAGAACACTAACACCCTAACAACAAACAACCCTAACCCCTAACAACAAACACTAACCCCCAAACAACAAACAACCCTAACCCCTAAAAACCAAAAACACTAACCCACTAACAACAAACAACCCTAACCCACTAACACCAAACAAACCTAACACCCTAACAACAAACACTAACCCCCTAACAGCAAACAACCCTAAACCCCTAACATCAAAGAACACTAACACCCTAAAAACAAAAAACCCTAACCCCCTAACAACAACCACTAACCCCCAAACAACAAACAACCCTAACCCCTAAAAACCAAAAACACTAACCCACTAACAACAAACAACCCTAACCCACTAACAACAAACAACCCTAACTCCCTAACAACAAACAACACTAACCCCCTAACAACAAAAAACCCTAAACCCCTAACATCAAACAACACTAACCCCCTAACAACACAAAACACTAACACCCTAACAACAAACAACACTAACCCCGTAACAACAAACAACCCTAACCCCCTAAAAACAAACAACCCTTAACCCCTAACATCAAACAACACTAACCCCCTAACGACACAAAACACTAACACCCTAACAACAAACAACACTAACACCCTAACAACAAAAACCACTAAACCCCAACAAGAAACAACCCTAAATCCCTAACAACAAACACTAACCCCCTAACAACAAACAACACTGAACCCCTAACAAGAAACTACCCTAACCCCGTAACAACAAACAACACTAACCCGTAACAACAAACAACCCTAACGCCCAAACAACAAAAAACCCAAACCCCCAAACAACAAACAACCCTAACCCCTTAACAACAAACAATCCTAACCCCCCAAACAACCAACAACACTAACCCCCTAACCACAATAAACACTAACACCCTAACAACAAAAACCACTAAACCCCAACAAGAAACAACCCTAAACCCCTAACAACAAACACTAACCCCCTAACAACAAACAACACTGAACCCCTAACAAGAAAATACTCTAACCCCGTAACAACAAAAAACACTAACCCGTAACAACAAACAACCCTAACCCCTAAACAACAAACAACCCTAAACCCCAAAAAACAAACAATCCTAACCACCGAACAACCAACAACACTAACCCCCTAACCACAATAGAGACTAACACCCTAACAACAAAAACCACTAAACCCCAACAAGAAACAACCCTAAACCCCTAACAACAAACAACACTAACCCCCAACAACAAACAATCCTAACCAAACAACAAAAAACCCTAACCCACTAACAACAAACAACACTAACACCCTAACAACAAACAACCCTAACCCCCTAACAACAAACAACTCTAACACCCTAACAACAAACAACCCTAACCCCCTAACAACAAACAACACTAACCCCCTAACAACAAACAACCCTAAACCCCTAACATCAAAGAACACTAACACCCTAACAACAAACAACCCTAACCCCCTAACAACAAACACTGACCCCCAAACAACAAACAACCCTAACCCCTAAAAACCAAAAACACTAACCCACTAACAACAAACAACGCTAACCCACTAACACCAAACAACCCTAACACCCTAACAACAAACACTAACCACCTAACAACAAACAACCCTAACACCCTAACAAAAAACACTAACCCCCTAACAACAAACAACACTAAACCCCTAACATCAAAGAACACTAACACCCTAAAAACAAACAACCCTAACCCCCTAACAACAACCACTAACCCCCAAACAACAAACAACCCTAACCCCTAAAAACCAAAAACAATAACCCACTAACAACAAACAACCCTAACCCACTAACAACAAACAACCCTAACTCCCTAACAACAAACAACACTAAACCCCTAAGAACAAACAACACTAAGCACTAAGAACAAACAATACTAACCCCCAACAACGAACAATACCAACCCCTAACAACACAAAACCTAACCTCTTATCAACAAACAACCCTAACCCAATGACAAAAAACAACCCTAACACCCTAACAACAAACAACACAAAACCCCTAACAACAAACACTAACCCCCAAACAACAAACAACCCTAACCCCTAAAAACCAAAAACACTAACCCACTAAAAACAAACAACCCTAACCACCTAACAACAAACAACCCTAAACCCCTAACATCAAACAACACTAACCCCCTAACAACACAAAACACTAACACCCTAACAACAAACAACACTAACACCCTAACAACAAAAACCACTAAACCCCAACAAGAAACAACCCTAAACCCCTAACAACAAACACTAACCCCCTAACAACAAACAACACTAAACCCCTAACAAGAAACTACCCTAACCCCGTAACAACAAACACTAACCACTAACAAGAAACTACCCTAACCCCCTAACAACAAACAACAATAAAACCCTAACAACAAACAACACTAACACCCTAACAACAAAAACCACTAAACCCCAAGAAGAAACAACCCTAAACCCCTAACAACAAACAACACTAACCCCCTAACAACAAACAACCCTAACTCCTAAAAACCAAAAACACTAACCCACTAACAACAAACAAACCTAACCCGCTAACAAAAAAAACCCTAACACCCTAACAACAAACAACACTAACCCCCTAACAACAAACAACCCTAAACCCCTAACATCAAACCACACTAACCCCCTAACAACACAAAACACTAACACCCTAACAAACAACACTAACACCCTAACAACAAAAACCACTAAACCCCAACAAGAAACAACCCTAAACCCCTAGCAACAAACACTAACCCCCTAACAACAAACAACACTAAACCCCTAACAAGAAACGACCCTAACCCCGTAACAACAAACAACACTAACCCCGTAACAACAAACAACCCTAACCCCCAAAGAACAAACAACCCTAACCCCCTAACAACAAACAATCCTAACCGCCGAACAACCAACAACACTAACGCCCTAACCACAATAAACACTAACACCCGAACAGGAAAAACCACTAAACCCCAACAAGAAACATCTCTAAACCCCTAACAACAAACAACCCTAACCCCCTAAGAACAAACAACCCTAACCAAACAACAAACCACCCTAACCCCTAAAAACAAACAACCCTAACCCCCTAAGAAGAAACAACCCTAACCAAACAACAAAAAACCCTAACCGACTGACAACAAACAAAACTAACCAACTACCAAGAAACAACAGTAACCCCCTAACAAGAAACAACACTAACCCCCTAACAACAAACAACACTAACACCCTAACAACAACCAACCCTAACACCCTAAGAACAAACGACACTAAACCCCGAAGAACAAACAACACTAACCCCCAACAACGAACAATACTAACCCCCTAACAACACAAAACCTAACCCCTTATCAACAAACAACCCTAACCCACTAACAAAAAACAACCCTAACACCCTAACAACAAACAACACTAACCCTCTAACAACAAACAACACTAACCCCCCAACAACAGTCCTAACCACCTAACAACAAACAAACCTAACCCCCAACATCAAAGAACACTAACACCCTAACAACAAACAACCCTAAACCCCTAACAACAAACACTAACCCCCTAAAAACAAACAACACTAAACCCCTAACAAGAAACTAACCTAACCCCTAACAACAATCAACACTAACCCCCTAACAACAAACAACTCTAACCAAACAACAAACAACCCTAACCAAACAACAAACAACACTAACCCACTAACAACAAACAACACTAACACCCTAACAACAAACAACCCTAACCCCCTAACAACAAACAACACTAACCCCCAACAACAAACAACTCTAAACCCCTAAAATCAAAGAACACTAACACCCTAACAACAAACAACCCTAACCCCCTAACAACAAACAACCCTAACCAAACAACAAACAACATTAACCGACTAACAACAAACAACACTAACCCCCTAACAAGAAACAACACTAACCCCCTAACAACAAACAACACTAACACCCTAACAACAACCAACCCTAACCCCCTAAGAACAAACAACACTAAGCACTAAGAACAAACAATACTAACCCCCAACAACGAACAATACCAACCCCTAACAACACAAAACCTAACCTCTTATCAACAAACAACCCTAACCCACTGACAAAAAACAACCCTAACACCCTAACAACAAACTACCCTAAACCCCTAACAACAAACACTAACCCCCAAACAACAAACAACCCTAACCCCTAAAAACCAAAAACACTAACCCACTAAAAACAAACAACCCTAACCACCTAACAACAAACAACCCTAAACCCCTAACATCAAACAACACTAACCCCCTAACAACACAAAACACTAACACCCTAACAAACAACACTAACACCCTAAGAACAAAAACCACTAAACCCCAACAAGAAACAACCCTAAACCCCTAACAACAAACACTAACCCCCTAACAACAAACAACGCTAAACCCCTAACAAGAAACTACCCTAACCCCGTAACAACAAACAACACTAACCCCGTAACAACAAACAACCCTAACCCCCAAACAACAAACAACCCTAACCCCCTAACAACAAACAATCCTAAACCCCGAACAACCAACAACACTAACCCCCTAACCACAATAAACACTAACACCCTAACAACAAAAACCACTAAACCCCAACAAGAAACAACCCTAAACCCGTAGCAACAAACAACACTAACGCCTAACAACAAACAACCCTAACCAAACAACAAACAACCCTAACCCCTGAAAACAAACAACCCTAACCCCTAACAACAAACAACCCTAACCAAACAACAAAAAACCCTAACCGACTAACAACAAACAACACTAAATCCCTAACAAGAAACAACAGTAGCCCCCTAAGAAGAAACAACACTATCCCCCTAACAAGAAACAACACTAACCCCCTGACAAGAAACAACAGTAACACCCTAACAACAACCAACCCTAACCCCCTAAGAACAACACTAAGCCCTAAGAACAAACAACACTAACCCCCAACAACGAATACCAACCCCTAACAACACAAAACCTAACCCCTTATCAACAAAAAACCCTAACCCACTAACAAAAAACAACCCTAACACCCTAACAACAAACAACCCTAAACCCCTAACAGCAAACAACACTAACCCCCGAACAACAAACAAACCTAACCCCTAAAAACCAAAAACAGTAACCCACTAACAACAAACAACCCTAACCCCCTAACAACAAACAACACTAACCCCTAAAAACAAAAAACCCTAACCCCCTAACGACAAACAACCCTAATCAAACAACAAACAACCGTAACCGACTAACAACAAACAACACTAACCCCCTAACAACAAACAACACTAAACCCCTAACAAGAAACTACCCAAACCCCGTAACAACAAACACTAACCACTAACAAGAAACTACCCTAACCCCCTAACAACAAACAACAATAAAACCCTAACAACAAACAACACTAACACCCTAACAACAAAAACCACTAAACCCCAACAAGAAACAACCCTAAACCCCTAACAACAAACACTAACCCCCTAACAACAAACAACACTAAACCCCTAACAAGAAACTACCCTAACCCCGTAACAACAAACACTAACCACTAACAAGAAACTACCCTAACCCCCTAACAACAAACAACACTAACACCCTAACAACAAAAACCACTAAACCCCAAGAAGAAACAACCCTAAACCCCTAACAACAAACAACACTAACCCCCTAACAACAAACAACCCTAACTTATAAAAACCAAAAACACTAACCCACTAACAACAAACAACCCTAACCCGCTAACAAAAAAAACCGTAACACCCTAACAACAAACAACACTAACCCCCTAACAACAAACAACCCTAAACCCCTAACATCAAACCACACTAACCCCCTAACAACACAAAACACTAACACCCTAACAAACAACACTAACACCCTAACAACAAAAACCACTAAACCCCAACAAGAAACAACCCTAAACCCCTAGCAACAAACACTAACCCCGTAACAACAAACAACACTAAACCCCTAACAAGAAACGACCCTAACCCCGTAACAGCAAACAACACTAACCCCGTAACAACAAACAACCCTAACCCCCAAAGAACAAACAACCCTAACCCCCTAACAACAAACAATCCTAACCCCCGAACAACCAACAACACTAACGCCCTAACCACAATAAACACTAACACCCGAACAGGAAAAACCACTAAACCCCAACAAGAAACATCTCTAAACCCCTAACAACAAACAACACTAACCCCCTAAGAACAAACAACCCTAACCAAACAACAAACCACCCTAACCCCTAAAAACAAACAACCCTAACCCCCTAAGAAGAAACAACCCTAACCAAACAACAAAAAACCCTAACCGACTGACAACAAACAAAACTAACCAACTACCAAGAAACAACAGTAACCCCCTAACAAGAAACAACACTAACCCCCTAACAACAAACAACACTAACACCCTAACAACAACCAACCCTAACCCCTAAGAACAAACAACTCTAACCCCCTAACAAAAAACTACACTAACCCCGTAACAACAAACAACCCTAACCCCTAAAAACAAACAACCCTAACCCCCTAACGACAAACAACCCTAATCAAACAACAAACAACCGTAACCGACTAACAACAAACAACACTAACCCCCTAACAAGAAACAACACTAACCCCCTAACAACAAACAACACTAACCCCCTAACAACAAACAACACTAACACCCTAACAACAACCAACCCTAACACCCTAAGAACAAACGACACTAAACCCCGAAGAACAAACAACACTAACCCCCAACAACGAACAATACTAACCCCCTAACAACACAAAACCTAACCCCTTATCAACAAACAACCCTAACCCACTAACAAAAAACAACCCTAACACCCTAAAAACAAACAACACTAACCCTCTAACAACAAACAACACTAACCCCTCAACAACAGTCCTAACCACCTAACAACAAACAAACCTAACCCCCAACATCAAAGAACACTAACACCCTAACAACAAACAACCCTAAACCCCTAACAACAAACACTAACCCCCTAAAAACAAACAACACTAAACCCCTAACAAGAAACTAACCTAACCCCTAACAACAATCAACACTAACCCCCTAACAACAAACAACTCTAACCAAACAACAAACAACCCTAACCAAACAACAAACAACACTAACCCACTAACAACAAACAACACTAACACCCTAACAACAAACAACCCTAACCCCCTAACAACAAACAACACTAACACCCTAAAAACAAACAACCCTAACCCCCTAACAACAAACAACACTAACCCCCAACAACAAACAACCCTAAACCCCTAACATCAAAGAACACTAACACCCTAACAACAAACAACCCTAACCCCCTAACAACAAACAACCCTAACCAAACAACAAACAACATTAACCGACTAACAACAAACAACACTAACCCCCTAACAAGAAACAACAGTAACCCCCTAACAAGAAACAACACTAACCCCCTAACAACAAACAACACTAACACCCTAACAACAACCAACCCTAACCCCCTAAGAACAAACAACACTAAGCACTAAGAACAAACAATACTAACCCCCAACAACGAACAATACCAACCCCTAACAACACAAAACCTAACCTCTTATCAACAAACAACCCTAACCCACTGACAAAAAACAACCCTAACACCCTAACAACAAACAACCCTAAACCCCTAACAACAAACACTAACCCCCAAACAACAAACAACCCTAACCCCTAAAAACCAAAAACACTAACCCACTAAAAACAAACAACCCTAACCACCTAACAACAAACAACCCTAAACCCCTAACATCAAAAAACACTAACCCCCTAACAACACAAAACACTAACACCCTAACAACAAACAACACTAACACCCTAACAACAAAAACCACTAAACCCCAACAAGAAACAACCCTAAACCCCTAACAACAAACACTAACCCCCTAACAACAAACAACACTAAACCCCTAACAAGAAACTACCCTAACCCCGTAACAACAAACACTAACCACTAACAAGAAACTACCCTAACCCCCTAACAACAAACAACAATAAAACCCTAACAACAAACAAGACTAACACCCTAACAACAAAAACCACTAAACCCCAAGAAGAAACAACCCTAAACCCCTAACAACAAACAACACTAACCCCCTAACAACAAACAACCCTAACTCCTAAAAACCAAAAACACTAACCCACTAACAACAAACAACCCTAACCCGCTAACAAAAAAAACCCTAACACCCTAACAACAAACAACACTAACCCCCTAACAACAAACAACCCTAAACCCCTAACATCAAACCACACTAACCCCCTAACAACACAAAACACTAACACCCTAACAAACAACACTAACACCCTAACAACAAAAACCACTAAACCCCAACAAGAAACAACCCTAAACCCCTAGCAACAAACACTAACCCCCTAACAACAAACAACACTAAACCCCTAACAACAAACAACCCTAAACCCCTAACATCAAAGAACACTAACACCCTAACAACAAACAACACTAACCCCCTAACAACAAACACTGACCCCCAAACAACAAACAACCCTAACCCCTAAAAACCAAAAACACTAACCCACTAACAACAAACAACGCTTACCCACTAACACCAAACAACCCTAACACCCTAACAACAAACACTAACCACCTAACAACAACCAACCCTAACACCCTAACAACAAACACTAACCCCCTAACAGCAAACAACCCTAAACCCCTAACATCAAAGAACACTAACACCCTAAAAACAAAAAACCCTAACCCCCTAACAACAACCACTAACCCCCAAACAACAAACAACCCTAACCCCTAAAAACCAAAAACACTAACCCACTAACAACAAACAACCCTAACCCACTAACAACAAACAACCCTAACTCCCTAACAACAAACAACACTAATCCCATAACAACAAAAAACCCTAAACCCCTAACATCAAACAACACTAACCCCCTAACAACACAAAACACTAACACCCTAACAACAAACAACACTAACCCCGTAACAACAAACAACCCTAACCCCCTAAAAACAAACAACCCTTAACCCCTAACATCAAACAACACTAACCCCCTAACGACACAAAACACTAACACCCTAACAACAAACAACACTAACACCCTAACAACAAAAACCACTAAACCCCAACAAGAAACAACCCTAAATCCCTAACAACAAACACTAACCCCCTAACAACAAACAACACTGAACCCCTAACAAGAAACTACCCTAACCCCGTAACAACAAACAACACTAACCTCGTAACAACAAACAACCCTAACCCCCAAACAACAAAAAACCCTAACCCCCAAACAACAAACAACCCTAACCCCTTAACAACAAACAATCCTAACCCCCCAAACAACCAACAACACTAACCCCCTAACCACAATAAACACTAACACCCTAACAACAAAAACCACTAAACCCCAACAAGAAACAACCCTAAACCCCTAACAACAAACAACACTGAACCCCTAACAAGAAAATACTCTAACCCCGTAAGAACAAAAAACACTAACCCGTAACAACAAACAACCCTAACCCCTAAACAACAAACAACCCTAAACCCCAAAAAACAAACAATCCTAACCCCCGAACAACCAACAACACTAACCCCCTAACCACAATAGAGACTAACACCCTAACAACAAAAACCACTAAACCCCAACAAGAAACAACCCTAAACCCCTAACAACAAACAACACTAACCCGTAACAACAAACAATCCTAACCATACAACAAAAAACCCTAACCCACTAACAACAAACAACACTAACACCCTAACAACAAACAACCCTAACCCCCTAACAACAAACAACTCTAACACCCTAACAACAAACAACCCTAACCCCCTAACAACAAACAACACTAACCCCCTAACAACAAACAACCCTAAACCCCTAACATCAAAGAACACTAACACCCTAACAACAAACAACCCTAACCCCCTAACAACAAACACTGACCCCCAAACAACAAACAACCCTAACCCCTAAAAACCAAAAACACTAACCCACTAACAACAAACAACGCTAACCCACTAACACCAAAAAACCCTAACACCCTAACAACAAACACTAACCACCTAACAACAACCAACCCTAACACCCTAACAACAAACACTAACCCCCTAACAACAAACAACCCTAAACCCCTAACATCAAAGAACACTAACACCCTAAAAACAAACAACCCTAACCCCCTAACAACAACCACTAACCCCCAAACAACAAACAACCCTAACCCCTAAAAACCAAAAACACTAACCCACTAACGACAAACAACCCTAACCCACTAACAACAAACAACCCTAACTCCCTAACAACAAACAACACTAACCCCCTAACAACAAAAAACCCTAAACCCCTAACATCAAACAACACTAACCCCCTAACAACACAAAACACTAACAACCTAACAACAAACAACACTAACCCCGTAACAACAAACAACCCTAACCCCCTAACAACAAACAACCCTTAACCCCTAACATCAAACATCACTA